>NC_133687.1:10825348-11297848 GCF_048934315.1 Petromyzon marinus | reverse complement strand
GAACAATCTCTCTCTCTCTCTTATCGTTCAACTCTGACGACGCCGATGATGATGACGATACCAGCGATTGTATCCATCTGGTTTTCAATCGCGGCGAGGCGGTGACGGAAGCGGTCCCCAATGTTATTTAAGGTTGTATCGATCGCCTGCGTCCGCGCGCGTGGCTGCGTCCGCGTGCGTGTCCGTGTCTTTGTTCCGTTTGCCGCTGTCTGATTGTTTGCGGGGAGCGGACGAACCCCGCAAAATCCGGAGTTCGATTCCCGATCAGGCCATCGACGCCAGTTCGCCTTGTCCTTCCCCCGCAACTGCGTACGGAGCGAATGAAGTTCAACGTACATGCACGAGTGACGATTAATCTGAACCGGTCCTGGGCCTCCCCTCGGTCGACGCAGCCTCGAGTGAGTACCTGGTGCGGTGTGTAAAACATCGCCACTGGGGAGACAAAGGCGGTGTGGCGTGGTGCAGAGTTAGCCTGATAACTTTAATCTAAATTGTCTTATGGTTGTGGTTTTCACACGAGAAAATTGTCTTGTTGTGGATTTCACGCGAGAAAATTTCGTGTTGTGGTTTTCACACAAGAAAATTTTATTGTTGTGTTTTCACACCTGATGATGATTGCTTGTGTTGCAGTCGAAACGTCGTGAGAATTTTATTGTTTTATATTTTCATCATTTAATTGTTTCCCTTCTACGTGACTTTACCGAAAGAACCAATAATATGAATACTGGATATAGGAATAGGTTTTACCCTTTTAACTGGCACAAAAACTGACACCTTTATTCAAGGCATCATGTTTGCAATAACCACAACACAAGCAGTCAAAATGCAAACAAAAAAGACAACTCTGATAATAATATGCACTGTCGTTGAATTTGATTGGTCCACACCCGAGACAGCTTTTCTTAGAGTCTCCATTGGTGTTGGACCAGAAGACGCCAAAAGGCGTACTTTTTTGGCGTCTTCTGGTCCAACACCAATGGAGACTCTAAGAAAAGCTGTCTCGGGTGTGGACCAATCAAATTCAAGGACAGTGCATATTATTATCAGAGTTGTCTTTTTTGTTTGCATTTTGACTGCTTGTGTTGTGGTTATTGCAAACATGATGCCTTGAATAAAGGTGTCAGTTTTTGTGCCAGTTAAAAGGGTAAAACCTATTCCTATATCTTGATTCTGGCAAAGGAGGTCTCATAATGAAATATGAATACTAATCTACTGAACATGAATAGGTGCTCGCTATATGATGCTAATCTAGCTAACGTTCATAGGGGCTCGCTAACGCACAGTCAACAAAACACGTTGAATTCAAATCGAAATCCTTGAGAGAGAGAGAAAAAAAATTGACGGGGAAAAAACTAAACAAATATATAATCGATATTTTGAGCGTTCGGCCGCTTTCCCGGGACCGATCGATATTTTCCATTAGCGATTGAGGCTTCGGACACGACCAAAACGCAGCGGCATCGCGCCGGCGTTTTGGTCGCTTCTTGCCAATCATCAGCATCGTGTAAAGCCGTCGGGACGTCACGGGGTCGGCGCACAAGACCCCCACGTGGTGTGCACGGCGCGAGCCGGGTGGGGGGGGGGGGGGTCCTCATCGGTGCCATCGTCAGTCACGTGGTGCCGCGATTTTAGTTAATTGGCTCGGCGGCTCAATCAATCATTTGCCGGATGATGTGTGCGTTGTGTGTTGTGTGTATTTGTGCGTTGTGTTGTGTGTATTGTGTGTGCCTTATGTGTGCGTTGTGTGTGCGTTGTGTTGTGTGCGTTGTGTGTGCGTTTTGTTGTGTGTATTGTGTGTGCGTGTGTGTGTGCGTTGTGTGCGTTGTGTGTGCGTTGTGTGTGTGTGCGTTGTGTTTACGACGCGCGGTGCATTATCATGAATACCATCATCGTCGTCCGTGTTGTTTTCTCTTCATGCTCATGAGCCGCTACCTTGATGGATGTAGGAGGTGAGGGCCAATTGATGTTGGCTCGAGACCGGAAACTGCTCGAATGTACCGCGTGACCACCAGTCAAAAAAAATATATAAACGCCAAATGTTGTACCGTACTTCTACGCCCGGCAAAGTCGACTACGGGGCGGAGGGGTCCTACGTGTGGTGGGGTAAATCGTGTGAGTGATCCCACATCATCGAGTGGGCTTTGCCTGCTAAAATAAATACAAAAAATTGCCTCGTTTCACTCCGTCAGTGGTGGCGATAGCGCGTTAAGAGGCTGCGAGCCATCCCCTCTCTACCCCCCTCTCTACCCCCTCTCTACCCCCCTCTCTCTACTCCCCTCTGTCTACCCCCCCCCTCTCTACCACCCTCTCTCTACCCCCTCTGACACCCCCCTACCCCCGTCTCTCTACCACCGTCTCTCTACCCCCCCTCAACCCCTCTCTCTACCGCCCCCTCTACCTCCCCCCTCTTCTACCGCCCCTCTCTACCCCTCTCTCACCCCCCCTCTACCCCCTCTATACCCCCCCTCTCTACCCCCCTCTCTACCCCCCTCTTACCCCCCTCTCTACCCCCCCTCTCTACCCCCCTCTCTACCCCCCTCTCTTTACCCCCCTCTCTACCCCCCTCTCTACCCCCCTCTCTACCCCTCTCTCTACCCCCCTCTCTACCCCCCTCTCTACCCCCCTCTCTACCCCCCTCTCTACCCCCCTCTCTACCCCCCCTCTCTACCCCCCTCTCTACCCCCTCTCTACCCCCCTCTCTACCCCCCTCTCTACCCCCCTCTCTACCCCCTCTCTACCCCCCTCTCTACCCCCCTCTCTACCTCCCTCTCTACCCCCCTCCTCTACCCCCCTCTCTACCCCCCTCTCTACCCCCCCCTCTCTACCCTCCCTCCCCTCTACCCCCTCTCTACCCCCCTCTCTACCCCCCTCTCTACCCCCTCTCTACCCCCTTCCCCTCTCTACCCCCTCTCTACCCCCCTCTCTCTACCCCCTCTCTACCCCCCTCTCTACCCCCCTCTCTCTACCCCCCTCTCTCTACCCCCTCTCTCTACCCCCTCTCTACCCCCCTCTCTACCCCCCTCTCTACCCCCCTCTCTACCCCCCCTCTCTAACCCCCTCTCTACCTCCCCTCTCTACCCCCCTCTCTACCCCCCCTCTCTACCTCCCCCCCTCTCTACCCAGCGCCACTTGCACCGTGTGTGCACTCCGCCCGAGCGAATCTCCCACCCCCCCCCCCCACCACCACCACCACCCGTCGACTCCCCTACACTCGAGAACACCCCCCCACCCTACCACACCTCGTCCCCCTCTCCCACGCCTCCCCCCCCCCCGGGAATGCCGGACCCAACACAATCGATCGGATCGCTGTCATGAGGAAGAGCGTCGCGTGGGTTGCCCAGCGGTGAACGCGGCGATTCGCACGCACGCGCACGCGCGCGCGCGCTTCTCGCTGGTGCGGTGCGCGGTGTGGATCCTCGCCGCGAGCGGCTACTGACGGCTTCTCTCTCTCTCTCTAAGTGGCGCGGCTCGGTGCTGTGATAGCAGCAGGAGAGAGCTGCTGTTGCTGCTGCTGCTGATGCTGTTGCTGCTGCTGATGCTGTTGTTGCTGTTGCTACTGTTGCTACTGCTGATGCTGCTGTTGCTGCTGCTGCTGTTGCTGATGCTGCTGTTGTTGCTGCTGCTGTTGCTGCTGCTGTCGCTGCTGCTGCTGCTGTCGTTGCTGTTGCTGCTGCTTACTGTTGTTGCTGCTTGCTGCTGCTGTTGTTGCTGCTGTTGCTGTTGTTGCTGTTGCTGCTGCTGATATTGCTGCTGTTGCTGCTGCTCTGTGAGCCTCGTCTCTCTGTGTGTCCAACTATTTAGCTCATCCATTCCGCCCCCCACCCACCCACCGCCATCCCCACAACGATAGCCCCTGAACACCGTACGTGAACACCGTACGTGAACACCGTACGCATGAATCCAGCCGTGCGTTATTGATTTACACGGCAGCCGTGTTGGGATGTCATCGTGGCTGTGTTATTGTCACTGTGGCTGTATTTTTGCTGTCGGTGTTATTATTATTATTGGAAATGAATTTTCCACCCGACCTGGGGGGGGGGGGGGATTGAATGAAATCCCAGAAGTGTGCGCGCGTGCGTGTGGGCGTGCGTGTGTGTGTGCGTGTGTGTGTGCGTGTGTGTCGGCGTGTGTGTGTGGGTTGAATTGTTGCTTGAATTCGAGGTTTGTTTTGGCCAGCTCCTTGCTCCTTGCTGCTGCTGCCATTGAGACGGATGGATGCGAGCGCGAGTATGCACTTGGCCATTACGGGAAAGTTATGTCATCATTTGCCAATTCCCTAATTCATTGCAAGGTGACATCGCGAACAGCACACGAGTGGGAGCGATGGTTATCGACGTGCATGTTTTTTGTTGTTGTTTTGTTTACTGCTGCAATGCCCGCGTGAGTCGACGAGCTGTATCAATGCCGGCGTTGTTAATGGCATGCGGCATAGCCCGCGTCGGCTGTGCTCGCTATGACCCAGCGAGGAATGTCTGAACCAGCGCTGGGCCGGCCGGGCGTGGTGCTGCCCGCACCGAGCCGACACCCCACTCCTCGTGTGCCACAGTGACTGACGGCCTTCGCAGGTGCTACTCGCTAACAGCACTTGCCCCAACAGTCTGTTAAGGCTACACGGGGATCTTTGTCTTTGTGTGTGGCACAGTGGTGCGGGTTAGCGAACTGCGTTGCGAACCCGGCGACCCGAGTTTGAAAGCTGCTCACGGGTTGTTGTTGTTGTTGTTTTTGAAAACAGACGCCACTCCTCTACGCAGCTCTCTCTCTCTCTCTCTCCTTCCTTCCTTCCCTACCGCTCTCACCCTCTCTTCCCTCCCCTATAATCATCATCATCATCACCCGCTCATCATCCCCAACATCTTGACCTCGGTCATTCCTCCTCCCTTCCTGTACCACTGCTCCTTCTCTGGCGCTGCTGTTGCTCATTTTGAGTCGTCCCCTCCTCCTCCTCCTCGTCTCTGTTCGTCTTGGTGGTCGTCCCTGGCCTCCCTTCGCCCTCCCCTCCCTCCCCATGCGTTACATCCTTGACTACCCTTCCCCTGGTGTTGCCACGTGCGGAGCGGATTTTACACAATTATTACCATCAATTATTGCCATCAATTAACCCATCGAGTCTGCAGGCAGATGTCGCGCGGATGAGCTTGTGGTTAAAAAGAGACCCGATACAAAAAGTTGAGAGTTTGATGTTGGCATTTGTTGTTGTTGCCATCTCAGCACCTGTAGTGAGGAGAGCGAGATTCAATTTGCTCTGAGCAATACAAACGTAACAACATTAGCCATTCACCTCTGAAATACAATCCACTCGCCGTTCCAGCAGATGACAATGAATCCGAGGATGGAGGATACCGCGAGGTAGTTAACATCTCCTCGCCACGGTGGTGAGGAGATTTTAACTACCTCGCCTGGTGTACAGGTGGTCGTGGACTCGATTTCCGATCCTGGCGCCTGCTGCTGTATATTTGGAGTTTGCCTCTCTCTCTCTCATCATCATCACGGTGGCGAGGAGATGTTAACTACCTCGCCTGGTGTACAGGAGGTCGTGGGCTAGATCCCGACCCTGACGCCTGCTGCTGCATATTTAGAGTTCTGTCTCTCTCTCTCTGTCTGTCTCCTCGTGGCTGCGTAGATTTTTTCTCTCCGTGTCCTCCGATTTTCCCCTCCACATTTAGAATCAACATTGCGCGCTCAGAGCATTTGGCCGCTATACATTTCTACGCGAGCAACCACGACGTTGAGCTATCATTTGTGTGGCAGGGTCGCTTCTGAAAGCGAGCTGCATAGCCCGGTGGGCCTTACCTGGTAAACATGAAATAGCTTCGTTGTATCTCGTCAGTGGTGGCGATAGCGCGTTAAGAGGCTGCAAGCCGTCCCCCCTCTCCATCCCCCCCCCCTCTCTTTATCGCCCTCCTTTCTACCCCCTCTCTCTATAGCCCCCTTTCTACCCCCTCTCTAATCGCCTGCCTCTCTACCCCCCCACTACCCCCCTCTCTCCCCCTCTCTACCCCCTCTCTACCATCCCTCCCTTTCTACCCCCCCTCTAACCCCCCTCTAACCCCCCTCTCTACCCCCTCCCTCTACCCCTCCCCCCCACTACCCCCCTCTCTACCCCCTCTCTACTCCCCTCTCTACCATCCCTCCCTTTCTACCTCCCCTCTAACCTAACCCCCCTCTCTACCCCTCCCTCTACCCCTCCCCCCCACTACCCCCCTCTCTACCCCCCTCTCTACCCCCCTCTCTACCATCCCTCCCTTTCTACCCCCCCCTCTAACCCCCCGCTCTTCCCCCTCCCTCTACCCCTCCCCCCCACTACCCCCCCCTCTACCCCCCTCTCTACCCCCTCCCTCTACCGCCCTCGTGAGCGCTCGCTAACTCGGTAACAGCTTCCTGCTCGCGGGCCGTGAACCCGAACAGCGCCCCCCACCCCTCAACCACTACCCCCCCCCCCACCTCTCTTTAATTTCGTCGATCGTAACGGACGTGCTAGAGATGGAGACGCCTAGTGAGAGAGAGAGAGAGACAGCGAGAGAGAGAGACAGCTAAAGAGAGACAGCGAGAGAGAGAGACTGAGACAGAGAGACAGCGAGAGAAAGAGAGAGACAGAGAGTGAGTGAGACAGCGAGACAGCTAAAGAGAGAGAGACAGCGAGAGGGACAGAAAGAGACGGCTAAAGAAAGAGGGTGAGACAGAGAGACAGCGAGAGTGAGACAGCGAGAGAGAGAGAGACAGCTAAAGAGAGACAGCGAGAGAAAGAGAGAGAGACAGAGAGTGAGTGAGACAGCGAGACAGCTAAAGAGAGAGAGAGAGACAGAGAGACAGCGAGAGAGAGAGGGAGAGAGAGACTGAGAGACAGCGAGAGAAACAGAGAGACAGAGAGTGAGTGAGACAGCGAGACAGCTAAAGAGAGAGAGAGAGACAGCGAGAGGGACAGAAAGAGACGGCTAAAGAAAGAGAGTGAGACAGAGAGACAGCGAGAGAGAGAGACAGCGAGACAGAGAGACAGCTAAAGAGAGAGGGAGAGAGAGCGAGAGAGAGAGACAGAGAGTGAGTGAGTGAGACAGCGAGACAGCTAAAGAGAGAGAGAGAGACAGCGAGAGGGACAGAAAGAGACGGCTAAAGAAAGAGAGTGAGACAGAGAGACAGCGAGAGTGAGACAGAGAGACAGAAAGAGACGGCTAAAGAAAGAGAGTGAGACAGAGAGACAGCTAAAGAGAGACAGCGAGAGAGAGAGACTGAGACAGAGAGACAGCGAGAGAAACAGAGAGAGAGAGACAGAGAGTGAGTGAGACAGCGAGACAGCTAAAGAGAGAGACAGCGAGAGAGACAGAAAGAGACGGCTAAAGAAAGAGAGTGAGACAGAGAGACAGAGAGACAGCGAGACAGAGAGAGACTGAGACAGAGAGACAGCGAGAGAAACAGAGAGACAGAGAGTGAGTGAGACAGCGAGACAGCTAAAGAGAGAGACAGCGAGAGAGAGAGACTGAGACAGAGAGACAGCGAGAGAAAGAGAGAGACAGAGAGTGAGTGAGACAGCGAGACAGCTAAAGAGAGAGACAGCGAGAGGGACAGAAAGAGACGGCTAAAGAAAGAGAGTGAGACAGAGAGACAGAGAGACAGCGAGACAGAGAGACAGCTAAAGAGAGAGGGAGAGAGAGCGAGAGAGAGAGACAGAGAGTGAGTGAGACAGCGAGACAGCTAAAGAGAGAGAGAGAGACAGCGAGAGAGACAGAAAGAGACGGCTAAAGAAAGAGAGTGAGACAGAGAGACAGCTAAAGAGAGACAGCGAGAGAGAGACTGAGACAGAGAGACAGCGAGAGAAAAAGAGAGACAGAGAGTGAGTGAGACAGCGAGACAGCTAAAGAGAGAGAGAGAGACAGCGAGAGGGACAGAAAGAGACGGCTAAAGAAAGAGGGTGAGACAGAGAGACAGAGAGACAGCGAGACAGAGAGACAGCTAAAGAGAGAGGGAGAGAGAGCGAGAGAGAGAGACAGAGAGTGAGTGAGACAGCGAGACAGCTAAAGAAAGAGAGTGAGACAGAGAGACAGCGAGAGAGAGACTGAGACAGAGAGACAGCGAGAGAAACAGAGAGACAGAGAGTGAGTGAGACAGCGAGACAGCTAAAGAGAGAGAGAGAGAGACAGCGAGAGGGACAGAAAGAGACGGCTAAAGAAAGAGAGTGAGACAGAGAGACAGCGAGAGTGAGACAGAGAGACAGCTAAAGAGAGAGGGAGAGAGAGCGAGAGAAACAGAGAGACAGAGAGTGAGTGAGACAGCGAGACAGCTAAAGAGAGAGGGAGAGAGACAGCGAGAGGGACAGAAAGAGACGGCTAAAGAAAGAGAGTGAGACAGAGAGACAGCTAAAGAGAGACAGCGAGAGAGAGAGACTGAGACAGAGAGACAGCGAGAGAAACAGAGAGACAGAGAGTGAGTGAGACAGCGAGACAGCTAAAGAGAGAGAGAGAGAGACAGCGAGAGGGACAGAAAGAGACGGCTAAAGAAAGAGAGTGAGACAGAGAGACAGCGAGAGTGAGACAGAGAGACAGCTAAAGAGAGAGGGAGAGAGAGCGAGAGAAACAGAGAGACAGAGAGTGAGTGAGACAGCGAGACAGCTAAAGAGAGAGGGAGAGAGACAGCGAGAGGGACAGAAAGAGACGGCTAAAGAAAGAGAGTGAGACAGAGAGACAGCTAAAGAGAGACAGCGAGAGAGAGAGACTGAGACAGAGAGACAGCGAGAGAAACAGAGAGACAGAGAGTGAGTGAGACAGCGAGACAGCTAAAGAGAGAGAGAGAGAGACAGCGAGAGGGACAGAAAGAGACGGCTAAAGAAAGAGAGTGAGACAGAGAGACAGAGAGACAGCGAGAGAGAGACAGCGAGAGAGAGAGGGAGAGAGAGAGAGTAGTGTTGGTTTTATTTATGGTAAAAACACGGGCCGGCCAAATGTGCGTGCACAGTTGGGGAGTCCGCAGTATTTTTAGTGCCTTCTGCAGGGGGCAAGCGTCGGCATCGCTGTAGATCAAGGATATGAGGGCGGGTGCGTGTGTGCGTGAGTGTGTGCTAACGTGTGTGTGCTTATGCATCTGTGTGCGTGTGTGTGTGTGTCATGTAGGTCGACTCAGCCTCAAATGAGTACCTGGTGCGGTGTGTAAACATTGCCACTGGGGAGACAAAGGCGGTCGGGCGTGGTGCTGGCCACCCACCCCCTCGTGTAACGTGCCGGCCTTCATAGGTGCTCGCTAACAGCACTTGCCCCAACAATCAATTCAGGCTATACGGACGATCTTTGTCTTTGTGTCTTTGCGTGAACCCGGCGACCCGATACCTCAAATCTGAACCGGTCCTGGGTCTCCCCTAGGTCGACTCGGCCTCAAATTAGTATCTGGTGCGCTGTACCGAAATCAGCACCGGGGGAAGACAAAGACGGCCGGGAGTTATTCTCCACTGACGCGACACCACTGACTCGTCGTGCGCTACGAGAACCGGGGACCCAGCCACGGCTCACATCAGTGGCCGGGTGTCCCGTGAACCAGTCCGCCCCCCTTTCACAAACCCTCACCGACCAGCGTGGTGAAGTATGGCTAAACAACTCCCAGGTGGGGGGTCGATTCCGGCATGTGTGTAGGCCCTCTTATCCAGCAGGGGGGCGGCGGGGGAGGGCTGACACAGGGGGAGCCCCGCAATCACTATCACAATTAAAATGAGAAGTGAATAAAGATCGATCCCACGGGCTCGCTCGCCTGGCTCCGCTCGGAGAGCAGAGATGGAGTGATGTGGTACAGGAGGATGTGTGGAGCTGAGTGGACTTGCCGATGACTGGTTCCAGCGATGTCCAGATCGACCTCTGTGGAGGAGGAGGGAGGAGGAGGGGGGAGGAGGAGGGGGGAGGAGGGGGGAGGAGGGGGGAGAACGTGAGAGGAGGAGGCTCATCACGGACGCTCACAGCAACGAGCGGAGCGCCGGGCGGATAAAAACGCAGCGAGTTGGCAGAGTGGGGAGAACACAGGTGGTGCATCTGCCGCTCATCTCAGTCACTCACCCCATGGCACCTGTGACCCCCCCCCCGCCGGCGAGCCTTCGACACTTCACGTGAAAGCCTCAATGGGCGCCTAGCCTGGCACCAGCGTCGCGGTGACGTCGCCGACACTTAGTGGCGAACGGCGGTTGCTGTTGGGCCTCCCGTCGTGTTGACATTCAGTCAGTGCCCACCCCACCGTCAGATCAATGCCGAGCGTTTAATTGCCATCACTAGGAGAGCACGATTACAGCACGATTACAGCACGCTTAGAGCACGCTTAGAGCACGCTTAGAGCACGCTTAGAGCACGCTTAGAGCACGCTTAGAGCACGCTTAGAGCACGCTTGATAACAATCACCAGGAGAGCACGCTTAGAGCACGCTTAGAGCACGATTAGAGCACGCTTGATTATAATCATCAGGAGAGCACGATTAGAGCACGCTTAGTTACCATCATCAGAAGAGCACGATTAGAGCACGATTAGAGCACGCTTGATTACAATCACCAGAGCACGCTTAGAGCACGCTTGATTACAATCACCAGTAGAGAACGATTAGAGCACGCTTTGCCTAAGAGCTACCCACGGCTCTGCGCATCACAACAATGAGCATCGCAACGATAAACGTCGTCACGGCAGCAGTAAACGTCGTCACAGCGGTAAACATCGTCACAACGATGAACGTCTAAGGTCGTCTCAGGCCAAGGGGAGGGAATTCCGATGAAGACAGAGAAGCTGATTCAGGGAAGGGAAAGTGAGAGAGAATTAACACCGGGTAAGGCGCTCCATTTGTGGGGGGGAGGGGGAGGTACCCCCCCCCCCCCACCTTCCCTTTGTTGAGCTATCATTTGTGGCCAGGTGGCTTCCTGAAAAATGTTAAACTATGTTACCGCAGGTAAGACCCCACTGAGCTGTATGGCTCTTTTTCAGAAGTGACCTGGCCACGAATGATAGCTCAACGAAGTGGACTTATCCTAGATTTGAAGTTTTCGTGACTGCAAGGATCTATACTCTTTGGTTATTTCGGGGGGGGGGCTTAGCTCCCCCTGAAATTTTGGGAAAGTCGGTAATCGGGATAACCGGATATCCGGCTGCTGCAAAATGCTGCAGGCTGCCACCTTGTGTGCTGCTCTGCAGGCTGCCACCTCGTGCTGCCCTGCAGGCTACCACCTTGTGCTGCCCTGCAGGCTACCACCTTGTGTACTGCCCTGCAGGCTACCACCTTGTGCTGCCCTGCAGGCTGCCACCTTATGTGCTGCCCTGCAGGCTGCCACCTTGTGTGCTGCCCTGCAGGCTGGCACCTTGTGTGCTGCCCTGCAGGCTACCACCTTGTGCTGCCCTGCAGGCTGCCACCTTATGTGCTGCCCTGCAGGCTACCACCTTGTGTGCTGCCCTGCAGGCTGCCACCTCGTGCTGCCCTGCAGGCTGCCACCTCGTGCTGCCCTGCAGGCTACCACCTTGTGCTGCCCTGCAGGCTGCCACCTTGTGTGCTGCCCTGCAGGCTGCCACCTTGTGCTGCCCTGCAGGCTGCCACCTTATGTGCTGCCCTGCAGGCTACCACCTTGTGCTGCCCTGCAGGCTGGCACCTTGTGTGCTGCCCTGCAGGCTGCCACCTTGTGCTGCCACCTTGTGCTGCCCTGCAGGCTGCCACCTTGTGCTACCCTGCAGGCTGCTTGAGCGGCAGCCTTTCGAACTTATCGAACTTATTAGCCACACCAGCGGCTCCGACCTATTAATAAACTCCGCGTTCAAATCCAATAAAATTTGTTTCATACATTTGTGGCGCCCATTGGAAAACATAAACACACTGAGATATCTCACAATATTGAAGTCAGCACCCCCCCCCCCCCCCCCCAAAGTCAAAATCCTGGCTCCGCCCCTGAGCAGGCGTCAAGTTCGGGATCGAACCCACGTTTCCTGCATACCAGGCGAGGTAGTTAACATCTCGCCAGCTCAGTGCCCTTTACCTAGTACGAAAAAACATACTCAAGTTTTATTTGTATATTTTTTACGTGGTTTGTTTACCGTTCCTATTCTTTGCACTCCTATCGTATTTTTTTGTATTGTTGTTGCGACGTTCTGAGTCCCGTGCCCGATAACTGGACATCTGTGAAAAAAGAGCTTTATAGCTTATCGGATTCCTCCTCCAAGTAAAATAAATATTCTGATTCTGATTATTCCGCTGCTGCTGCCCGCGGTCACGTGCTCCCCAGTTGACCCGGAGCTGACCTCTCATTTCACCGCCTCTGGCGTATACTCACCTCCAGTCTCTCTCTCACCCCTTCTCTCTCACTCTCTCAATCACTCTCTCCCTCTCTCTCTCATTCTCTCTCACTCTCTCTCACTCTCTCAATCACTCTCTCCCACTCTTTTTTTTACGGTCAGAGGAAACAAGAAGATGCTCGGTGTAGTCGGCACTTTGCTTCGTTCATCATTTCGGTTTATTTTAGTTTTTTATGCTTTACTTTATGTAACCCCCCCCTTTTTAAATGAAAGATTTCACTCTCTCTCTCACTCTCTCTCACTCTCTCTCTCTCACTCTCTCTCTCACTCTTTTTTGCCCCCTTATCTCTCCCTCTCCCTATCTGCCGCCTCTCTCTCTCTTGGCCCTGAGACCGCAACCAGATCCCTCGCGAGATCCAATCCGTCCGCGTGCCGATTCTGCCTTTCGATGTTTGTTCGGGTTAAAATAACTGTAAATATTAATATATATAAAAATACAAATACAAAAATAGAAATTCCGTCTATCAGCTTAGAGCCTCGCTGTCCCAGGTGGGATGCGCACTGGAGCAGGGAGGGAGGAAGACTTCAAAAGAGCATCGGAACCATTCCTGAATAACCCCTTTATACATGCACGTCCGTTGAACTTCTTTCGCACCGTGCGTAGCCAACCGTGCTAATTTACACCCCGTGTCCGTCACCATTGGGCTCAGTGTCAGCAGGACGCACGCCTCGCTAAGCACCCCCAAGCCCAACCGACGGTGCAGCTCTTAGACCCTTCCCACGTGTTGGCCACCGCACCACCACCACCCCCACCACTACCACTCCCACCACTACCACTTCCACCACTACCACCCCCACCGCCACCACCACCACCCCCACCACTACCACCCCACCACCACCACCCCCACCACTACCCCCATCACCCCCACCATCACCACCACCCCCACCACCCCCACCATCACCCCCACCACCACCCCCACCACCACCACTCCCACCACTACCACCACCACCCCCACCACTACCACCCCCACACCCACCACCCCCACCACTACCCCCATCACCCCCACCACCACCATCACCACCATCACCACCACCCCCACCACCACCACCCCCACCCCCACCACCACCCCCACCCCCACCCCCACCACCAACACCCCCACCCCCACCTCCACTCCCACCACCACCACCTCTTCACGTGTTCATTTTTTTTTAATTAAGCCAACCTTTTAAAATCGCAACCAATGAGCTCTACAAATTAGGACGCGCACGATCTGCTATATGCGCCGGGCAAAAAGTGCTTATTGTTGGAAATGTGCAATTAATAAAATAAATATATATTTTTTAAAACTAAATATATTTACGTATTAAAATAACAGTCATCATTCCTTGGCCAGGATGCGACTGCGTGCCGAGCGAGCGCTGTGGCGGCTGCCCTGATGTGAACGCTCCCGTTTGGGACGTGAGAGCGAGGAAAAGCCACTCGGTCAGAATAATCGTGAACCTTGATTTTTAGACTGCAAGGCAGGGCAGGGCATCCCACGAGCTCTCAAAAAATATATATCCGCAGCCAAATACTCCGCTTTGTAACGCCAGAGGGACCGCAATTATTGTTTTTTTTAGCAGTTTATTTTTCAAATTGTGTTTTGGCACGAAACTTCGATGGCTAGCCTCAGCCTAGAAAATTACACGCGCGCGTGTGTGTGTCCTTAATTGAAGTCCGTTTATGGAGGCGGGAGGAGGGTTTGGGGGTGGGCTGGGGCCGTTTGCCGCTGATTGCCAGGTGAGACCCCGTGCTTGCGTCTGTCCAGGCACCGTGACCTGAAGTTGCGATAAGCGCAGCGTGAGTCGGCGCTTGGTGTTCATCTCTTTTGGCCTCTTGACCATCACCGCCACCACTGATTTCCCCCCCCCATCGCCATCACTACCACCACCACTATCATCGCGAGCATCACAACCACCATAAAACCACTGCCCCACACCACGACCATCACCACCACCATCATCACCAACACCACCACCATCATCACTAACACCACCACCATCATCACCACTATCACCACTAGCATCACCAACACCACCACCATCATCACCACCACTATCACCACCACCAACACCACCAGCAGCACCACTATCACCACCACCACCACTATCATCACGAGCATCAACCACCATTACCCACTGCCCCACACCACGACCATCATCACCAGTACCATCGTCACCATCGCCATCAACAGCACTACTATCACCATCAGCACCACCACGATCACCACGACCACCACCATCATCGCCAACACCACCACCATCATCACCAACACCACCACCATCATCACTACCGCCACCAACACCACCACTACCACCATCATCACCAACACCACCACCATCATCACCATCATCACCACTATCACCACCAGCATTACCACCATCACCACCAGTACCATCACCACCACCAGCACCACCACCAGCACCAGCGTGCTACTGCGTGCTGGACGAGTCCACACAGTCCGTCTGGTGGGCCAAGTCCCCCGCTTGTGAGGAGGGAACAGCAGCAGTAGTAGTAGTCGTAGTAGTAGTTGTTGTAGTAGTAGTAGTCGTAGTAGCTGTTGTAGTAGTAGTCGTAGTAGTAGTCGTAGTAGTAGTTGTTGTAGTAGTAGTAGTAGTCGTAGTAGTAGTAGTTGTCGTAGTAGTAGTCGTAGTAGTAGTCGTAGTAGTAGTTGTTGTAGTAGTAGTAGTAGTCGTAGTAGTAGTAGTTGTCGTAGTAGTAGTCGTAGTAGTAGTCGTAGTAGTAGTTGTTGTAGTAGTAGTCGTAGTAGTAGTTGTTGTAGTAGTAGTCGTAGTTGTTGTAGTAGTAGTCGTAGTAGTAGTCGTAGTAGTAGTTGTTGTAGTAGTAGTCGTAGTAGTAGTTGTTGTAGTAGTAGTCGTAGTAGTAGTCATAGTAGTAGTTGTTGTAGTAGTAGTCGTAGTAGTAGTTGTTGCAGTAGTAGTCGTAGTAGTAGTTGTTGCAGTAGTAGTCGTAGTAGTAGTTGTTGTAGTAGTAGTCGTAGTAGTAGTCGTAGTAGTAGTTGTTGTAGTAGTTGTAGTAGTCAGTAGTAGTAGTTGTTGTAGTAGTAGTTGTAGTAGTAGTCGTAGTAGTAGTCGTAGTAGCGATAGGAGGGTCATAAGGAGGCGACTGACCGCTGCCTTACTTTCAGGCGAATGTAAAACGCTACGGTGGGTTGCAGGTTGCAGTGCAGTGTCTGATTTAATCAGCGGTTTGTTAATGCGTTTCAAATTAATTGTCGTGTTGTTGTTGTTATTGTTTTTTTGTAGAACCCTGAGATGATTTCCTTCCTCCGCCTTCATTAGCGCCAACATTTTTTGTGTCCGTGTCGTCACAAAAATATTTATATTTTTTATTATTAAAAAAAAATCTCCCGCTGCCGCCGTGATTGCCGATGAGCAGTTACGCAAAAGATAAAAAAAACTTTTTTTTTCTCGCGAACTCCGCCCGCGTTACATTCCGCGTGCGCGTGGTAGAAATGAGGAGTTTTGCGTTGCGCGCAGAAGAGCGAAGGGACGGATTGAGAAGGGCCGCGGACTTGGAGGCGGGACACTTGGAGCGAGCACACACATCGGGGAGGGAGGGGAGGGAGATAGGGGAGTTTATTTCACTTGATGGCAGTGTTGTTTCGTTTTGTCGTTTAGCTTTATGAAGTAAGGGAATGCGAAAAAAGTTGGATCGTTGAAACGACGGCTGTAAACAAACAGGGCCACCATGCCGGTCGCGCCTTGATGCGCCGAACGTTCGACGAACGTTCGTCGGACGTTCGATGGACGTTCGACGTTCGACGGACGTCTGAGCTCTCGGCTGAGCGATGGCCGATCACCGTACGATTGTCGGCCCAAAGTGCGCGCCGCTCTGATTTTGAGCTAAAAGTCTCCAAGGTTTTCTGCTCGCCAACTCGTCGCCGATCTCCGTCGACACTCCGAAACGACGAAGCCAAGGCTTGGTCGAGTTAGCCTGCTCCGGAGGGTTGAGTGCTGCACCCGTGTGAAGGGAGGGTCGTGTAGGGGAAACACGTTGGGGGGGGGGTGTTAAGGAAGGAACGCTCTTCCTTGCGTTTGGTGACTTTAAGATGCGGCGTAGGGTCAACGTGCGTGCGTCCTGCGTCACGAAGCCGACGACCCGAGTTCAATTCCCGCTCGCGGACAACGCCACAGTGACGATTATCTGAACCGGTCCTGGGCCTCCCCTAGGTCGACTCAGCCTCAAATGAGTATCTGGTGCGGTGCGTAAAAATATCGCCACTGGAGGAGACAAAGGCGGTCGGACGTGGCGCTGGACACCCACCCCCTCGTGTGCCGTGCCGGCCTTCATAGGTGCTCGCTAACAGCACTTGCCCCAAAAGTCTGTTCAGGCTATACGGGGGATCTTTGCCTTTTATATGTCAGTGTGCGTGTGGGACGGTGGCGCAGCGGTTAGCGCATTGCGCCACGAACCCGGCGACCCAAGTTCTATTCCCGCTCACGATTAATAACAGTGGCGAATATTCGAACCGGTCCTGGGCCTCGCCTAGGTCGACTCGGCCTCAAATGATTAACTGGCGCAGGCGGCCGGGCGTTGGGCTGGCCACCGACCCCCTCGCGTGCCGCGCCGGCCGTCATTGGTGCTACTTGCCCAACACAGTCTGTAAGGCTACACGGGCGCTCTTCGTCTTTGCCTTGTTGCATACAAACGACCGTTTTGTGTGACTGTGGTTCTGTAGACCCCCCCCCCTGATTGTGCCCCCCCCACGACCCCCCGAGGTTCGACACAGCCTCTCTCCCCTCCGTCTGTCCCCCACCCCTCTCCGTGCCTCGCGGGACGGGGTCGCAGGAGCCCCCCGCGGTGTCGAAGGCGGCTGGGGCGGGGGGGGGGCGGTTGGGGAGGGGGGCTCGGAGCTATGCGCGACGTTTTGAAAGGCCGGCAGTGGTAAAAAGGGCCCACACTTTCTAAAAAAAAATCGCTCCAGAAAGATGATCAGGTCACGCGTAAATAAATGAAGCAATATCCGTGAACTATTTTGTTGTTGTTGCTCGCGAACGTGGGTCCCACCGAAAGCCCCCCCCCTCCTCCCCGTCAAATACTCTTGACTCGTCGCCGACCCGTGAGTCGGCCCTTGTGGGTTGGTTCGGCGGCCTTACTTTAAAAGATTATTTCCGAGAAATGTGTTTTTTTTCCCCCTTCAAAACTACGGTTTGTAATATATTTATATTTTTTAACGATTGCGGGTTTTGTAGAACGATCTTGTGGCCAATTTGCCACGTCGTGCCAATGGCTCTTTATTTTGGCGCGTGTCAAGCAACGTTGTCCGTCTGTCTGGCGGGCTGTCTGTCTGTCATCTGTCTAGTTATCTGTCTGACTGTCTGTCTGACTATCTGTTCATTTGTCTGACTGTCTGATTGTCTACCTGTCTGTCTGGTTGTCTGATTGTCTGTCTGTCTGTCTGGCTATCTGTCTTTCTGTCAGTCTGGACATCTGTCTGTCTGGCTATCTGGCTGGCTGTCAGTCTGGACATCTGTCTGTCTTGACTGTCTGGCGATCTATCTGCCTGGCTATCTGTCTGTCTGGCTATCTGGCTATCTGTCTGGATATCTGGCTGTCTGACTGTCTGGCGATCTGTCTGCCTGGCTGTCTGTCTGGCTATCTGGCTATCGGTCTGTCTGTCTGGACATCTGTTTGTCTGCCTATCTGGCTATCTGCCTGGCTATCTGGCTATCGGTCTGTCTGTCTGGATATCTGTCTGGCGTGGCGTGGTTATCCGCGCCGGCCGGGGTCTGGTTGCGCCATGGTGCCCGTAGCCGGGCCTGCGGCCGAGCGTGACAGCTCGTTGGGCCTCTGGGCCCGCAGTGACCACGTGGACAATTGGCGCAAGCAAAGCGAATCAGAATCAGGATTTTTATTTACCCTGGAGGAATCCGATGAGCTATAAAGCTCTTTCTTTTTTTCAGAGATGCCCAGTCGTTTCACGGACGTGCGTCATGGACGCGAGCAGTCCGAGGGGTTGCCGGCACCGTAAATGCGTAGATGAAAGATGGAGACGATTAAAACGGATCATCCGAATAAACATCAATGGAATTAACATCATCGAGCTCATTAGCATCTCACATCGCTCTGCCTTGTTAGCAGCTATCCGCATCTGTTGATTTAGCTTCTTCCCTTAGGTATCTCTCGTTTAAACGCATATCCGTCTCGTGTTCCCTTTATCGCTTCTGTCATCTGACTCGGAGTTTACGAATGCCGAAGGGGGTAGTGACCAACGCCACGCCGTGGAGTTGGAGGACCCAGCTGTCCACCCCCCCCCTCCCCCCCCCCCCTTCGGCGTAGCTGCCGGACGTCTGCCCGGTCGCACTGGCTGGGAACTCGTTTCGGGTTCATCGTTGTCTTACGACGCAAGCGGCGGCTTGTGGAGGAGGCCTTCAACTAGCAGTGGATTGACCACGGCTGGTTGACTGTCTGATTGATGATGACGATTAGTGGTAGTGGTGGTGGCGAACTGACCGATTGTTCGCTTGGTCGAGTGAATGAATTGATGAATGAATTGATGAATAAATTGATGAATGACGGGCAGAAATGTCGAGGTGCACTCGGTGAGGCACGACGCGCCGTGCGGTGTGTCGGGTGAGTGGCGTCTACCACTCTGGGCCAGCCTTGGGGTGAGGTAGAGTGTGGGTGCCTCCCACGCTTTACGAGATCTCCAGAGGGACTCTCTCGACCTCCCCTCTCGCCGTGACGGTTTTTGTAGATAGCAGCGGTGATGTGGCGATGATGTTGATGATTATTACGATCATCATGATGATTATGATTACGATGATAATGATGATACCGATCTTGGGAATTGAATTCAGGATTTCCTGCTCTTGGGCCGCGCACTCTACCAATCATCACCCCCATCGTCATCACCACCACCATTATCACCACCACTATCATCATCAGCAGCAGCCATGGTCAGTCCACTGCTGGATGAAGACCGCCTTCCCAAGCCACCAGCGCCACCTTTCACTATCCCACGGTGTAACAACCCGGCCAAGTCGTCGGCAGAATTTTGGAGGAGGTGTGGGGGGGGCACGGAGGGGGAGAAGGGGGGGGACTGTGGGGGGGGGGGACCTTGGTCGGTCTGGGTGCAGCTAAGCGTGAGACCCTATAAATGGTTATTGTATTGTCTTGATATTTACATTGGAAGTTTAGATAACAAAACAAATTGGGGTCCGAATAAAAACAAAACGGAATCGTGTTACAATTCGGCAACCTCGTGCTGTGAAGTTTTTTTTTTTCTGTTCTAAAATCAGCCGCGCGTTCGACCACCGAAGCCCCTCCTGGACATGGGGGGAGCGGATTCCATCGCTTCGTCTCCGCGAGGAGGAAGGGGGAGGAGAAGGGCTGTGGGGCGCACAGCGACGCCCGCGTTTTATAAAAAAAAAACTGCACTCGAAAAATAGAACAAACTAACAAACAACCAAACAAAAACAAGAACAATAACACGAGCGCGCAATCAAGCCCGGCTCCATGAACGTGTAGACTACTCAACAAAAAAAACACAATCTGGGCAGAGTGGATTAATGTTCTCCATTCAGAATGTATCATGTCTAGCGAAAGGGGATGGTGGGAGGGTGAAGAATCCACTTTAAGTGATGGCAGGGCGCTGATGTTTTTTGCATGAATGTGCGCGTGTGCTCAGCGTGTGTGCGCGCGTGTCTGTGTGTGTGTGGAGCGGTGGTGTAGCGGTTAGCGCGCTGCGCTATGAACCCGGGTTCGAATCACGCTCACGGCCAACACCAGTGGTGACGATCATCTGAACCGATCCTGGGCCTCCTCTAGGTCGACTCAGCCTCAAATGAGTACCTGGTGCGGCGTGTAAACATCGCCACCGGAGGGAGATAAAGACGGCCGGGCGCGGCGTTTTGCCTCCCACCGCCTCCCAACGCCTCCCACCGCCTGCCGTGTCGGCCTTCGGAGGTGTTCCTCGCTCCACGGCACTTGCCCAAAAGTCTCCTTAAGGCTACGCGGGGGATCTCTGTCTTTGTGCAGTGCACGTGACCTCCGCGTAACATTGCCGCCAACTCGGCGCAGTGCCTCCCGAACTTTGTATTCACGTCGTGAGCAGCGCGTGACAGCCGCCTCGCACCGCACCGCAAACATCGCTTCCGACTCGCAGAGTCCGGCCCAAGGTCACCGCGCGGAGGCGGCCGCGCGCACGCCGGCAAGGGTCATGCGGATGTACGCGTGTGTGTGTGTACGTGGGGGCGTGTGTGTGTACGTGGGTACGTGTGTGTGCGTGGGGGCGTGTGTGTGTGTACGTGGGTACGTGTGTGTGGGTACGTGTGTGTGTGTGTACGTGGGTACGTGTGTGTGTCCGTGGGTACGTGTGTGTGTATGTGTACGTGGGTACGTGTGTGTATTTGCGTGGGGGCGTATGTGTGTGCGTGGGTACGTGTGTGTACGTGGGTACGTGTGCGTGTACGTGGGTACGTGTGTGTGTGTACGTGGGTACGTGTGTGTGTGTGCGTGGGGGCGTGTGTGTTTGTGTACGTGGGTACGTGTGTGTGTATTTGCGTGGGGGCGTATGTGTGTGCGTGGGCACGTGTGTGTGTATACGTGGGTAGGTAGGTGTGTGTGTGTGTATATACGTGGGTAGGTAGGTGTGTGTGTGTGTGTGTACGTGGGTACGTGTGTACGTGTATGCGTGAATTCGTGTGTGAGTGTGCGTGGGTAAGTGTGTGCGTGTGCGTGAATACCTGTGTGTGCGTGTGTGTGTGGGTACGTGTGTGTGTGTGTGCGTGGGTACGTGTGTGTGTGTGCGTGGGTACGTGTGTGTGTGTGCGTGGGTACGTGTGTGTGTGCATGTATACGTGACCGGGTGTCGGAGCCATTCCCTGTTCACCTTGGGGTGTGACAGGGATGTCCTCTGGCTCCCACATTAATTAACATCTATTTCGACCACGTAGTTCGTGAAGCCTTCGATGGCTGTACCGGAGGAATTTCCATCTGGTACAGATACAATGGGAGGCTGGTCGATGCCCAGGTGCGGGTTGAGGGATGGCTCCCTATTGCTCAAACATGTTATGTATGGCGATGATCTGGTAATTGCTGCTCACTCAGAAGAGGAGTTGGAGGCGCTGCTGCTGAACCTGGAGCTTACCACAAAGAGGTGGGGCCTTACCATCAGCTCCACCTTAACCAACCACCTGCCTGGGTATTTTGTACCATCGGACACTCCGCCCCCACAACTCCTAATTGGTGATAGGGTAGTTGTGGAGAGAGTGGAGAGTTTCCCATACCTGGGCAGTGTGCTCATGAACGGCAGTGTGTACGCGTGTGTGTGCGTGGGGAGCGGTAGTGTAGCGGTTAGCGCGCTGCGCTACGAATCCGAGGTTCGATTCCCGCTCACGGCCAATACCAGTGATGATTATCTGAACCGGTCATGGGCCTCCCCTAGGTCGACTCCGCCTCAAATGAGTACCTGGTGCGATGTGTAAACATCGCCACTAGGGAGACAAAGGCGGCCGGACGTGGTGTTGGCCACCCACCCCCTCGTGCCAGCCTTCATAGGTGCTCGCTAACAGCACTTGCCCCTACAGTCCGTTAAGGCTATACGGGGGATCTTTGTCTTAGTGTGAGTGGGTCAGTGGGTAAGTGCGTACGTGTGTGCGCATATGCGTCCGTACGTGTGTGCGTATATGCGTCCGTACGTGCGTGCATGTGTACGTACGTGCGTTGGTGCGTGGGTACGTGAGAACTCGGTTCAATCGCGGTTGCAGTGGCTGAAACCCCCCAGGATTCGAGACCCGGCAAGCCCCCAGCGCTGCTCGGGCTGGGATGGGTCGGGACACGGCAGATGGGAGGGAGATTCTCGGCGTCCAATTGGCTCGTAACGTTTATTCGTGGGGTTGCCAATTGCAGCCGATTTTCGCTTCACGCCGACCCACGAACCCGGAGCTTTTGTTTGCTGAGCGCCACCACCACGACTACCACTACCACCCCAGCACGCTGGTTCAGGGGGTACTCTTAGCCCCCCCCCCTTCCCCCACTCCCCCCTTCGCCCCCACCTCTCCCACCGAGCAACCGGTCGCAGAGACGTCCACGTGAGAGCGATTTCAAGTTGCGCGCAACTTGGTCGCCCGGGCGCGGACTCGGCTTTAGCATCGTTCTCAATAGGCCCGGACATCACGTGCCTCTAGCGACAACATGCAGGAGAAACGCCCCTGGTACCACCTGCTGCTGATTATGATGCTACTGATGATGATGCTGATGATGATGCTGCTGCTGATCACGATGATGATACTGCCGCTGTTGCTACCGCAGGCCTACTCGGCAGCTTTGTCCAATTGCCATTCGAGTCGCGGCGCGATCCACAGTTTAATGGGGCGGCAAGAAGGGCCCACAAGAGTAAAAACCCGGAGCGTGGCTCCTGCCCAATGTCGGAGCATGGGTCACGTGGTGCGGGAGGGTGGGGACTCTGCCCGGATCTGAGCCGGCTCCGCTGCGCCGGGCAGTTTCAGTTTCATTTATTAGGCACGAGCTTTACTTACCCGGCTTCGCCCGGGACTTGGATTCTTGTCTTGGATTAATACACGGTCTACACGGAGGGTGGGGGGGGGATGCGTGACGTCAGCAGGCACACTGCGTGACGCTGCCGCATGCGGGTGACATCACAGATGTGACGTCACCGCTCACTTGCCGTGCAAAATATATGCATTATTGCGCCTCCCCCCCCCCCCCCCCCCCAAATACAAAAGTCTATCTTTATACGTTTTGCATTGTGTACAGTCTGGAAGCTACCCACATGCCAAATTTCAAGTTTGTTGCATGTCGGGAAGTATGCTAAACATTTCGAACAGAACACGCACATTCACAAATTTCCCTTTTATATATTTAGGTATGACCCTGTGAGCCATGCGGCTCTTGACTCGGGTGCAACCGCGACAAACAAAAGCATGAACAAGAAACATCTTAAAAGTGACTACGCGCAAACAGAAAAATCCAGGGAAAAACATCAAAGTCTTCCAAGGCAGTGGTGCGAGCTCTCGATTCTTGCCAATGCCGCCTGATGAAGCAGGTTGCAATCAGCGGGGGAAACAACGCGTGCATGTCGTGAGTTTATTCTCCAACGCGCCACCAGTGTGCTGCTGTAGAAGTAGTCGTAGGTAATTGTCACCTGTGTGTTTACGTGTCAAACGTTACCAATTGGCTGTGGCGGATTTAACGACGAAAAAAAACCCCCCGTATTGTGGGTGTAACTCTTGTAATCCGATTACGGCAGACAGGCACTAGGCTTCGGTGGCTAGGAGATGTTAACTACCTCGCCTGGTGTGCAGGAAGGCGTGGGGTCGATCCCGACCCTGACGCCTGCTGCTGTATATTTGGAGTTTGTGTGTGTCTCTCTCTCTCTCTCATCATCATCATCATCCAAGACCATAGCCGTGGAGTAAACATTGGGGGGGACCAAATCTTCCAGGGTGTCTGGGGGTCCCAACCCAGAAAAATATCTAAATATGAAAACTAATTTCCTGCCTAAAATATTTAAAAATTCACGAACACATGGGATGTACTTTTAATTTATTTTTGACAATGTCTAAGAGTGTATTGTATTACACTGCTCCGTTTTTACTATTTTTTACCATTTCTTGTTTCATTGTATGTAATGGCAGAGATTAGGGATTAATAAAGTACAACCATAACCACAATCATATGAACAGAAATCTATGCATTCATTTATATTAAGACAAGTCCAGATATTGTGGCCAAGGTTTAGCAAATTGTTGTTTTTATTTACATAGCACAGCAATTATTTTTTTAGAGCAATATATTGGGGGGGGGGGACATTTTGAGCATATTTGAATATTAGGGGGGATGTGTCCCCCCTAATATATTATAATTACAGCCTTGTCATTATCACGGTGGCGAGGAGATGTTAACTACCTCGCTTGGTACACAGGAAGTCGTGGGTTCGATCCCGACCCTGACACCTGCTGCTGTATATTTGGAGTTTGAGTGACTCTCTCTCTCTCTACCCGTGGTCACGTTTAGAGTCAACATCACGCGTTTATTTGGCTGCTGCTATGAATGTCCACGTGGTGATGATGATGATGAAAGCCACTTTGTTGAGCTGTCATTGGTGGTGGCCAGGCCACTTCTGACAAAAAAAGGTACACAGCTCAGTGGGGGCCTTCCTTGGTCAAATATTACAAAAAAATACAGTTTAGTTTGGGCGCAGTGAGGCACGGGTTCGCCGCTTGTAGCAGAGGTTATGGGTTCGAACTCGGGAGGAGGCCGCCCTGGTTAATAGCGCGGTGCATGGGGTGGGGGCACGTGAGCGGGGGGGGGGGGGGGCAACGCCCCGACCAAACTGAACACCTTCATTAATTTATATCCACCCGCGATTCCTAAACCCCTGTCACCCCCCCCCCCCCCCAAATATAGAAGTCAAACTCCGCCTGTGGTGCGGTGTGTGTATTGGTGGTGGTGGTGGTGGGGGGGGCGGTGGTGGGGGCGGTGGCGAAGATTTTCGCACGCGGCCTTCCTCTCGTGGTCGCCTCTACCACGGGGGGGTGGGGGTGGGGGGGGGCTGTGGTTTCGGGGGGCGGGGGTTGGCCGGCTCTTTAAAAAGCCCCCCTCTCGTTTATCTTCTCGCAGGGCGATGCGCGGCTAGCGGCAAGACGCTGCCGGGGTTAATTGCTAGATTGGTTAATTGCTAGATTGTAATTATGGCCCTGGCGACGGGGGGGGGGGCGGGGGGGGTGTGCGTGGGCGCGCGCGCCTGCATCGGAAGTGGCCGCGCCACCACTCCCCCCCCCCCCGAGTCATTCACTCCGCGCTCACGCGCTAAGCGTGTAGTAAACATCGCCACTGGGGGAGACAAAGGCGGCCGGGCGTGATGCTGGACACCCCACCCAATCGTGTGCCAGGCTAGGTGCTTCTCCCTAACAGCACTTGCCCCGCCAGTCTGTGACAGGCTATACGGGGGGGGGGGGGTTCTGTGTAGTTGCCTTTGCTATGATACATCTTGAACGTCGTCTCGGGCAGTCAACTCGCAACACGCTGGGTCTGTCCCGTGATCTTCTGTCAACAGCGAGAATCTTCCACGTGATAGCCTCAAAAGTGCAAATAGCCTGGCACAATCGCCACCACTTAGGGGCAAACGGCGGCTGTTGCTGCTGTTGTTGTTGTTGTTGTGTGTAGGATTGTATTTGTGGGTGCGTGTCGTATAAATTACAGGTGCTCGCTAACAGCGCTTGCCCCCAAACGGCAATGAAACGCTTTGCAGGATATCTTTGTCTTTGGCAGAACTTTCTATATAGATTTTTTTTTAACCTATCGACGTGACTTTACCGAAAGACCCAAAGGATTTGAATTCCTGTGGTCACGAAAGCTTTCGTGTCAAGATTTATTTTGACACTGTTTTGTGAATCACCAGTTGGACTGCGGCACAGGATGAGGAGGAGGAGGAGGAGCGGGAATGTCACGATGAAGTTTGGCGAGATGCGCTGCGCTGCGCCCAACACTGAAAGCCGATGGGGGCAAAATCCACTGCGGGCACGCTGCCGCGTTACTCAGCATCCCGCGTACTGTATCACTGCACCGCTCAGGCGCGCAGCAGCTCAAGAAAGTAGTTCGCCGTTGCCTTCCGCGTTAGAACCGTGCGCTCCGCGCTATAACGGCGTGCGCGTCCCGCGTTGTGCGAAGAGTGGTTCCCGAGCGGAGGAAGGGGGCCCCGCGCGATCGGCGCAAGCGGCGCGTGAACGCGGCGCGTGAACGCGGGGTGGGGTGGGTGGGGGTGGGGACCGCGCCGCGGTCGATTTTTCTGAGTTACAGCTCCGAGTGAGAATCGCGCAAAACCGCTGGTGCGCGCGGGCATTCTCAGGAACAGCCGCGGCAGCAGAGTGCATGGGGGAAATGTGGCACCCTCGTTATCGCAGGCGGAGCTCGACGACTATATGTCTCTGACCGTATCCGCGACCGTGAGTCAGATCTGAAACACGGCAGAACTAATTCCTCCGCCGTTGCTGACCATTGCTATAATGTTGTGGGGCTCTCATGATATTGTTTTCTCCGAGACCAAGGTGCTCTGCAAGCCGTCTGGCCGCCATCAAAGATTTGTTCATGAAGCCATCCAAACATAGACAATCATAGACAGAACTTCAACCGAGAGGATGGATACAAATTGAGCCATCATTGGAAAGATGTTATTAACCGAGTAAAATTTCACTGTTCATAGTTGTTTCCATCGTATTTACCGGGTACTGGTCTATTTTACCGAGTTAATTGCATCCTCCGCGTTTAGCAGTGCGGCTATTTTGCTGTGAGCACCATCGCCTATCTTGTGCAGCAATCGTGTCGCTTCTTTGCTCTCAGCGTCCCTGCAAGCCCGTCCTTTGTCCCCCCCCCCATTCGCCCCCCCCCACCCTCCCCCTCTCTGACTTATTTAACTGCCCTAACTCTGGATTCTCTCCCACTTCAGTAAAACAAATTCTTGCTGTGGTTGTTCGCACCTGATGATGTTTGCTTGTGTTGCAATCAAAAACGTCGTGATTTAATTTATTTTATTTTATTTTTTTCACCTACGTGACTTTACCGAAAGAACCAAAGAATATAGACGACTATGTTTGAGGGGGGCTGGGGGGGGGGCTTAATAAAATTTCAATCTCTCCGCTTCGTGCGGTGTGCAACATTTCAGGAACGAGGTGCGGTCTTGATTTGAAGCTTTCGTGACTGCAGGAATCCATACTCTTTGGTTTTTTAGGTAAAGTCACGTGTTTTATTTTAGTTTATTACTTTTGTTCCACCTACGTCGTGACTTTACCGAAAGAAACCAAGAGTGTAGGAACGCGGTTGCGTTTTTGTTTTTATTGCGTCACTTCCGTGTGCTAACACCTTGGAACGGAAGTGCCGTTGGGTTTCCGCTTCGCTTTGTCCCTCGTATCGAGAATCGGGGGTGCATGTACTGAATTATAATTATAAATATATATACAACTTAATTGTAAACTACCTGAAAATGAATTCATGAAGGTATCCAGTTTGGGAGGGTGGGGCGGGGGGCCGGGGGTGTCGCCCCCCCCCACCCCCCCCCCCCCAAGCACGTGCCATGACGTGTCAGTCTGCTTTGTGACGTCACGATAAGTCGCTGCGAGAGGCCGACCAGTCCAATTGAGGTCACCGTCTCGAGGCAATCGGCAACACGTTGAAGATAAACAACAATAACAACAACAATAACAACAACAAACAATGTTTGCCGTCCTCGGCGGGTTTTTCAAACTCGAAATCCGCTTCGCCTGCAGCGCGGCAACCAACATGGCCGTGTTTTTACTTCAGAGGCCAAACGAACTACAAAGATCCCCCGTGTAGCCTCAACAGACTGCAGGGGCAAGTGCCGTGAGCGAGCAGCACCTGTGAAGGCCGGCACGGCACACCGCACGACAGCAAAGACAGAGACCCCCCATCACGTGGAAATGTACGGCAGTCAACAGTGACCCTTAATGCGTGTTGATTCTCAATGTGCTTGGGAGCAAACCGGTAAGACCCGGAGGAAGAAAAACTAAAATCCACGCGACCACGTGGAGAGAGACGCGCAAACCCCAAATGTACGGCAGGGATCGAACCAACGAGCTCCTGTACACCGGGCGAGGTAGTTAACATTTCGCCACCGTGTAACCCGATCATCCAAGACACTGGGCATCACCCGCCCACAATGCCCCACTGTTTCCGTCCAGCGTCTGGAGATGAGGTCGCATGTTAGACGCGTGCGGTTTAAACCCACGCTGTTGCTGCTGCTGTTGTTGTTGTTGTTTTTGTAGCAGACTCTACAGTGTTTGTGTGTGGCTCTTGTCCTCCCAAGCCTCGCACCCTCCCTCCCCCCTCCCAGCCCAGCCCCCACCGTCGTTGGGGGATCGCCTTGAGATGCGGTCGCATTTTGAACGCGTCTCAAGATTCGAACTCCACCGCCACCATCGCCACCACCATGGCGTCCACCACCATCAACACCGCCACCACCACCACCACGGCGTCCACCACCATCAACACTGCCACCATCACCACGGCGTCCACCACCATCAACACCGCCACCATTATCACAGCGTCCACCACCATCAACACCGCCACTACCACCACGGCGTCCACCACCATCAACACCACGGCGTCCACCACCATCAACACCGCCACCACGGCCACTAAAACCACAACCACCACCACCACCACCACCACCACGAGAATCACCCCCCACCACGGACCACAGTCCCCCAGCCCCACCAGCACCGCCACCGCTGTTGTTGTTGTGAGTGCGGTGTTTATACACCGCACCGGGTGCTCACTTCAGGCTGAGTCCACCTAGGGGAGGCCCCTGACCGGAGAAGATAATGGTCACGCGTGTTGACCTCGAGCGGGACTCAAACTCGCTCCCCACACTGCCCCAATGCGACAGGCGGGTGTGTGATGGATACACACCACGTGCTGTTAGCGAGCAGCAGCGCCTCTGAAGGCCGGCACATTGCACAAAGGGAGGCGAGGTCGCGGTAGAGAGGGGGGGCAGAAGAACCACGGCCGCCTTTGTCTCCCCGGTGCTGATTTTTTTTTTTTACAAACGGTACCGGGAGTCATTTAAGGCCGAGAGGAGGACCCAAGGAACCGGTTCGAATATCCCACAACCGTGATTGGAACTCTTCCTCGCCCCGGTTCGAACATCCCACCACCGGTTCGTAACCACCGCGCCACCGATCCTTGTGTCTTTGTGCGCGTGCGCGCACACACGCGGGCACGGGCACGTGAGTGCGCGCGTGTTATTACCATGGAAATAAAAGGCAGATACCGTGGAAATATCATCACCAGGGATTCACACCAGGAGCGGTCGGTCGGTCGGTCGGGCGGGCAGTGAACGGGTTAATAACAGCACTGCGGGCGGGTGGTGGGGGCAAGTGTGGGGGGGGGGCAAGTGTGGGGGGGGGGCGGGCAAGTGTGGGGGGTGGGAATGCCATCGGAATACATTAACCCCCCACTCCCCCCCAGTACAACAGAAGCCCCCCCTCCCTCCCGGCGCCCTCCCTCTGCTCTTACGGCTTGGGCACGAGATTAACATTCTCTACGCCGCGTCTCGGCGTGACCCGTTCACTGTTCCATCGCTCGCTCGCTCCTCCTCCTCCTCTCTCAACCGCCCGGCTCCGTTGGTGCGCGTGCTTCAGGGGTAGCGGTGGTGGTGGCGGTGGTGGTGGCGGTGGTAGCGGCGGTGGTGGCGGTGGTGGTGGCGGTGGTGGTGGCAGTGGTAGCGGTAGTGGTGGCGGTGGTGGTAGCGGTGGTGGTAGCGGTGGTGGTGGCGGTGGTGGTGGCGGTGGTAGCGGTAGTGGCAGTGGTGGTAGCGGTGGTGGTGGCGGTGGTGGTGGCGGTGGAGGTGGTGGTGGTAGCGGTGGTGGTGGCGGTGGAGGTGGTGGTGGTAGCGGTGGTGGCAGTGGTTTGTAGCGGTGGTGTTATCGGTAGTGGTGGTACTGGTGGTGGTAGTGGTGGTAGTGGTGGTAGTGGTGGTGGTGGTGGTAGCGGTGGTGGCAGTGGTTTGTAGCGGTGGTGTTATCGGTAGTGGTGTTATCGGTAGTGGTGGTAGTGGTGGTAGTGGTGGTGGTAGTGGTGGTAGTGGTGGTAGTGGTGGTAGTGGTGGTGGCGGCTGCGCTGAACATCGCTTGCCTCTGATCCAGCGCCGTGTGGAGGCAGCAGCAGCAACGAGGGGGGTTGGTGGATCACCGCACAGATGGTGCACACCTCCCTTCGCCGTGGGTGTCGAGGTCGTGCTGTTATCGTACCCTGCCAGAGAAGGCGCTGTTAGTGTGGACTAATCTCCATCTGTTCCAACTCAGTTTCCCGTGGGAGTGGAGTCGAGGGGGAGCCGTACCCTGGCTCGCCGGTAGAAGGCAGCATGGCAGCTGCTGTATCAATGTCGTCGTTGTTGTACCAGCGAAGCCTCGCTGAGTCTCGTGACTCATTTTCAGGAGGGTCCCTGCCAATTTTTGGCGATACGGGGGCGATGCTTGCCCACGTTGTCTCATTCCAGTCGAGTAAATTCGCAGTATATCTATTTATTTCCTTCTAATTCGATTACAGGGACTCCTCTGCTTACGAACGAGTTACGTTTCAGAGGTCTGTTCGTAAGTCGATGTGTTCGCAAGTCCAACTTTACTCCTGTCGATTCCAAACAAGGTGTACGGCATGTACACTAAACACGGGGAATGGCTTTAAGAGTTGTATCATCTTCTGTAGATGTAGATGCCACTGGCTCTTCACGTTCTGCAGATATAGATGCCACTCGTGCTGCACGTTCTGCAGATTTAGATGCCACTGGTTCTTCACGTTCTGCAGATATAGATGCCACTGGTTCTTCATGTTCTGTAGATGTAGATGCCACTGGTTCTTCATGTTCTGCAGAAGTAGATACCACTGGTTCTTCATGTTCTGCAGATATAGATGCCACTCATGCTGCACGTTCTGCAGATTTAGATGCCACTGGTTCTTCACGTTCTGCAGATATAGATGCCACTGGTTCTTCATGTTCTGTAGATGTAGATGCCACTGGTTCTTCATGTTCCGCAGAAGTAGATACCACTGGTTCTTCATGTTCTGCAGATTTAGATACCACTGGTTCTTCATGTTCTGCAGATGTAGATGCCACTGGTTATTCACGTTCTGCAGATGTAGATGCCACTGGTTCTTCATGTTCTGCAGATGTAGATGCCACTGGTCCTTCATGTTCTGTAGATGTAGATGCCACTGGTTATTCACGTTCTGCAGATGTAGATGCACTGGGTCTTCATGTTCTGTAGATGTAGATGCCACTGGTTCTTCATGTTCTGCAGATGTAGATGCCACTGGTTCTTCATGTTCTGTAGATGTAGATGCCACTGGTTATTCACGTTCTGTAGATGTAGATGCCACTGGTTCTTCATGTTCTGTAGATGCTACAGGTTCTTCATGTTCTGCAGATGTAGATGCCACTGGTCCTTTATGTTCTGTAGATGTAGATGCCACAAGTTCTTCACGTTCTGCAGATGTAGATGTCACTGGTTCTTCATGTTCTGTAGATGTAGATGCCACTGGTTCTTCATGTTCTGTAGATGTAGATGCACTGGTTCTTCATGTTCTGTAGATGTAGATGCCACTGGTTATTCATGTTCTGTAGATGTATATGCCATTCGTTATTCACGTTCTGTAGATGTAGATACCACTGGTTATTCACGTTCTGCAGATGTAGATGCCACTGGTTCTTCATGTTCTGTAGATGCACTGGTTCTTCATGTTCTGTAGATGTAGATGCCACTGGTTCTTTATGTTCTGCAGATGTAGATGCCACGGGTTCTTCATGTTCTGTAGATGCACTGGTTATTCACGTTCTGTAGATGCACTGGTTCTTCATATTCTGTAGATGTAGATGCCACTGGTTCTTCATGTTCTGCAGATGTAAATGCCACTGGTTCTTCATGTTCTGTAGATGTAGATGCACTGGTTATTCACGTTCTGCAGATGTAGATGCCACTGGTTCTTCATGTTCTGTAGATGTAGATGCCACTGGTTATTCATGTTCTGTAGATGTAGATGCCACTGGTTCTTCATGTTCTGTAGATGTAGATGCCGTTGGTTATTCATGCCACTACCGCCATTTATTGCGCGGTGGTTAAACTCACGACTCTCGAACAGGTTTGTTCGTATCCCTGAAAGTTCGTAAGTCGGATGTTCGTAAATAGTCGTCCCTGTATTTTTATTTTAGGATCTGTGACTATGGCACACGAAGGCCGACTCTTGCCAACAACGTCACGGGGATGTTTAGCGTTCACTGTGAGTGAAGCAAAGGACACGCAGTATTTGTTTATAGTTTACAAGGAAAAGATCCCCCGTATAGCCTTACCAGACTGTTGGGGCAAGTGCTGTTAGCGGGCACCTGTGAAGACCGGCACGACACACGAGGAGGGGAGTGGCCAACACCACGCCCGACCGCCTTTGTTTCTCCAGTGGCAATGTTTACACACCGCACTAGTTTATGGTTAACACACACACCGAAAGCAATAACCAGGGCGGCCGCTGGAACCGAACCGCAACAAGTGGCCAACACGCTAGCCGCCACGGCACTGCCCACAATCTCGGTGTGTGTGTGGGTCGGTGTGTGTGTGGGTGGGTGTGTGGTGTGGGTGTGTCGGTGTGTGGTGTGGGTGTGTCGGTGTGTGTGTGGGTGTGTCGGTGTGTGGGTGGGTGTGTCGGTGCGTGGGTGGGTGGGGGGCGGTGCGTGGGTGGGTCGGTGCGTGGGTGGGGCGGTGCGTGGGTGGGTGGGGTGGTGCGTGGGTGGGTGGATCGATGTGTGGGTGGGTGGGTCGGTGCGTGAGTCAGTGCGTGGGTCGGTGTGTAGGTGGGTCGGTGTGTGGGTGGGTGGGTCGGTGCGTGAGTCGGTGTGTGGGTCGGTGTGTGGGTGGGTCGGTGTGTGGGTGGGTCGGTGTGTGGGTGTGTGGGTCGGTGCGTGGGTGGGTCGGTGTGTGGGTGTGTGGGTCGGTGTGTGGGTCGGTGTGTGGGTGTGTGGGTCGGTGCGTGGGTGTGTGTGTGGGTGGGTGGGTGGGTGTGTGGGTGTGTGGGTGTGTGGGTGGGTGGTTGTGTAGGTTTTTGTCGGGTAAGGCCCACTGAGCAAAGACGCTCTCCCTCCCCACTCACTCAACGGCGACCTCGGCCGCGAGGGTAAAGCAAGCTCCATAGGAAGTGGAGGGGGGGGGGTCCAGGAGGTTGCGCAGAACACAGGCAGATAATCAACATTGCCTCTGTTACATTAACGAGCACTGCCCGTAGACTCAACACTGCCCGTAGACTCAACATTGCACCCTGGACTCAGCACTGTACCATAGAGTCAACACTGTACCATAGACTTAATACTGCCCAATGACTCAACACTGCACCCTGTACATTGAGCAGTCCCCCTCCTTAACCCCCTTCCGTTCCTCTCTCACAGCCTCACCACGTCTTCTCATTCGCCCATTCCCTTCCTCTTCCCTCCCCTTGCCCCTCCACTTCTTCCCCATCCCTCCCCTGTAGCCCTTTCGCGATCGCCTAAGCACCCCTCGATCCCTGCGCTTACTCACTCCTCAACCCACGTACGCCGCCTGCCATCTAAACCATTGCGCGCTGTCACCGTGTTTCAAACCATTCCGTGGAGACGCCTCGAGTTGGCGGCGCTTACCCACCTCGATCCTCTCCATGTCGATATAAAATTGAGATCGCGGATTCGTCGATGCGGGCGAGCAAGAAACGACGCGCAGCGGAATTCCGGCGAGCGATCCGAAAACGGAAGAGCGGCATCGACACACGCGACCCGCTTAGCATAAACGCCACCGCCCGTTACCGGAGCGGTCTAAAAATACCCGCGACGCTGCTGTTTATTAAACATTTATGGCGATTACTTGAATGTTTCATAAGCCTTTTGTATTCATGCTAATTGCGCTTGGCAAGTTCATTGTCTGCTCCCGAGAGGGGATGCGCGGTTGCTTTTTTTCATTCTCGAGCCACCGGCTGAAGAAGTCGTTCGAAGCCAAGGCACAAGGAGAGACCCCCCGCCACTCCCCTCCTCCCCCCCCCCCCTGTTCCTTAACCTGCGATGGAAATTCCATATTCCGATGGCCGGCGGCAACAGGAGGTGGTTATGGGAGGGGGGTGGAACTAGTTTATTCCCCGTTCTGCCGCGAGCTCTACTGTTGTTGTTGTTGTCGTTGTTGTCGCTGATTAAATATCTCCAAGGGCGATCACGTATTGGGGAAACGTAACCAGAGAACATCATTCATATGCATGAGTTTACTTTATTTTATAGCAGTGTATACGCATACCTATACAGCACCTGGGTGGTGGTTTAAAAATAGTCAAATTACAGCGAGCGCCTCCGTTTAAAACGGGGTATGGGCGGTGGTAGTCCTTCACCTGTGGTGGAAATTCCATAGTTCTATGGCCAGGAAAGGTAATTCCTAGTACGGTACTGTGGTATACACGTATGTACGGTGAACTTCGTTCGCACCGTACGTAGTCAATCTGAGATTGCGGGGGAAAGACGATGGTAGTGTTGTATGTACGTATTGTGAACTTCTTTCGCACCGTACGTAGCCAACCGCGCTAATGGGAGATGCTGGGGGAGGGGGGGGGACAAACATAAGACAAGAAGCAGTATCTAAACACGTGACAAATCTGAGTATGGTAGGTGTGGACTCGGTTTTAATCTCCGTGCAGATTGCATCGCTCTCTTAAACACCGAAGGCGGCAGCGGCATTAGAAGTCAGACGTGGGGCGTGGGTCAGAAACTTGGCCCCAGAGTTTAACCACCCTGCCGCTCAGGGAGATCGACTCGAGCCGGTGACCTCTGTGTTGCAAGCCCAGCGGTGCTGCTAGCGGCTGCTCCACTGTGGCAGCTGCCCCATAAATCTATATTATTATTACTACATATGTGTGTGTGCGTGGATGTACAGAGGCACGTGTGACAGCCAGTGGCTGTATTTATTCCCGTGCTGTGAGACTCTTAAGAGCCTTCACGGGAGGCGACAGAATGTACCGAGACTCCAGCACGAGCCGCACGCGGCTGACAAAGCAGCTTAAGCAGGGCGGGGGATCTCCACGCTAAGCCGGCCAAACCGAGGACATTAGCAGCCTAAGAGTCTGCGTGACCGACACTGCCACAGCCTGCGAACTTAAACTTGGTGGCTGTGTGTGTGCGTGCGGTAGTGGAGCGGTTGGCGCACTGCGATATGAACCTGGCTGCCCGGGTTCGATTCCCGCTCACGGCCAACACACAAGTGACGACTATCTGAACCGGTACTGGGCCTCCCCCTAGGTCGACTCAGCCTCAAATAAGCACCTGGTGCGGTGTGTAAACATCAGATAAATCGTCACCGGTGTTGGCGGCCGTGAGCGGGACTCGAACTGGGCTCGTGGCCCGGTTCGTGAGCGCAGCGCAGCGCTAACCGCTGCGCCACCGCTCCGCCCACTTCACGGACGCACAGAGACAAATATCCCCCGTATAGCCTTGACAGACTGTTTCGGTATTTGTTGTTAGCGAGCACCTATGAAGGCAGGAATGACACACGAGGGGGTGGGTGGCCAGCACCAAGACCGGCCGCCTTTGTCTCCGCATTGGCGATGATTTTACGCACCTCACCAGGTACCCATTTGAGGCTAAGTCGACCTAGGGGGAGGCCCAAGACCGGGTTCAGAAAATCGTCACTTGTGTGTTGGGTCGCCGGGTTCGTAGCGCAGCGCGGTAACCGCTGCGCCACCGCTGCCCCCAACATCACCCACATACATACAATCATCATCATCATCACCACCACTACCGCCACCACCGCATTAACAACAACGGAGTCGAGCCGAGCAGCCTCCCCCCGTCTCGTGGAATTCGCGTCCGCGTGTGGAGGTGCGCGTGGGGAAGGTCTCTGGGCTCCATGCGAAGCAGCAGCAGCATTCATTCATTTATTCAACGTATTTCTTCGGAGTAAAAACTCGCCCTCCCCCCCCCCCCCCGCTTTACAGTATCAGTGAAACGACGGTAGTCCCACCTATACAATCACGACACGTATAAAGCAGCAGCAACAGCAGCAGCCTTTTGTTGTTGAGCGTCAACGCGAAGCGGCACGAAGTCGCCCTTCTCCGTGTTACCTCGACATCACCGCCTATCTCATCTCCCTCCTCGCGAGTGATGAAGTCCCCCCTGAGTGGTATTGCTCCTCCTCCTCCGTGACATTGTCCTCTTTGACATTGTTCTTGACATTTTCACCGTTCGCTACGTACGGCGCGAAAGAAATTCAACAGGCATACAGAGACTGGTCACCCCCCCCCCCCCCCCCACCCCTATCCACTTATCGTGTCATAAAGCGCCGCTAAATCGGTTGAATCGGCGCACCGACTGTGTCGCGTCGACTCAACCTTAAATGAATTCACCCCGAAGGTGTCCCCGATGTTGCGCAAGGGGGTGGTGCTCAATGCTGTCCGTGGTGCTGTCCGTGGTGCTGAACATTGGCGAGGCGATGCCGAAAGTCGCCGCGTGCGGACAAAACTCCGTAAGAAATTATTTTCTACATATTATAATTGTGTATATATTTAAGCTGTATTATGTAACTCGGTGTGTGCCTATCTGTCTGAATGACACTTTGTACAGACAGGAGGACCGGGCAGTGCCAGCTTAGGTGCGTGCGACCTCAGTGAGTTTCTCATCTGGATGAGTGGCACTGTGGTTAGGATCCCCGCAGGGAAATTTAATATTTTGCGTTGATAATTCAACATGGATTTTTTTGTTTTGTGCAATTATTGAGTTTTTTTTTTCCTGAGATCCGGTCACGCAAAATGAACTTGAACCTTGGCCTGATTATTATCACCACCACCATCATCCCTTTAGGAAGTCACCAATGCTTGTGTTATCGAGAGAGCAGTTGCAGCCATATGAATGTGGAATTGCCCGCTGGAATCAATGCAGATGAGCAACCGCGTTATCATTAGTCACGATCTATCCACTGCTGGATGAAGACCTCTCCAAGCTGTCCCCCCTATTGCAAACAAAGACAAAGATCCCCCGTGTAGCCCGCACAGACTGTTGGGGAAAGTGCTGTTAACGCGTGACAACTATGAAGACCGGACAACACCATGCCGACCGCATTTTGTCTCCCCCAGTGCTGATGTTTGCACACTGCACCAGGTACTCATTTAAGGCTGAGTCGCTCTAGAGGAGGCTCAGGACCGGTCCAAATGTTCGCCACCGTCGTTGGCCGTCAGCGGGAATCGAACTCCGAGTCGCCGGGTTCCCTGGCGCACGCGGTGTCGCTCACCGCTGCGCCACCGCTCCGCACAATTCCAAGCCACGCACACACGGCGCACAGGACACTCTTACAGTACACGACGGCGCACAGGACACCCCTACAGTACACTACGGCACGCAGGATTTACCCAGCAGAGCACAGCACGCGCGATTGCACAACCCAGCAACTGAACAAGAGTCCGCACGGTCAGCGGTTGAGGAGCTTCCCACCACCCCCCCCCCCCTCGGCATCGATGCGCGGGGCGATGTTCACGCCCGTTGCGAGAACAGCAGCGAACGTTCAGAATCATCAATCGTCGTCTCATTTTTCCCGGCGGAATCCGATGAGCTCGGAAGCTCTCGCTCTCTCTCCTCTCTCTCTCTTTATTGTATCGCCCGCAGATGCCCAGAACGGTGTTGCCGTTCTCAGTTGAAGGGCGCTCGCGCGCGGACCCCACCCCCCCCCCCCAACTCAAACGTCACGGCGCGATATTGGCGGTGTTTTTTTTTGTTGCTCTTTGTTTTGAAAGGAATCGCGGGGCCCGTTTACAGTGATCCGCGAGACTCGTTTGGTGCGACCAGAACGGGCGCCGCGGTGGCTATGAGATGTTAACTACCTAGCCTGGTACACAGGAGGTCATGGGTTCGATCCCGACCCTGACGCCTGCTGTATATTTGGAGTTTGCGTGTCTCTCTCTCATCATCATCACGGTGCGTGTCTCTCTCTCATCATCATCACGGTGGCTAGGAGATGTTAATTACCTCGCCTGGTATACAGGAGGTCGTGGGCTCGATCCCGACCCTGACGCCTGCTGTATATTTGGAGTTTGCACAATTTCTCTCTCTTTTTCCCCGTGGTCGCGTGGATTTTTCTCCTGGCACTCCGGGTTTCCCCCTCCACATTTATAAACAACACGCGTGGTAAGAGTGTCTGGCTCCTATAAATGTCCACGCGATGAGTAGCCACTTAATGCAGCTATCATTAGGGATAGCCAGGTCGCTTATATAATAATCAAAAAGAAGAGCTACGTAGCTCAGTGGGGTCTTACCTGCCAAATTACACAAGATAGTTTAGCAGCGGGGGTGGAGGGGGGGGAGAAACTGAACGGGGGGAGTGAGCCCGCGGCCCCCATAAACTGGTGGAGGGGGGGGGCGTTATCACAGCGCTCGAGTGCTGTTGCTTAAAGAGAGGTCGGGTGGTGGGAGGACGGAGTAAGGGGGATTTGGGGGGGAGACATTGGCGTTTAATCGCACGCCGATAAAAAACGCTGTAATGCGCGGCAAATTGGCCGGAGAGAGATCGAGAGAGATGAGACGGAGAGTGAGAGAGGCGCCGTTATTTCCCCGAGCTTTAAGAGAATTGGCACGGCAAGCGCGCGCTCTCCCTCCGTCTCTCTCTCTCCGTCTCTCCATAGAGAGACGGAGAGAGAGAGAGAGACGGAAAGAGAGAGACGGAGAGCCCCGTGCGCTGCTGATGATGCTGATGATGATGAATCAACACATTGCGGTTTTGGCCAAGTAGACAGAAAGCAGTTTACGTGGAGGTTAAATCAATCGCTTTGCGGTGATGCATGCGCGCGATCTTCGGGAAGGCCGTGCTGGAGTAAAACTTTAGCTCTTTTTAAGCTGCTGCTGCTGATACAACTGCTGTTTGCTAGCTACTGCTGCTAGCTACTGCTGCTAGCTACTGCTGCTTGCTAGCTACTGCTGCTAGCTCCTGTTGCTTGCTAGCTACTGCTGCTTGCTAGCTACTGCCGCTTGCTACTGCTGCTAGCTACTGCTTGCTAGCTGCTGCTTGCTAGCTGCTGCTTGCTAGCTACTGCTGCTGCTACTGCCGCTTGCTACTGCCGCTTGCTGCTTCTGCTGCTAGCTACTGCTGCTAGCTATTGCCGCTTGCTACTGCTGCTGATGCTACTGCTGCTAGCTACTGCTGCTAACTACTGCTCCTGCTAGCTACTGCTGCTTGCTGTTACTGATACTACTGCTGCTTGCTGCTACTGCTGCTACTAGCTACTGCTGCTAGCTACTACTGCTGCTGATGCTACTGCTGCTAGCTACTGCTGCTTGCTGCTACTGCTGCTAGCTACTGCTGCTTGCTGCTACTGCTGCTAGCTACTGCTGCTAGCTGCTACTGCTAGCTACTACTGCTGCTAGCTACTGCTGCTAGCTACTACTGCTGCTAGCTACTGCTGCTTGCTACTACTGCTATCTACTGCTGCTAGCTACTACTGCTAGCTACTACTGCTATCTACTGCTGCTAGCTACTACTGCTAGCTACTACTGCTGCTGCTACTGCTGCTTGCTACTAATGCTAGCTACTACTGCTAGCTACTGCTGATGCTGCTACTGCTGCTAGCTACTACTGCTGCTAGCTACTGCTGCTTGCTACTAATGCTAGCTACTACTGCTAGCTACTACTGCTGCTGCTACTGCTGCTAGCTACTACTGCTGCTGCTACTGCTGCTAGCTACTACTGCTGCTAGCTACTGCTGCTTGCTACTAATGCTAGCTACTAATTCTAGCTACTACTGCTAGATACTGCTGCTAACTACTACTGCTAGCTACTGCTGCTAACTACTACTGCTAGCTACTGCTGATGCTGCTACTGCTGCTAGCTACTACTGCTGCTAGCTACTACTGCTAGCTACTACTGATGCTGCTAGCTGATGCTGCTAGCTGCTACTGCTGCTAGCTACTGCTGCTAGCTACTGCTGCTTGCTGTTACTGATACTACTGCTGCTTGCTGCTACTGCTACTACTAGCTACTGCTGCTAGCTACTGCTGCTAGCTACTGCTGCTAGCTACTACTGCTGCTGCTACTGCTGCTAGCTACTGCTGCTAGCTACTGCTGCTGCTAGCTACTGCTGCTAGCTACTACTGCTAGCTACTGCTGCTAGCTACTGCTGCTAGATACTGCTGTTAGCTACTCCTGCTGCTGCTGCTACTGCTGCTTGCTACTGCTGCTAGCTACTGCTGCTGCTAGCTACTGCTGCTAGCTACTGCTGCTAGCTACTGCTGTTAGCTTCTACTGCTGCTGCTACTGCTGCTAGCTACTGCTGCTTCTACTGCTGCTACTGCTGCTAGCTACTGCTGCTAGCTACTGCTGCTTGCTACTACTGCAGCTAGCTACTGCTGCTTGCTACTACTGCTGCTAGCTACTGCTGCTATCTACTGCTGCTAGCTACTGCTACTATCTACTGCTGCTAGCTACTGCTGCTAGCTACTGCTGCTAGCTACTACTGCTTGCTACTGCTGCTGCTAGCTACTGCTGCTAGCTACTGCTGCTAGCTACTGCTGCTGCTACTGCTGCTGCTGCTACTGCTGCTTGCTACTGCTGCTGCTAGCTACTGCTGCTTGCTACTGCTGCTGCTACTGCTGCTAGCTGCGTCATTGTGCCGCGCACGGCGTCAGCGCTTCCCAAGGCGAGCCAAGAGTCGCGAATCGAGACCAGGGGAACGATTTCGGGGGGGGGGGGAATCTCTCATTGCGATTTTTCTGACAGTTATTGCGATTGCGATTTGCGATTACACTTTTTTTAAGTCAAGCCTCAGTCCAATATTCACTGTGTTGTAGATTTTAAACATGTGATGGAGCATTACCACGTGATACCATCAACATATGAACTGCTCTATATACGCTAATGCAAGGATGATAACATAAAATATATGAATTGCTTCCAACATGCATTTATTAAAGTGTTTTAATGGAAATAGAACAATGAAACATTGAACAATTGTTAAGTTCAATAAATAAATTTATGATAATGATAAAAAAATATCAATTCCAATAAGAAAGTAATAGAACTCTTCAAATCGCAACAACAAACGCAGCCTTTGCGATTTGCTTCTTGCATTGCTTCAAATTGCGATTTCAATTTGAAATCGATTAATCGTTCAGCCCTGATCGAGACCCGATCGATCGATTATCTCGCCCCGTCCGTGGAGCTAAGTGACGGCCGTCACTGCTCGAGACGAGGGCAGTTTATTTATTAATTTTATTTGGGGGAGGGAGACCCTTCGTGGTGGGTTACGGGGACCGCACTTGCCCCGACAGTCTGTTGAGGCTATACGGGGGACATCCGTGTCTTTGTGTGTCCGTGCCGGCCTTCATAGGTGCTGCTCGTTCACAGCACTTGCCCCGACAATCTGTTCGGGCTATACGGGGGAATATTTGTCTTTGATCCTTTGAAAGGTGTGTGTGTGTGCGCGTGCGTTTGCGTGCATGTACGTGCGTATCTGAGCGTGGTACGACTGTTAGGATGGGAAGGTGCGCGCGTGCGTGCGCGCGTGCGTGCGCGCGTGCGTGGGCACGTGTACGTGTGTGTGTGTGTGTGGAGGGGGGAGCTGCAGTGTAGTGGTGAGCTGCGCTCCGAACCCAGCGACCCGAGTTCGATTTCCGGGCGTGGTGCATGGCCACTCATCCCACTCGGTTCCCGCTCGCCGTCACCGCCAATGGGGACGAGATCATCGTCTGAACCGGGGAGTTGTTGTTGTCGTTGTTGTTGTTGTCGTTGTTGTTGTCGTTGTTGTTGTTGTTGTTGTCGTTGTCGTTGTTGTTGTTGTCGTTGTTGTTGTCGTTGTTGTCGTTGTTGTTGTTGTTGTCGTTGACCGCGAGTCGCAGCTGTGAACCGGTGAGCGGCGCACGTTCGGAATAACCGAGTGGGTCGCCTCGACGTGTCGCCAGATTACCCCACGACACGACCTCGTAATTGTTTGCGTCTTTCGGTAAAGTCACGTCGATATGTTCGAATTAAGAAAACAAATAAAATGAACAAAAAACTACGACTTTTTTTTTTAATGGATAGATTCTCCGTGATGGATATGTGTCCGTGTTGATTTGAAGCTTTTGTGACTACGGGAATCCATACTCTTTGGTTCTTTCGGTAAAGTGACGTAGGTAGAAAAATAGTATAATGTAATTAATTGATTTTAAATAAATATCTATTTTTCTACCTACGTGACTTTACCGAAAGAACCAAAGAGTATGTGTGTCTGGGTGTATGGGGAAGGTATGGGGGAGGCATTCATCCAGCAGTGGATGTGCTGCTCCGCTGTAGAGAAAGAGAGAGGCAGAGAGGAAGGTTCTGAACCGGAACTTGAACAGGGCCGGGGAGCCCAGAGCACAGACGGCGGGCAGGAGGGAGTTCCAGACAGTGGGGGCAGCAGAGGAGAATGAGCGACCTCCCACTGACCGAATGCTGCCTGGGAGCATTGACAGGCAGCTTTGGTTGCTGGAGCGGAGAGAGTGCGGAGAGGTAGAGTGAGATGAGAGGGGGGAGGTAGGAGAGTGCGTGGAGGGGAGTAGAGTGAGATGAGAGGGGGGAGGTAGGAGAGTGCGTGGAGTAGAGTGAGATGAGAGGGGAGAGGTAGGAGAGTGCGTGGAGGGGAGTGGAGTGAGATGAGAGGGGAGAGGTAGGAGAGTGAGTGGAGGGGAGTGGAGTGAGATGAGAGGGGAGAGGTAGGAGAGTGCGTGGAGGGGAGTGGAGTGAGATGAGAGGGGAGAGGTAGGAGAGTGCGTGGAGGGGAGTGGAGTGAGATGAGAGGGGAGGGGTAGGAGAGTGCGTGGAGGGGAGTGGATAGAGATGCGAGGGAGAGGTCGGAGAGTGAGTGGAGGGGAGTAGAGTGAGATGAGAGGGGAGAGGCAGGGGAGCGCGTGGAGGGGAGTGAGATGAGTGGGGGGAGGTAGGAGAGTGCGTGGAGGGGAGTGAGATGAGAGGGAGAGGCAGGGGAGCGCGTGGAGGGGAGTGAGATGAGAGGCACGAGGGAAGCGCGATCTTGACGTGGATGCGGGTCGCTCATCGGGAGCCCGGTATCGCTCTGTCACTTCCCGCACGCAGCCAGCTGATGAGACCTAAGCGAAGTGAAACGTCTGTTCGGTGAGCATCGTCTCGCCAAACACACATGGCCAGGTCTCGCTCGCCGTTGCCCGCGTCTCGTTCGGCGCATGAATGGAACGTGGCGCGTTCCACCGCCGCCTCTGTACATTGTTTACCCGCTTAATGAAGCACCTTGCGCACTTCGCAGACTTATCAATGACACTCTAAATATAGCGCGTCCCTGTAATCTGCACTGAAACTCTACAGCCCCGTGGCTGCGGTGATTCTAACGTCCCCATTAGCTTAATGAGTGATGGCGTAACAGCTTTCCGTATTATAAGTATTATTACACCTTCACCTTGACACCTTACGGCAGGGCACTGTCACCGTGCGTGTGCGTGTGTGTGGTGTGTGTGGTGTGTGTGGTGTTTGTGGTGTATGGTGTGTGTGGTGTGGTGTGTGTGGTGTGTGTGTGGTGTGGTGTGTGTGGTGTGTGTGTGGTGTGGTGTGTGTGGTGTGTGTGGTCAAGGGATGGCTCCCTATTGCTCAACCACGTTATGTATGCCGATGATTTGGTAATAGCTGCTCATTCAAAGGAGGAGTTGGAGACGCTGCTGCTGAGACTGGAGCGTGCCACTAAGAGATGGGGCCTTACCATCAGCCCCACCAAAACTAAGCACCTGCCTGGGTATTTTGTACCATCGGACACTCCACCCCCACAACTCCCAATCAGTGATGGGGCAGTTGTGGAGAGAGTGGAGAGTTTCCCATACCTGGGCAGCGTGCTTATGACCGGCTCCAGTCTAACAGCAGAGGTCTCACTCCGAATCAGTCGAGCGGCAATATCTTTTCATCGGTTGCGTAACGCTGTGTGGAAGCTACCTGGTCTGTCGCTCCGCACTCAGCTTCAGGTCTTCTCGGCCACAGTCATTCCCTCCCTTCTCTACGTTTGCGAAACGTGGACCCCCCTAATGGAACATCTTCGCCGGTTAGAAACATTTAGGCTGGCCTGCCTACGATCCATCCTGGGTTTAACCAGGCTGGATTGTGTGAGGAACTCACAAATCCTTGAAAGATCTGGGCACGGTCCCATCGGTGAGCTCCTCCGGCAGGCAAAACTGCGTTGGCTGGGTCATGTAGCCCGCATGCCCAGCCACCGCATGCCGAAACAGCTTTTGTTCGGCCGGATCGAGGGGGCTAAACGGGCGCGGCACGGGCTAGAGAAGAGATGGAGTGACGTGGTACAGGAGGACTTGGAGCTGAGTGGACTTGCCGATGACTGGTACCAGCGGTGTCAAGATATGCCTCTGTGGAGGAGGCTCGTGAAGGACGCTACTGGGCAGTTGGAGGCAGTCGCCCTCCAACAACAACAACGGAGGGCGGAGGAGCGACACTCACAACAACGAGCGGAGCGCCGGGTGGCTAAAGCACAGCAGGTTGGCACAGTAGGGGGCACAGGTGGTGCATCAGCCAGTCATCTCAGTCATCTCAGTCAGTCGACCCGTGGCACCTGGGTCTGCCCTGTGACCTCCTGCCAGCGGGCGTTCGACACTTCACGTGGCCTCAAGGTGCACATGGCCTGGAACAAGCGTCGTGGTGACGTCACCGCCACTGAGTGGCGAATGGCGGTTGTTGTTGTGTGTGGTGTGTGTGGTGCGTGTGGTGTGTGTGGTGGGTGTGTAGTGTGTTTGTGGTGTGTGTGGTGTTTGTGGTGTATGTAGTGTGTGTGTGTGGTGTGTGTGGTGCGTGTGTAGTGTGTGTGGTGCGTGTGTGGTGTGTGTGGTGTGTGTGTGGGGCGTGTGTGGTGTGTGGGGTTTCATGTGTAGTGTGTGTGGTTCGTGTGTGGTGTGTGTGTAGTGTGTGTGGTGCGCGTGTGGTGTGTGTGTGGTGCGTGTGTAGTGTGTGTGGTGTGTTTCTGTAGTGTGTGTGTGGTGTGTGTGTGGTGTGTGTGGTGTGTGTGTGGTGTGTGTGGTGTGTGTGGTGTGTGTGGTGTGTGTGGTGTGTTTGTGAAGTGTGTGTGTGGTGTGTGTGTGGTGCGTGTGTAGTGTGTGTGGTGTGTGTGTGGTGTGTGTGGTGTGTGTGGTGTGTGTGGTGTGTTTGTGAAGTGTGTGTGTGGTGCGTATATAGTGTGTGTGGTGCGTGTGTAGTGTGTGTGGTGCGTGTGTGATGCGTGTGTGGTGTGTGATGCGTGTGTGGTGTGTGGTGTGTGTGTAGGTGGGTGTGTGTGGTGTGTGTGTGGTGTGTGTGGTGTGTTTGTGAAGTGTGTGTGTAGTGTGTGTAGTGTGTGTGGTGTGTGTGGTGTGTGTGTGGCGCGTGTGTAGTGTGTGTGGTGCGTGTGTGGTGTGTTTGTGAAGTGTGTGTGGTGTGTGTGATGTGTGTGTGTAGTGCGTGTGTGGTGCGTGTGTAGTGTGTGTGGTGCGTGTGTGGTGTGTGTAGTGTGTGTAGGTGTGTGTGTGTAGTGTGTGTCGTGTGTGTGGTGTGTGTGTGGTGTGTGTAGTGTGTGTAGGTGTGTGTGTGTAGTGTGTGTCGTGTGTGTGGTGTGGTCAGGCTCAGGGTGAGAATCCGGAGAGACGACTTCGTGGTGGGGACGGCTGGGGGGGCGATTAACCGCTGAGTCACGTAAACAAAACCGCGGGCGCTTGGCTTTCCACTTTACCTCTTGACGGCGGCACTGAAGTTGTTGTTGTCGCTGCTGTTGTTATTGTTGAGACGACGCTGCTTAGAGCCATCCCCACTGGGGGGGGGGGGGGGGGGGGGGGGATGAGGGGCTGTTCCTTCGTTGGGTCTTCATCGAGACTCCTGTGTTTGGGACGGCTCGCACTCATTCGCATCGCTCGGCGCTTTCGCACGCGCTCCTGCGGGCCCGTCTGGAACGCTCTCTTCCTTCCGATCTTAGGAAGCGGCCGGGAGCGATGTCACTCGCGTCATCCAGATTGACACACTCATTTTCTCGGCAACCGCGCGCGTTGTTGTTGCGTTAGGCTTGGTAGCCCCTTTCCCCCGCACGTGCGGTGCGAAAGAAGTTCAACACACATCCGTGCGGTACATTAACCGGGGCTGGTGCTCACCCTTTAGCCCTTTGCCGGAGTAGCACAGCCAGGCTGCTTTATAATTGGCAATGCGAAGTTCCTACGTGATGTACAAAGACAAAGATCCCCCGTATAGCCTTAACAGACTGTAGGGGCAAGTGCTGTTAGCGAGCAGCACCTATGAAGGCCGGAACGGTACACGAGGGGGTGGGTGGCCAGCACCACGCCCGACCGCCTTTGTCTCCCCACTGGCGATGTTTACTCACCGCACCAGGTGCTCATTTGAGGCTGAGTCGACCTAGGGGAGGCCCGGGACCCGGTTCAGATATAATCGTCACTGGTGTTGGCCGTGAGCGGGAATCGAACCCGGGTCGCCAGGTTCATAGCGCAGCGCGCTAACCGCTACGTGATGTACACACACAGACACACAGACACACACACACAGACACACAGACACACGCACAGAGACACACGCGGCATGTACTTATTGCGTAGAGGAACTGACGATATATTGAACAGGCTGACATGTTACTTGCACAGTTGTCTTGCGTTAGTGCTCGGGTAAGCGCGATTTGAACAGTGGCGCTCGCTTGTTTATCGACTGCGCGCGAGCGTTGGTGCGTGGGGAGCGGTGGCGCAGCGGTTAGCGCCGCAGCGCCGCGCTCCGCCACACCCGAGTCGGATTCCCTCCTCGTGAACAAATAGCGGCGGCAGCGAATATCCGAACGAGTCTCGGGAGCCCCCCTCCCCCCTTTGGTCGAATCTGGTGCGGTGTGTATGAAACGACGCCACTGGGGAGACAAAGGCGGCCGGGCGTGGTGCTGGTCCACTCATCCCACACGGGTCCCGTTCACGGACACCGACGCGGTGACGAGATCATCTCAACCCGGTCCCGGGTGTGTTAAACGTCGACGCTGGGGAGACAAAGGCGGCCGGGCGTGTGGTGTTGGTTCTGACCACACCGCCACTTCCCTCGTGTTGCTTTTCCGGCCTTCACAGTTGCTGCGACGGGCCAACACCACTTGACCCTGCAGTCTGTTGAGGCTACACGGGGGATCTTTGTCTTTGGCGTCGTGCGGTGTGCCGTGCCGGCCTTCACAGGTGCTGCTCGCTAACAGCACTTGACCCTGAAGTCTGTTGAGGCTACACGGGGGATCTTTGTCTTTAGTGTCGTGCCGTGTGCCGTTCCGGCCTTCACAGGTGCTGCTACGGGCCAACACCACTTGCCCCTGCAGTCTGTTGAGGCTACACGGGGGATCTTTGTCTTTGGTGTCGTGCCGTGTGCCGTGCCGGCCTTCACAGGTGCTGCTACGGGCCAACATCACTTGCCCCTGCAGTCTGTTGAGGCTACACGGGGGATCTTTGTGTATATGTCAGAAGCAACTGCATTAGCCGTATAATGTTTATTTTTTTCAATTTTCAATCACGGAATGCAGGATACATTATTAGTATTATATATCTCGTGATTATTTTTTGCTGCTGTTGTTGTTGTTCGAGTCTGTCTCGACCGCTCGCAGCCGGTCGAGGGACGACACGCAACCGATTGCGGAGAAATCCTCACATTTGAAACGAGAAATCAGTTGCACGCAACCCGGTTTGCACAACCGATTGCTCTGGTGTGGACCCAGCGCAAGAGCTGGAATTTTATCGCCGAATTTAAGGGAGAAAAATCTCATTTGATGGTAATGGGATTTTTCATTTCTTTCCGTGCTGTGATTCGTGACCTAAGGACCCAGTTTACGTAAAATAAACTCAAACCACTTTTTATGTTACCAGGAAAGGTCTACTGAGCTCCGTAGATCTCAATCAGAAAGCGACCTGGCCACACGAACGATGGCTCGACGAGGTGGCGTACCACGTGGACACTGATAGCAGTAGCCAAACACTCTGAACGCGTGACGTTTAAATTATGAATGTGGAGGGCAAACACCGAAGTACCCGGAGAAAAATCCACGCGACCACGTGGAGAGAGAGAGAGACACCGCAAACCCCAAATATAGAGCAGCAGGCGTTAGGGTCGGGATCGAACCGACGACCTCCTGCATACCAGGCGAGGTAGTTAACATCTCCTAGCCACCGTGATGACGATGAGAGAGAGACACGCAACCCCCGAATATACAGCAGCAGGCGTCGGGGTCGGGGTCGAGCCCATGACCTCCTGTATACCAGGCGAGGTAGTTAACATCTCCTCGCCACCGTGGCGCCGCGGGGGGTGGGGGGGATAGGGATGGGGGCCGAAACGTCGAAGATCTCCGCGGTGCTGGCTCAGCCTTGACCGACACGGCCACTCTGCGTCCCCTGTCGACATGGAACACCATTGGTAATTAACAACAACAACAATAACTAATTATTTCTAACGTGAGCTATTGGTCATCATTATTATTATTCTCGCCTGGGAAGAAATCTCGCCGGCCTCGTCGCTGCTGCTGTTGTTGTTGCTGTTCTGCATGGAGATCTCCAAAGTAAAACACAAACTTGAAAGAATACATTCTCCACCCCCCCCCCCACCGCCCCCTTCGACGCGACGAAGGAGATGTCGGAGCGGATGTCATTGCCCTTGCGTGAAGCGGCGGCGCCGAGAGGAAGTGGAGCCTCGCTACGACCCCCCGGCCGCTGGGGCCGGACGTCGGTTTTTGCGGGCGGAATTGTGGAAGGCGATTTGGAAACTGCCCCTCCCACTTCACCGGGCCGCATCGAGCAGCTCCGTGACAGCTCGGCCAACTCCACATTCTCATATGGAAGGGGCGCTTGGGCTGGTGAGGGGGAGGTGGTGGGGGGCGGAGGGTGCGAGTCTATCCCCCTTTAGGCAGACAACCTTTGACCTCGCGCTGCTTAATTCGGAATTTTATCGACCTCCGAAGAATGATGCGCCGAGTAGCGCAGTGGGAATCTCCCGTGAGGTTGCAAGGGGCGAGGGGGGGGGGGGGTGTAAATACGCGCTGGGGACGGAATAGAAAAACCAAGTCAATAAGAGTCGGCCCTGCACGCTGGGACGAGCCAGAGTGGAGAAAGCACGAGATGGGACCGAGAGAAATGGAGTTTGAAAACAATGCACGCGTGAGTGAGTGATTGCATGAATGAACGAGTGAGTGATTGCATGAACGAGTGAGTGAGCGAGCGAGAGAGCGAGCGAGTGGTGGGCCTGGTGGTTGAGAGGGGTAGGTACCGCGTCACAGACGCTGAGCCGGCATTGCTGAGAGGCTGGGTTTCGAATCCGGGTCGAAGCCACCGCCCACTACCACTATCACCATCGTAATCCACGATCTACTCACTGCTGGATGAAAGCCCGTCACGCCATCTCGCTGTCTCGCCATGCACGACAATCCTTGTCGTTCCTGCGCGCGAGCTCAATTTCACCGCTCCATCTCCCGCGGTGGACGGACCCCTCCCGGGCACGATCCACGACTTTGGCTGCCGCTCAGTGCTCAGTCTCGACCGCCGGCCGTCGTTCCCCGTCTCGCCGTACTCCCCCCACCCCCCCCCCCCACTCCACTCCCCCCAAGCCCAGCCTCTCCTTGCCCCTCAGGGCGATGCCTCTGAATCGGGCGCGTTCTCTGCCCGTCTCTCGGTGCGATTCCAGACGATCCGTGCAGCGTTTTGCGTGCCCGCGTGGTTCAATCCGCGATTGAGGGGTGGGTGGGTGGGTGGGGGGCCCGCGAGATCAACGGGCCAGAGCGTAGGCAGCCGTGATGGGACTACTTGCAATCCGAGCCCCGCGGTTGTGGGTTATTCTGTTAAATTAATTTTTATTTATATCACGGCGGTTTTTCATGTTGCTGTTCCTCTGCTTTCATTTGCCCTGCGAACGTAAGCGCCGCGTGGCCTGCGCCGAACGAGGCGTGATTGTGACGTCGGTTGGTGACGTCGGTTGGTGACGTCAGTTGGCGACGTCGGCCCGTGGCGTGGGCGCGTGTGGGAGGGGTGTCGCTACCCCACCTCCCCCGGTTAAGCGCGCCGCGCCCACGAGCGCAGAGCGGAGCCGAGTTGACATTCACGCTCGCGAACAACATCTGTGGGCAAATATCTGAAAGCTCAGGCCGCTCCTGGCCCACCCCCCTAGAGGGGCTGGAGGGCGGGGTGGGGGCGGGGTGGGGGCGGGGTGGGGGCGGGCGGCTTCATCCAGCAGAGGATAAATCACGGCCCCGACGACGATTACTTTTAGCGTCGCCCGCAAACAAAAAAAACCGCAGACTTACTTTCAAAGTAGTTTTCATTCGTTTTTTTTTGGTCTCTCAGCCTTCTCATCATCAAAGCCGCCGCGGTCGCGGTCTGCGACCTTAGCGCAGAGTCGCGGGGGTAGCGATCGGCATCGAACACCCCCTCCCCCTCCTCCCGCTAGCGAAGTTGATTTATTCAGCAGGCTCAAGCGCTATTTGGCTAAATGCTATATTTTTTTTAGGTCGTTTCTCAGTCCAACTTACTCCGTCGCAGCGTTTTCATTAGCGGTCACAAACACGCAGTGCAAATAAATTACGGGCGCACATTAATAACCATCAGTCGCGCAGAAATTGATTTCATGTTTCCCCCCCCCCACTAGCCCCCTCCCCCCACCCCCACCGTGCCCCCCACCTGCCCCCCCCTACCACCGTGCCCCCCCCCCCCACATCGTCCACTAAAGCTCCGCGGTATAAACCCCAGCGACCGTGCATCGAGACGAATGAGATGATGTGGCTACTGTAAATGTCCACATTCTGAAAGCAACTTTGTTGAGCTACCGCTTGCGGCCAGGTCGCTCCTGCAAGATAAGTCAATAGCTCAGTGGGCTTCACCTGCTAAGATAAACAAACACATGTGTTGCGTTTTATTTGTAAAAAAAAAAAGATGTGTAAGTCATTCTTTGACCTATCCCCTAAACTTTGCACTCCTATCGTGCGTTTTTGTACTGTTTGCTGTTGTTGCTGTAACGTTTCTGACCCCGTGGCCCTTGCTGGACATCTGTGCATAAAAGAGCTTCATAGCTCATCGGATTCTTCCAATATCAATAGATATTCAGATTCTGACCAATCGGGAGCCAGAGCACGATGAGATGGCGCTAATGCCCCCTGCATGTGCTTCGCACGAGGAGCAACAGGAAGAGTTGGAGATGGCGCGGTGCGCGTGTGTTATGGGATTCTCTTAGGTCGACTCAGCCGCAAAATGAGCATCTGGTGCGGTGTGTAAACATCGCCGCTGGGGAGACAAAGACGGCCGGGCGTGGTGCTGGCCACCCGACCCCCCCCCCCTCTCGTGCGCCGTGCCGCCCTTCATAGGCGCTCGCCAACAGCGCTTGGACCTTTGGGTCGTACGTTGGACTTCTTTCGCGTCGTACGTGGCCAAACGAGCCAATCAGAGGGCGACAAAACTGATGACGGCAGCCCTGCACGATATTCGTGCTTGGCCCTGTCGTTCTCCTCTCAGAGCGCAAGGAGCCGCCGCCGCTTACCCCGACAGTTCTGTTAAGGGGCCGTCCATAAATAACGTCACGCACCTGGGGGGGGAGGTCAGACATTTGTGACGATGTGTGACGATGTGTGACGAGGGGGGGGGGTGATAAATGTGACGTCACATCAAAATGCGCAACTTTGAATAAATATAGACAACACGTTCAACTTAATTAAATAGGCTTTTTTTACAAATGTTTTCTCCTACAACATCAGAGTGCACTACAATGACAATAGTTTAAAGCGATTTGAAGCATGTTTTATTTATTTTTTTGGGGGGAGGAGCAGAGCTTTGTGACGTCATGTTTGAGGGGGGTTCTGACTTTTTGCGACGCCGTGTGACGAGGGGGGGGGGTCAAAAATAATCCAAAATCGCGTGACGTCATTTATGGCCGGCCCCTTAAAGGCTACACGGGCGCGTGGGGGGGGGTGCCATTCTTCGCGAGCAGTAGTTCGCGGTTGTGCTAGTTAGGTTACGGGAGGTGGTTTCGCAGAGTGCTCTACTTACTTACAGCACCGGACCGCCGTAATCGTAACGCCGCCTTAATAATAACAACAACAACAGTGTCCCTCTCTTCTCCATGAATGTGGCGGGGCAATTTGTAACGCGCGGCACGATTTTACGACGAGGCGCGGAGGAAGCGCCGCTCAATGCGAGCGGAAAGCCCGAGGCGAGGGAGGCGCGGGGTGCCTTGAAGTGCCTCGTGAAGTCGTGGGGGGGGGGGGAGCCGAACGCCACTGACGGTGGTGGTGGCGATGGTGGTGGCCTCGCTAACAACACTTGTCACCAAGGGTCTGTTCAGGCTATATGGTGGATTTTTGTCTTTGGTAGCGGTGGTGGCGGTGGTGGTGGCGGCGGTGGTGGCGGTGGTTGTGGCTGTGGTGGTGGCGGCGGCGGTGGTGGTGGTGGCCTCGCTCACAAGACTTGCCACCAAGGGTCTGTTCAGGCTATACGGGGGATCTTTGTCTTTGGTGGCGGTGGTGGCGTTGGTGGTGGTGGTGGTGGTGGCGGCGACGGTGGTGGTGACGGTGGTGGTGGCCTCGCTCAAAACACTTTCCATCAAGGGTCTGTTTAGGCTATACGGGGGATCTTTGTCTTTGGTGGCGGTGGCCGCGTTCCAGACTGAGGGGGCTGCCGCAGAGATGCGGGGCCCGGGAGTGGCCACGCTCCTCGTCTAGAGAGGACGACGACGACGAGGAGGGAGGAGGTTGTCAGTCGCTCTGTTTACTATTATCCACAATAGAGGTTTCTGGGTTAGATCACGTACATTAAAATGCGTCGTTAAAGCAGCAGGGTGACAGCAGCGGTAGTAGTGCAGCAGAGTGACAGGAGCCGAGAGAGATTTCGGTGGACGACTGCAAGTGGAGGGGCGTGCGGTGGCTTTGGTCAACTCGCCATGGATTTTCGTATTCAGCCGTGGCCGGGAATCGATCGTTGGTCCACTGTGGCACCCCGCGGCCCCACAACTCACTCCGCCAAGCCCACCGCACCCCACTGAAAGGGCCTGTTCGTGAGCAAGGCTGAGCATTATTTGCGACACCTGAGTGACTTCTCTCTGCCGCTCGCAGGCCCCGGGCCGTGCTGGACCGGGTAACGCGCCTGAGTTACGTAACAACGAGCGAGGCTCTGAGCGAGGCTCTTTCTTTCTTTCTAACCGCGTGGCTCCTACGATTTTGATTGGTTGCGGTGGTTGTTGTTGGTGTTGAGCGAGGCTCTTTTTTATCTAACGTGGCCCACATTCTGTTAAGGCTATACGGGGGATCTTTGTCTTTGCCTCTCTCGCTGTCCGTCTGTCTGTCTGTCTGCCTCTTCGTCTGTCCCTCCGTCTCGCCGCACGCAAGCTTCTAAATTAGTAATCTCCCCCCTCCCCACCCCTCCCGCCCCCACCCGCCCCCACCCGCCCCCACCCGCCCCCACCCCGCCCCCACCCGCCCCCACCACCTTCCCCCCAAATAACTTTAGCCAGACGCCCTTCAACGAGACTTCTCAGTCCTTCGCCAGGCAGTTCATCAAGAGAGGAGGTCAGAGGTCACGGCTAACAACTCCCACCGCTGCCGTTCCCGCTCCCCCGCGCCCCCTCTCCTCCGCCCGCGCTCCTCCGCTCGCGCTGCCGGCACCACGGCAGCAGTGGGGAATGATGGCCCCTGTTGCCGAAGCGGGCGGGCGAGTGGGTGGGTGAGCGAGCGAGTGGGCGGGTGGGTGAGCTAGCGGGTGGGTGGGTGAGCGAGTGGGCGAGTGAGTGGGTGAGTGAGCGAGTGAGCGAGTGGGTGAGCGAGTGGGCGAGTGGGTGGGTGAGCGAGCGGGCGAGTTGGTGGGTGAGCGAGCGGGCGAGTGGGTGGGCGAGTGGGTGCGTGAGCGAGCGAGTGGGTGGATGGGTGAGCGAGCGGATGGGTGGGTGAGCGAGCGGGCGAGTGGGTGGGTGAGCTAGCGGGTAGGTGGGTGAGCGAGTGGGCGAGTGAGTGGGTGAGTGAGCGAGTGGGTGAGCGAGTGGGCGAGTGGGTGGGTGAGCGAGCGGGCGAGTTGGTGGGTGAGCGAGCGGGCGAGTGGGTGGGTGGGTGAGCAAGTGGGAGAGTGGGTGGGTAAGCGAGCGAGTGGATGGGTGGGTGAACAAGTGGGCGAGTGGGTGGGAGAGCGAGCGAGTAGGAGAGCGAGCGAGCGGGCGAGTTGGGCGGGCTGGCGAGCCCGTGGGGTTTTCCGTGCAAATGGGAAACTTTGAAAAGGCGCGGGGAGATCGATGGGGCCGGCCGTGTGAGAGGTGCCCCGAGCGAGCGAGCGAGCGCTGGAGCCGTGGCGTTCACGCGGCTCCGTCCCGGCTCTCTGGCCGGGCCGAGGCGGGCCACGCTCGCCTTCGTAGCCGGCGGGGCTTATGCGGCAAGTTGTCTCCGATGCAGCGAGAGCAGCAGTAGCTAGTTACGTCGTAGTTATTATAATAATAACAGTTGCGTATTTACCGTTTCGTCTCACACCACACTGTGTTCAACAGCCATACGCGCGGCAGGTCACGACAACTCGCACGCACGCTCACCCACTCAGCCACCCACTCACTCATACACTCACTCATGCACTCACCCATACTCACCCATTCACTCACACACTCACCCACCCACCTACTCACCCACCCACCTACTCACCCACCCACTCACCCACCCACTCAACCACCCACTCAACCACCCACTCAACCACCCACTCACCCACTCACCCACCCACTCACACACCCACTCACTCACACACTCGCCACACTCACTACACTGCAGGTCGCCTCACTTCTCTCCGCTTCTTCCCTCGCACTGGTCCACTGTGAAGTTCCATCCTCCTCCTCCCACCACCGCCATCATCAACGTCGTCTATTTTATCCCGAGCACTTAACAACAACAACCTCGCTCAATAAAGAAAAACGCGTGACACTTTTGTCCATTACAACGTTGATGGTACTGCTGGTTGATGGCCGTTTGTCACGTTGGGCATGCGTGCCCTATGTGCTCAAGCCGCTGTTGTTGAAACAAAAGGAACGCCGCTCGCGGAACTGCCCAGAAGTTGAATTTCTCGTTGCTTTGTTGAAGTCCACGGGGCCGGGGAGTCTTGGGGGGGGGGGGGGGGGTCTGGGTCTGGGTGCCAGGAATCGAGCCCAGGAACTCCTCCTGCGAGGCTCAGGGAGTGCCACTGCGCTCGTACCTTGCGTGGTACCAATGGTGGTGGTGGTCGCGGTGGTGGTGGTCGTGGTGGTGCCGTGTGATGTTCGCGGTGGTGGTGGTGGTCGCGGTGGTGTAGGTCGTGGTCGGGGTGGTCGCGGTGGCGGTGGCGGTGGTGGTGGCCGTGCGTGGCGGTGACGAGATGGCTGCGTCTCCAGACCGGCGATGTTCCGGTGGTGAGGGTTGTCGGTCGATTGGCGTGACCACGAGGGTGGTGATGGTGACGATGGTGACGATGGTGACGATGGTGACGATGCCAGGATGCATAATAATTATTATAATAACGATGACCGCGATTACGGATATTTGTTGTAGCATAGTGACGATGACGACGATACGGAAGGTGACACTTCTTGTCACGATTACCACCACCATCATCATCATCACGGTCATCATCACCTCCGTCATGGTCCTGACGGTGATCCAAATTGACGATGATTCTGGCGCTCGACATTTAGGACGGTGATGTAAGAGTAACGGCGCTTGCTCCGGGCGATGTTGTGTCCCGCTTTGCACCGACGGTGGTGGTGGTGATGATGGCGATGCTTGTTGAGGCCAGTCGTCCTTAATATCCGCACACGCAGTGCTCGGCTTTTTGTTTTTTTTCTGCTGCGTCCTCCGCTAATGAGGCCCCCCCCCCCCCCCCCCCGTTTACTCGACTCGCTGCAAAGCGCCACGCGTTACCCCGGGCTCGGCTCGCGCAGGAGCGGAATGAATTATTTATAGACGCGTCGCCTGATCTCTCAAACGTCAAACGAAACAAGCAAGCCACGGTCTCCATAATGATCTCGGATTTCTCCGGATTATAAGACGCACTACCCCTGCCGTCCTCCCCAACCTCTTCCCTCCCCACCACTCCCTCCTGCTACCACACGTCAAATGTGTGTGCTGCGAATGAAGGGCCATTGGCCGAAACGTCGCCCAATAGATTCGTTGCTTGTTTTTTTTTTTTTAAGGACACACGCAGAGTCATTTACGAATGCTTTGCGTGTGTTCTTATTAGTGTTCACGTGGAAGCAGGAGATATATGGAAGTGGGGTGGGGAGAAGGGCGGGCGTATAGTGTCCGATAATATTTTATTTATGTATTTATTGATTCCCTTTTGAGTGTTGTAACCTTAATAACCTGGGATGTGGGGCAGACACGGGAGCTGGGAGGGAGGCGGTGGTTATAACCTCACAAATAACGAGCGTTGACCGTCAGCCGGACAGTGCTGGGTGGCTACGCTGCTGCTGCTGCACGTTTCGTGGCTGACTTTAACCCAACACTGCTGTTGAGACGGCAGCTTGGGGCTGGTTTCGTGAAAATCTCCCTTCCCGTGGGCGTCGAGTAGGAGCCGTTCCCCTGCCTCTGTCAGGAGGAGGAGGCGGACCAGCAAATAAATGTTTGACTCCGCCTGTTTCGTCTGTTTGGGATCGAGTGTTTCCCCCTCGCACGCGTGGATATGTTTTTTTTATCCAGCTGCTCCGGTTTTCTCCCGCATGCATAAACACTCATCATTAATTGGCGCATCACACTCGAACGCATTAGAGGACCGCAGAGCTCGGGCAGTAATGGTTGGTAGCGCCGGCTCCTCACCGCCCCGTGAATGCTGCTGCCGCTGCTGCTGCCTTTCCATTCCTCGTGAGTGGTCCCTCATCTCTTTCCGAGTCACCCTCTCTCTCTGTCTCTCTACGAGAGCGAGAAGCGAACACTGAAATCGTTTTTAGCATGGCGCGGACGCGCAATCGGTTCCAACAAAAAATCACTTCTGGCCACGAGCCACGGCATCTTCCATTGTTGGTGGTGGGGGGGGCGGTGGGAGCTGGTGGGTGGGTAGGTGAGGGGGGTTAAGAATCTTCAATTGACGTCCCCATCACGCAGAGCGCTATGCGGTAGGCGGAAGCACTCGAGTGGAACACGTGGGCGGACTGATGGCTTGTTTTTTTTGTATCATCAAACTTCGAAGCTAACTGCGAAGTCAAATGATGTTAACATTTTCACGTCTGGCCTCTGGCCAATTGTGGCTTCCCCCACCCCACTCTCCCACGGCGCACAGATGTACACGCGCGCGCGTGCGTGTGTGCATTCGTCTGTGTCTGTATGTTTGTGCGCGCGCCTTCACCGAGTACCCAGTGCGGTGTGTAAACATCGCCACTAGGGAGACGAAGGCGCTCGGACGGGCGTGGTACTGGCCACCCCCCCCCCCCTAATGTGTACCGTACCGGCCTTCATAGATGTGGTGACTAACAGCACTTGCCCCAAAAGTCTGTTAAGGCTATAGGGGGGGACTTTGTATTTTTTATTCATTTCCGTCGAGCGGTAGTCCGCTACTAGCCCAGAGCCCCGAGTTCAATTCCAGCCCACGACCAACAACACCACCAGTGACGATTATCTGAACTGCTTCTGGGCCTCCCCTACGTCAACTCAGCCTCAAACGAGTACCCGCTGTGGTGTGTAAATATCGCCACGAGGGAGACAAAGGCGGTCGGGCGTGCGTGTGGTGGCGGCCACTCGCCACCTCGTGTCCCGTCCCCGCCTTCATAGGTGCTGCTCACTAACGGCACTTGCCCCAAGGCTACACGAGGGTTCTTTGTCTTGTGTGTGTGCGCTGAGATTATTTATATATATTTAAATCTCAGGGACGTGCTCGAGCACAAGATGAAAGCATGGAATAAAAAAACCCATCACCTTCATCATTCATACCGCCTCGCGGTAGCAAAACAACAACAAAGCGTGAATTTGTAATGGGCTGATGCTTTAGCTAATGGGGCCCATTTACGGCAGTGGGCCTCTCATCGCCATTAGACGTGTTCAGTCCACTGCTAGATGAAGGCCTCCTCCTTAAGCCGCCGCGATCGCTCGCGAAGCTGCAATGCGATTGTTTTGTTTATGCGCGCGTTTGTGTGTACGCGTGGCTTCAATGTGCACCTCGGTCTTGATTTGAAGTTTTCGTGACTGCAGGAATCCATGCTCTTTGGTTCTTTCGGTAAAGTCACTGTAGGTAGAAAAATATAATAAATCACGACGTTTCGATCGCAACGCAAGCAATCGTCATCAGGTGGGACAACCACAGCAAGAAAAAAAACTGCTGAAGTGTTGCGATCGAAACGTCGTGATCTATTATGTTTCTACCCACGTGACTTTACCGAAAGAACCAAAGCGCATGGACCTCGGCTGCCACGACCGCCACTTAGTGGCCCGTGGCGGTTGTTGTTGTTCAAAACCCTTTGTCAATCCACTGCTGGATGAAGGCCTCCCCACACAATGTCAGTCACCTTGCCCTAATCGGGACTGCTGGGGTCGAGTGATGTTAGTGAGACACTTTTTGAGGGCCGGGCACGGCGCGCCAGGTGGCAGTGGCGGTGTGGTTAGCACCACGCCCGGCCGCTTTTGTCTCCCCAGTGATGATGTTTTTTGTTTTGTTTTACGCACGATAACCGCGTACTCGATTTAGGCCGAGTCGACCTAGTGGGGGTGGTGAGGGGGGTGGGGGGGGGGAGAAGGAGATCCCCCGGACCAGGTTCAGATATTAGTTCTGATATATCGCTCGCCACTGATGTTAGCCGTGGCCTGGAATAGAACGCACGCGGGTAATCCTGGGTTGCAGCAGGGCTGAACCCGCGTCGCCACGAAGAAGATATATTTCGGCTTAATATTTTTAGAAAATGGACAAATCTCATTTGGGCTTCAGCTCAAATTAAAATCCGCGCCACGTTCATCATCCACATCATAACATCGCAGGGATAACACAGCAGTATTTTGGCAATGGCACCTTCCCACGCTTTAGAGTAATAACGACCCTCTCCTACCTCCTACCAATGCCCCTGCTGTGCGCGCGTGGAAATGGATTCCACACCGCGTTTGGGAAAATAAAACTAAACTTTATTTTTTTATTTTACAAAGGTAAGGCCCACCACTGACCTATATAGCTCTTTTTCAGAATCGACCTGGCTATCACTAATGATGGCTCAACGAAGCGGCTTATTGTCATCGCATGGAAATTGAAAGCAGCAGTCAAATAATCTGAAAGCGCAGCTCGTTGATTCTAAACGTGGAGAAGGTTGGGGGGGGGGGGGAGGGCAAACCGTAGGGCCCGGAGAAAAATGCACGCGACCCACGGGGAGGGAGACACCGCAAACTCCAAATATACAGCGGGCGTCAGGGTCGGCATCAAACCCAAGGAAGATCCCCACTGTAAGTGTTGTGTTAATTTTTTTTTAAAATAAAATATCCATTGTACTGTTTCGCTCAAATGTCCACAGAGGCGGATCGCGAACCCACTTGCTGTATTGCCCATCTACCAGTCATTTCACATTATTTGGGTGGGGGGGGGGGCGGGGTCGATCTAACAGCACGCCTTAATCTCTTAGTGACCCACCAACCCCACCGGCGCAGCCCTGGGATTGCAGGCGCACGCGCCAGCCACCACCACCACCACCGCTATTATCACCGTCGGAATTTCCGAAAATTTTCATCCGAAACCGTTTTGCCGTGACGTCACCGGCATCGCAATTACCGCGGTTAATTGACGATGCGTTGATGCCGTGTGATATTTGGCATTTGTCCCATCGGTGTCCCGTGATGCCAGCATCCGATAAACGTAACGGGGAACTTGAACGCTTTTGCAACAACGATAACAACAACAACAATAAACTTGAAACAAAAATGTTTCGTGCGTCTGTTAGAATGAAGAGCGCGGTTTAACACCTAGGCTTTCGCGATCGATATCATCCATAATACAGAGGGGGGAAGAGGGGGGAGGGGTGGGGTGTTGGGTTAGATCGCGTAAATATAAATGTGTCGTTAAACCCGCCACCACCCGACACAGCCAATTAGTTCAGTTTTGTCGCGTAAAAACAGAACGTGCCAATGAAGAGCGCGGCCGACAGCGTAAAGCTGCTGCCGCCGCCGCGATGTTTTACCCGTGTGTCATGCACCGTTAGCGCGAGGACGCGACTCAACGCTGACCTGACTGGCGTGGTGAAGTATGGTCAAGCAGCCCCCCGGTGACCGGACACAGCGTGGCGAGACTCTCACCGAGCAGCGAATTGACCGACAAAGTCCTTAAATAATAATAATATTATTATGACCGTATTTAAATGACCCCACCGTGACCAGGATTTGAACTCGCAACCTTCGGATTGTGAGTCGAGCCCAGGGCCACGAACGGGAGGGGTGGGGGAGGTGGGGGGGGATGGAGAGGGGGGGGGTCATAAAACGCCAAGGGAGGCTGTAGGGGAGCACCTCACCCACTGCCAATGTCCCCCCGTGGGGCCTCCAATGAGCCGTTCCGCTATCAGAATCTTCATCAATACCGGTGGGGAGTTTGGGACGAGCCGTGTCAGTCTACGGGTCTTCGTGTCAGTCTAGGGGGTCTCTGTGTGATTCTAGGGGTCTCTGTGTGATTCTAGGGGTCTCTGTGTGATTCTAGGGGTCTCTGTGTGATTCTAGGGGTCTCTGTGTGACCCGACGGGTCTCTGTGTGAGTCTACGCTTCTCCGTGTGAGTCTATGGTCTACCGTGTCCGTCTAGGGGGTCTCCGTGTGAGTCTATGGAATTACAGGGCACGTTTCTTGAACAGCCAACATCATCATCATCATCCTCCTCCTCCTCCCGCGCGCCTCTCTCCGCCCAGCGGTGCGCGCGGGAGGAGGGGGCAAGGAGGCGATGTTCGTGCGAGGGCGTCATGAACGCCACGTCGCTCGCAACCCTCACGGACGCACAGGCGGCGACGAGGTCTCCTCTCCCAGAGCCCAGAGCACGCGTCTCACCCCCCTCTCACCCCCCCCCCCCCCATCTCACCCTCGATCTTTCTGGAACCTTCCAGCAGGTCCCTCTCGTTTAACACTCAGGCTTTCGCCACCAATAATATCCATAATAATGGGGGGGGGGGGGGGGTGGTTGTTTGTGGATTGATGGCGTTAATATGAACGCGTCGTTTCCCTCCACGTTTTAAAATCAACATCACGTCTTGCTGTACATGTCCACGCCGTAGACCCCGCTTCGCTGAGGCATCATTTGCGATAAGCCGGGTCGCTTATGGGGGGGGGGGGGGGGGAGAGCTGTACAGCTCAGTGGACACATTCTTATCTGGTCAAATACAAAAATATAGTTTAGCTTTAATAGTCCGGCCAGAGTGGACGAGTCGGCCTAGAAAGCTGCCCTCTGTCGAGTGATGCGCACGAACGATTTCACGTGCGGGGCTAGGCTCCCCTTTTGTCTCTCGTTTCTGTCGAGCTCCCAGCGGGCGCTGCTGGAACGTTCGTGTCTCCACTTGCCATCGCTCGGGGGGGGGGGGGGAGGAGGGGGAAGGGAGGGCCCACAAAACAACAACAACAAACACGGGAACCAAACACGAGGGCGAATCATTTCACAGCGGCGGACGTCCGATGCTCGATCGAGCGAGCGCTGAGCGCTGATTGAGCGGAAACCTCGACCGGAGGGATTCGGGGTAATCACGAAATGATCGCGGGGCGAGCAATTGCCACGTGTTGGGCCCTCGGCGGTCGTTCTGACGCCACTCCTCGAGTATTCACGACGTCCGTCTCGAGACATCGCGGCTGCCTGGTCCGGGAGGTGAATTTCCTCCCGCAGGCAGTCGACTGAACAACAACAACAATCCGTCCATTGTGTCAGCCGCGCGGGTGTCCCGGTGACCTATTAATAGCGCGGACTCCTGCAGGTGGCCGGGTGCTATCCGAGGGGGGTGGGGGGTTTCAGAGACGCTAACGCGGCACAGCGAAGATCCCGCGGGGGGGGGGCAGGGAGGGGAGGGGGTTTTGGGGATCCGAGTTTCAGCCGCTGCCCGCTGAGCTCAAGCCGGAGTCTCGGGTGCGGCGAGTTGATGGTCCGAGGGCAGTCACCAGTGACTCACACAGAGCCCTCTAGACACACATATAGACCCATAGACTTACACGGAGACCCGTAGACTCACACGGAGCCCTCTAGACTCACACAGAGACTCCTAGACTCACACAGAGACCCGTAGACTTACACAGAGACCCACAGACTCACACGGAGGCCCCGAGACTCACACGGAGACCCGTAGACTCACACGAAGACCCCTAGACTCACACAGAAACTCCTAGACTCACACAGAGACCCGTAGACTCACACAGAGACCCACAGACTCACACGGAGGCCCCGAGACTCACACGGAGACCCCGAGACTCACACATAAACCCCCTAGATTAGCACAGACACCCGTAGACTTACACAGAGAACCATAGACTCACACCGAGGCTCCCTTGACTCACACGGAGACCCGTATACTCACACAGACACCCGTAGACTCACACAGAGACCCGTAGACTCCCACCGAGACCCGTAGACTCACACAGAGACCCGTAGACTCACACCGAGACCCCGTATCCTCACACAAAGACCGCTAGACTCACACCGAGACTCCGTATCCTCACACAAAGACCGGTAGACTCACACCGAGACCAGTAGACTCACACAGAGACCCCGTAGACTCGCACAGAGACCGGTAGACTCGCACAGACCAGTAGGCTCACACCGAGACCCCCTATACTCACACAGAGACACCTAGACTCACACAGAGACCCGTAGACTCGCACAGACTGAGTTCTCACGCGGAGCAAGTTTCTACTTTCATAGTTTAGTTCAGCCCGGTCGCCAATGACTGCACACAAACCCCCATCACAGTCAAAAATTGTTTTTGTTCATTGGGTGTAAGAATTAAAAACGACCTGAAGACATCGTTTGACTTGATGAGATAAACTGCAGAGTTTTGAACGAAAGAGGCTGAGAAACACGTCCCGGTTTGACCTGTGGGCACACTACAACGCACTCATTCACTCACTATACCACCCACTCACTCGCCCACTCACTCATTGCTTCGTTCACTCACTCATTTGCCAAGTCACTCGTTTAACTCACCCACCGCTCGCTCAAGCAACCGCATAGCCGCTATGCTCCAAAGTCGCCACCGGTCCGAGAATCGCCATCTGGCAATTTGACTTCGTCTCCCAGACGGGGTAGCGAATATCAGGACTGAATGATTAATCGATTTCGAAATCGAAATCGCAATTCGAAACAATGCGATTAGCAAATCGCAAAGGCTGCGATTTTTTGCGATTTGAAAAATCCTATTACTTTATTATTGGTATTGTTTCATTTTTGTATTTTTATAACTTTATTTATTTAACTTAACAATTGGTCTATGTTTGATTGTTCTATTTCAATTAAAACATTTTAATAAATACATGTTGGAAGCAATTCATATCTTTTAAGTTCTCATCCTTGCATTGGAATATATAGAGCGGTTCATATTTTGATGCTATCACGTGGTAATGCTCCATCACGTGTTTTAAATCTATTACACAGTGAATTTTGAACTGAAGCTTGACTTAAAAAACAATTGTTTATCGCAATTCAAATCGCAATATCAGTCAGAAAAATGGCAATTAGCAGCGATGGCGCTCTTCGGTGGAGCCCCTCGACGGCCGTCCTGTTGCCGGCGCTGGCTGGGGCGAGCCGCGTGCGACTTGGGGGGGCAGCGGCGCACGTGGCCGGCCCCCCACCCCCAACCCCCCCCCCCCCCCCCAGCGCTACCGCTTGGCCCCGCGATGAGCCGCATCGCCGCCTTTCACTTCAAACGGCGATCATTACGCCGGACGAAATGGGAAGGAAAAACAACAACAACAGCAGCAACAACAAAAACACAATCGTGATGATCACGGGACACCACCACCACCACCACCACCCCCGCCACCGCCGACTCCGATGGGGGGGCTCGGCTTTGAGAGGGGGGGGGGCGTCGCGCGCGCTTGAAGGTCACGCATTTGCCTGCTGCTACAGCTGCTGCAGCTGCTCGCTCGTTCGGTCGCTTGCTGCTGCTGCTGCGGTCGAGGCTGGAACGTCGACCCACGCGCACAGGGTGCAGAGATATTCTCGCGCATTTAATTTTTTTTTCATCGCCATTCCGCTGCGCGAGCGATGATTATTGTCGGGTGTCATTAGCCAAGCTGCGTGCGCGTGTGTGAGTGTGTGCGTGTGTGCGAGTGACTGGCTCCAGTTTAACAGCAGAGGTCTCACTCTGAATCAGTCGAGCGGCAATATCTTTTCATCGGTTGCGTAACGCTGTGTGGAAGCTACCTGGTCTGTCGCTCCGCACTAAGCTTCAGGTCTTCTCGGCCACGGTCATTCCCTCCCTTCTCTACGCTTGCGAAATGTGGACCCCCCTAATGGAACATCTTAGCCGGTTAGAAACATTTAGGCTGGCCTGCCTACGATCCATCCTGGGTTTAATCAGACTGGATTGTGTGAGGAGCTCACAAATCCTTGAAAGATCTGGGCAAGGTCCCATCGGTGAGCTCCTCCGGCAGGCAAGGCTGCGATGGCTGGGTCATGTAGCCCGCATACCCAGCCACCGCATGCCGAAACAGCTTTTGTTCGGCCGGATTGAGGGGGCTCGACGGGCGCGGCACGGGCTAGAGAAGAGATGGAGTGGTGTGGTACAGGAGGACGTGGAGTTGAGTGGACTTGCCGATGACTGGTACCTATCGGTGTCAAGATCGGCCTCTGTGGAGGAGGCTCGTGAAGGACGCTACTGGGCAGTTGGAGGTAGTCGCCCTCCAACAACAACGGAGGGCGGAGGAGCGACGCTCACAACAACGAGCGGAGCGCCGGGTGGCTAAAGCACAGCAGGTTGGCATATTAGGGGGCACAGGTGGTGCATCAGCCAGTCATCTCAGTCAGTCGACCCGTGGCACTTGGGTCTGCCCCGTGACGTCCTGCCAGCGGGCGTTCGACACTTCACGTGGCCTCAGGGTGCACATGGCCTGGCACAAGCGTCGTGGTGACGTCACCGCCACTTAGTGGTGAATGGCGGTTGTTGTTGTTGTATGTGTGCGTGTGTGCATGAGTATGTGTGCGTGTGAGTATATGTGTGTGAGTGTATGTGTGAGTGTGTGTGAGTGTGTGTGAGTGTGTGGGGAGCGGTAGTGTAGCGGTTAGCGCTACGAACCTGGCGACCCGAGTTCGATTCTCGATCACGGCCAACATCAGTGACGATTATCTGAATCGGTCCTGGGCCTTCCCTAGGTCGACTCAGCCTGAAATGAGTACCTGGTGCGGTGCGTAAACATCGCCACTGGGGAGACAAAGGCCTTCATTGGTGCTCGCTAACAGCACTTGCCCCAACAGTCTGTTAAGACTATATGGGGGATCTTTATCTTTAATCCTTTGAGCGTGCGTGCGAATATTGCACGTGCGCGTGCGTTTACGCGTGAATCTGAAAGTGCTATGACTATTCTTGGTTCTTTCGGTAAAGTCACGTAGAAGGGAAACAATAAAATAATAAAAAAATATAAACAAACTAATCCTCACGACGTTTCGACTGCAACACAAGCAATCATCATCAGGTGTGAATGGGAAGGTGCGTGCGTGCGTGTGTGCGTGGGGGGAGCGGCAGTGTAGTGGTGAGCTGCGCTACGAACCTGGCCACACGACTTTGATTCTCGATCACGACCAGTGACAAATAACGGTGGCGAATATTTGAACCGGTCCTGGGGCTGTGCCCTAGGTCACCTGAGCCCCCCCTCCCCCCCCCCCACTGGGGAGACAAAGGCGGCCGGGTATGGATCTGGCGATACCACTCCTTTGTGCATCATTCCCGGCCTTACTAGGCGCTCACTAACAGCAGCACCCCCACCTGCACTATGTTCAAGGCGACGGAGAGTATCACTTTGAATGAATCTTCACTTAAGAAAAATAAAGCGGGGGGCGGTTGACATTCACACGCTGCGCGGAATACCGATTTAACTGCTGGGTCGACTTAGGGGATGCCCACAACGGCGTTCAGATATCACTCGCTAACCAATGGCTCGGGGCCAGTGGGTTCATGACGCGCGATGCGCCAACCGCTGCCCCGCCACTCCATCACGACCCACGAAGTATTATAATACATATTACATTATATAGATATGTTACACGATACATATATATTACCACACAATTTGTGCTCGGGGGGGAGGAAATTGTGGGCCGTGGAGTGTAATGGCCCATTGAGAATGTATTTTGGCCATACTTCACCAGAACGTAAATGCGTTTCGCCAGCCGGCCACAACGCGAGTGGTCCCACAAGTAACGCCACTCGCGGAGAGAGATGGAGAGAGGAAAAAAAACACTTGCGGTATATTTAGGCGACGTTTCGGACAATGTGCCTTCTGCATTGCAGAGAGAGAGAGAGTCCGGGAGACTGAGTGAGTTATTGGCTGAACACTGCGCACGATACACCGGGTGCACGGTGCAGGAGCAACGATATTAAGATAATTTAAAGATATATTAATAATATTATTAGATATTAACGGCTAATCCTCGAGTAGATATTCAGCCGTGGTGGCTGAGCGGTGGAGCAAGCGGCTCGAGACCAGAAGATTCGCGAGTTGGTTTGGGTTGATGGGAGAGAGGGGGGGGGGGGGAGTGATTCAGTCCATCATCCCTCGCGAGAACCACTTTGTGTGGGGGGGGGGGGGGAATCAATGACGGTTGTCCCGTGCGTAGACTCGCCAAAGGAATGTGGACATCTCCACCACTGGCACAGAGTTGATCAACAACGCCCAGTAATGGCAATGCCCATTGAGCAATGCCCATTGAGAAATGCCCATTGGCAATGCCCATTGAGTAGTGCCCATTGAGTAGTGCCCATTGAGTAATGTCCATTGAGCAGTGTCCATTGAGCAATGCCCATTGAGTAATGCCCATTGAGCAGTGTCCATTGAGCAGTGTCCATTGTGTAATGCCCATTGAGCAGTGTCCATTGAGTAATGCCCATTGAGTAATGTCTATTGAGTAGTGTCCATTGAGTAATGCCCATTGAGTAATGCCCATTGAGTAGTGTCCATTGAGTAATGCCCATTGAGTAGTGTCCATTGAGTAATGTCCATTGAGTAATGCCCATTGAGTAATGCCCATTGAGTAATGCCCATTGAGTAGTGTCCATTCAGTAATGCCCATTGAGTAGTGTCCATTGAGTAATGCACATTGAGTAATGCCCATTGAGTAGTGTCCATTTACTAAGCATGCACGAGTGTGCATCGAAGGTCAGAGTGATTTCCTGCTCATGAAATTACCATCGAGGCCATTGGTGCTCGCCTCTGCACGCTTTAGAGCCCTAAGCCACCTGTGAAAATTCCACATTCCTGTGGCGTCGGGCGAGCCTGTGTTAGAGGACGGCAGCGGTGACGTCCATTGCAAAGCGGTGCCCAAACCCCAGTCAATCGTGGCAGAGGGGGGGGGGTTGGAAGAGGGGGTGGTGGTGGCAGAGGGGGGGGGTTGGAGGAGGGGGTGGTGGTGGCAGAGGGGGGGGGTTGGAGGAGGGGGTGGTGGTGGCAGAGGGGGGGGGGTTGGAGGAGGGGGTGGTGGTGGCAGAGGGGGGGAAGGTGTTGGAGGAGGGGGGTGGTGGTGGCAGAGGTGGGGGGGTTAGAGAAGGGGGGTGGTGGTGGTAGCGAAGCCAGACCCTACACACATACAAAGACACCCACACACATACACAGACACACATACAAAGACACACACGCATACAAAGACACACACACATATAAAGACACACACACACATACAAAGACACACACACACATACAAAGACACACACACATACAAAGACACACACACATACAAAGACACACACACATACAAAGACACACACACACATACAAAGACACACACACACATACAAAGACACACACACACATACAAAGACACACACACACACATACAAAGACACACACACATGCAAAGACACACACACATACAAAGACACACACACATACAAAGACACACACACATACAAAGATACACACACATACAAAGACACACACACACATACAAAGACACACACACACATACAAAGACACACACACATACAAAGACACACACACATACAAAGACACACACACACATACAAAGACACACACACATACAAAGACACACACACATACAAAGACACACACACATACAAAGACACACACATACAAAGACACACACACATACAAAGACACACACACACACACACCTGTGCAGTGCAGAAACGGCTCACACTGCCCCGGTTTGTGAGATCTAAGCCGTCTCATTTTCGTGCTGCCCAGCGTTATAAGCCACACAAATTGCTCCGCTGGGAAATTTGCAGGACTCCTTACGGGATCCACAGGGTGGGTGGGTGGGGGGGGCATTCAGGAATCTGACCGTGTACTCAAATACTCACCGCGCTGTCCCTAAGGCTCCGGAGAAAATAGAGCGGCTGCCACGGAGAGATGGGGCGGACGATGTCGCCAGCAAAGGAATGGAGTTCGAGACCCCCATTGTTCACGAGCAGTGTCGCATCTTTTATTCGAATTAGGAGGCACCGTTGTTCGGTTGGTCGGTTGGGATGAAGTTGTTGGGAAAATTGACAGGACGGATATATTTATTACATGTCCTTCCAAAAAAACAAACCGTATTGTCCTTTATCGCGAGCGGGACCGACACGTGTACCGCATACGCCATTCGGACATGAACAAGTGCATTTGAGGACGCAGAGAGTGAGTGTACAAGCTGAAAACTAGCAGCGCGTACGGCCTTTGGACGTGACTGTCCGTCTGTCCGTCCAGCCAGCCAGCCAGCCAGCGAGCAAAACTTGTTTTTAATTATCTAATGACATGGCCATTATGAACAGCTGAGAAGGAGATACCCAGCCAGAGGGGCTCGAACCCAGGCTCTCAGCAGTGGTGGTTCAGCGACTCGAATCGCTGAGCCAACAGGGAATCTCCATACCCAGGATTTGCTTCACCCTTCACGCCGTACACCGCATCAGTTCATGTATTTATTTATTCTGCTTTGTAACGACTTAAATACTGCGGCGCTGGCGGTAAATCCTCCGCCTAAGTTGGCAATTATCGCCATAGTTATACCGCTTTGCGTTATTCGTCGAAATTAAACTCCGTTCTGCTCGATGCAACGTCGCTTCGGACGTTAAAAACGACGACAAATCCCCGCCGTTATCCGAGCCGTCCATAACCGGCGGCCTCGCCTGTCATGAAGCCGAGAGAGAGTGAAGCTATGCGCCTAGAGGCGCAAACGTCGGAGGGGTTATTTTTTCGCTTGTTATTCCCAGACGTGTTTGATTATGAACAAGACGATTCAGGTACACATCCACAGAGGGTATGAAATGGCGGGGGGAGGGGGGGGTGGACACCGGCATAAACCCACACATTGCGGATTACGGTGCAATGGAGACCTGTCTTAAACCGCACGTTTCAACAAACTCTACAACCCAAGTGGGTTCCTCCTAAGCTCTGATATCCCTGTAGGAGCAGGAAAAACAGGGACGACGGTGGGGGGGAGGGGGGTAAAGGGGGGGGGGGCAGTGCCTAAATGCCCTCATGAATGCTCTTAACAATCAATGGCCACTGAAGGAGAGGTTAGTTTCTAGGGTTCCGGAGGGGTTTTGTTGTTACGAGCGTAAAGGCGGAGGGCCGTGCAGCACGTGTCATCGCGCGTCATCACGCGTCACGTCACGCGTCATCACTCAAAGGGACGGACGATTGGCGGGCGTGCACATTGTTCCTTTATAGCCGCGTAAAAAGTGTAACTAGACTCGAAGTTGATTTTAGTAAGATCCAATGGGTGTGTTTTTTTTTGTTTTCTTCCAATTTGACCATGGGACCGAATGACTGAGGTCGTGTGTGCCTCGAGGTGACCAAAAAATAAAATGTCCTCTTCTTTTGTTTACTTGCAATTAATTGCTAAAAATAGCTGATTCCAACTCATTATGTTAACCCTATAGGGAAAACAACAACAGCAATAATAGATTAAACTTGTAACGCTGTGCCGCTAGCGCTGCATTCAATCCTTGCCCTCGGAGAGATGGCGGGGGTGATGATGATGATGGTGGTGATGATGATGGTGATGGCAGTAATGGTGATTGATGATGGCGATGATGGTCATTTACAGTGAGGGAAAAAAGTATTTGATCCCCTGCTGATTTTGTACGTTTGCCCACTGACAAAGAAATGATCAGTCTATCATTTTAATGGTAGGTTGATTTGAACAGGGAGGGACAGAGTAACAACAACAAAATCCAGAAAAACGCATGTCAAAAATGTTATAAATTGATTTGCATTTTAATGAGGGAAACAAGTATTTGACCTCTCTGCAAAACATGACTTAGTACTTGGTGGCAAACCCCTTGTTGGCAATCACAGAGGTCAGACGTTTCTTGTAGTTGGCCACCAGGTTTGCACACATCTCAGGAGGGATTTTGTCCCACTCCTCTTTGCAGATCTTCTCCAAGTCATTAAGGTTTCGAGGCTGACGTTTGGCAACTCGAACCTTCAACTCCCTCCACAGATTTTCTATGGAATTAAGGTCTGGAGACTGGCTAGGTCACTCCAGGACCTTAATGTGCTTCTTCTTGAGCCACTCCTTTGTTGCCCTGGCCGTGTGTTTTGGGTCATTGTAATGCTGGAATACCCATCCACGACCCATTTTCAATGCCCTGGCTGAGAAAAGGAGGTTCTCACCCAAGATTTGAAGGAACATGGCCCCGTCCATCGTCCCTTTGATGCGGTGAAGTTGTCCTGTCCCCTTAGCAGAAAAACACACCCAAAGCATAATGTTTCCACCTCCATGTTTGACGGTGGGGATGGTGTTCTTGGGGTCATAGGCAGCATTCCTCCTCCAAACACGGCGAGTTGAGTTGATGCCAAAGAGCTCCATTTTGGTCTCATCTGACCAAAACACTTTCACCCAGTTGTCCTCTGAATCATTCAGATGTTCATTGGCAAACTTCAGACGGGCATGTATATGTGCTTTCTTGAGCAGGGGGACCTTGCGGGCGCTGCAGGATTTCAGTCCTTCACGGCGTAGTATGTTACCAATTGTTTTCTTGGTGACTATGGTCCCAGCTGCCTTGAGATCATTGACAAAATCCTCCCGTGTAGTTCTGGGCTGATTCCTCACCGTTCTCATGATCTTTGCAACTCCACGAGGTGAGATCTTGCATGGAGCCCCCGGCCGAGGGAGATTGAAAGTTCTTTTGTGTTTCTTCCATTTGCGAATAATCGCACCAACTGTTGTCACCTTCTCACCAAGCTGTTTGGCAATGGTCTTGTAGCCCATTCCAGCCTTGTGTAGGTCTACAATCTTGTCCCTGACATCCTTGGAGAGCTCTTTGGTCTTGGCCATGGTGGAGAGTTGGGAATCTGATTGATTGATTGCTTCTCTGGACAGGTGTCTTTTATACAGGTAACAAGCTGAGATTAGCACTCCTTTTAAGAGTGCTCCTAATCTCAGCTCGTTACCTGTATAAAAGACACCTGGGAGCCAGAAATCTTTCTGATTGAGAGGGGGTCAAATACTTATTTCCCTCATTAAAATGCAAATCAATTTATAACATTTTTGATATGCGTTTATCTGGATTTTCTTTTTGTTATTCTGTCTCTCACTGTTCAAATAAACCTACCATTAAAATTATAGACTGATAATTTCTTTGTCAGTGGGCAAACGTACAAAATCAGCAGGGGATCAAATACTTTTTTCCCTCACTGTATGTAGATACATTGAACTGCTTTCGTACATAACCAGCCGTGCTAATCGGAGGTGCCTTGGTAGGACAACACGCAGTTCTATAGACATGAGTTTTCAATCTCGATTTTAAAGTGCATAGCTCTAGTGGATTCCTCATATCGGAAGGAAAAGTGGTCCAGACGGCCCGCAGAAACGCATCTGAAAGCACAATGCAGTTACTGCGATGAGGAGCCGACGCTGCGAACCATTGCCCAAGCTCTGTGGTCCTTTAGAAATCAAGATATTATTGGCCAATTAATGAGTGTTTACATGAGGGATAAAACCGCAGCACCCGGAGAAAACCCATGTGTGCGAGGGGGAAACGCTCTATCCCATACACATCGAATGGGGAGCTTCGCAACATGTGTGCGTAATCCACCAACCCTCCCTGCTGACTCCATTTGCAGTGCTGGGCTAAAGCAGCCAAGTGCACAGCCACCATCGTCATGATGATGATGATGGAGGAGGAGGTGATGGTGGTGGGATGCTACAGCAACTGATGTTGATGATGATGTTGCTAGTGCTCTGCAACGGATGATCAAGAATACCATGATTTTAGATTTGAAGTAATTTTACTGTGCGTTTTGCACCTGATGAAGGAAGCTTGTGTTGCCTCCGAAACGTCGTGATTTAATTTAGTTGTTTTCATTTTATTTAAATCAATTTATTTACGTATTTTTTTACCTACGTTCCTTTACCGAAAGAACCAAAGAGTATGAACACCATGATTATTTGACCGCTGTACATTTCCACGTGGTAAGCCACTTTTGTTGAGCGCTCATTTGTGATGACCAGGTCGCTTCTGAAAAAGAGCTACGCAGCTCAAGTGGGCCTTGCCTGGTCAAATAAAAAAACGAATGGGTTGAGTTTTTGACGCGGCAGTTAGTTATTTTATGCGAAATGCTAACCTGCTCCCGTGCACAAACACGTGTGCGATACTGTGACGGCAGCGTGGTGCACGATCACAAATAACGAACGCTCCCCGCCACAGAAAAGTATAAATATACATGGTAGAGATATGTCAATGTGCTTATCACAGTGGAATTGTGACCTTTGAGAGTCGGTTAACCCCAGGCAGTGGCTTCTGAGCAGAAGCGAAATCGGACAAAACGCCGACAACATGACCCACCCCCCCCCCCCCCCCATGTCTGTGCTTGGGTAAAACTTGGAAATCTAGATTTTGAAAAAGTTTTGACAGCTGTAAACGATTACGGCAATTCCAAAGCTGCTATAGCTTTGGAAGAAAATATCCTTTGAGTTAAAATTGAGCTCTCGCATCAAAGGAGGCCTTGGAAAGCTGCGCTCATAATGTTATCGCGCCATTGCAATGACACGGGGCTCCGTTGTTGATGTACTGCGAGGCGCGGATCGTTCTCCGCTCCGTGCCGAGGTGTGCGTCATCGGGACAAAGTCGAGAGGTCGAGGAGAGGTGACAGAACCCCCCTCCCCCGCTGCCCGTTGATGCCACCACGCCTCGCCATCGCTTCCTTCCGTCTCCCAGATGGGTTCGGGTGTTGAATGGTCGGCACCAGACCTTAAAGTTACTGCCTTTGCAGCCCCATCCCCATAATCATCATCCACATCCTCATCATCATCCCCATCCTCATCATCATAATTTTCATCATCAACCCCATCATCATCATCCTCATTATTCCCATCATCATCATCCTCATCTTCATCATTATCCCCATCCTCATCATCATAATTTTCATCATCAACCCCATCATCATCATCCTCATTATTCCCATCATCATCCACATCCTCATCATCATCCCCATCCTCATCATCATAATTTTCATCATCAACCCCATCATCATCATCCTCATTATTTCCATCATCATCATCATCATCCACATGCTCAGCATCATCCCCATCTTCATCATCATAATTTCCATCATCAACCCCATCATCATCATCCTCATTATTCCCATCAACATCATCATCCCCATCATCATAATTTTCATCATCAACCCCATCATCATCATCCTCATTATTTCCATCATCATCATCATCATCCACATGCTCAGCATCATCCCCATCTTCATCATCATAATTTTCATCATCAACCCCATCATCATCATCATCCTCATTACCCCCATCATCATCCTCATCGTCATCATTATCCCCATCATCATCATCATCGTCATCATTATCCCCATCAGCGACAGCAGCAGCAATCCCCCAGCTTCGGGTCTTCTGCTCGCTTGCTGAACTTCCCGTGCCCGTCTCGGCAACCTGCCCTCTTGCAGCCTTGCACGCGTGCCTCACCCATCGCACGCTCCTCTTAACATTCACAACCTCCAAGTTGCTTACCCTTTCCTCCTCCTCTACCCTGCACGCGTGTCCCACCCACAACAACAAGAATAATGTGCACGTGTAAGGCGCATTTCATCCGTAGATCCCGATGTGCCCATCGCAACCTCCTATATCTCGTCTCGTGCATCTACATAGAACGCATTCTGACTGCATTCTCTTCACAACAACAACGACAACAACGTTTTTTACGCCATCCCGCATTGCAATGCCCCAGCCCTCCGATGCCTGAAGCGTGTTTTCACCCAGCTCTCCGACCCTTAAGTCGGGTTCCACAGTTGCGCAGCAAAGGCGGTCGCGTGCGACCGAATCACTTTAGCCCGACTTGCGAGCGAGTCACACGACGCAGACGCTCGACTCTTGAGGCGTCGATCTTGCAGCATGGTTGGAGATTCGTAACAACGTATTCCTCCCCCCCCCCCACCATCCACCCACCCATCATGTGCCACGTCTTGCCAGGTACGATTGGTTAATAATAAATGTGTCGTCAAACCCGCCGCCACCCGACACAGCCAATTAGTGAGGTTTGTCACGTAAACAGAACGTGGCCAATTCGTTACTGGTACAGCACGCCGGTGTGTTGGAGAGCAAATCCACAACGTTTGCAATCTGAGTGCCGTGACGTTTCGCCGGTAATAATTACAACCGACATCATCAGGCGGCAGCCAGATTTGTAGAGTTTGGTTTGTTACTATCCTGATGGGTAGGGTGGAGGGGGTGGTGGGGGTGGGGTGGAGCTATCCAGACAGTGGGGGAGCGGTGGTGCAGCGGTTAGCGCGCTGCGCTACGAACCCGGAGACCCGAGTTCGATTCCCGCTCACGGCCAACATCGGTGACGATTATCTGAACCGGTTATGGGCCTCCCCTAGGTCGACTCAGCCTCAAATGAGTACCCGGTGCGGTGTGTAAACATCGCCACTCGGGAAACAAAGGCGGCCGGGCGTGGTGCTTGCCACCCACCCCCTCGTGCGCCATGCCGGCCTTCATAGGTGCTGCTCGCTAACAGCACTTGCCCCAATAGCCTGTTAAGGCTATCCAGACAAGGGGGCGGGGCTCTGATTGTTAGGGGCGTGGCCAGGCGCGGTAGCCACGCCCCAGACCGCGCGAAGATCAAAAACCAACAATCAACAACGTCTCCGTGACGGACATAACACGTAAAAGGAAAGAAAATAAGTGAATGATACAAATGAATAAATGAAATAGAAAAAAAGGTAGGAAATCATATAATTTCAAATATAAAATTTATCTTGTTCAACCTTGATTTGAAGCTTTCGTGACTGCAGGAATCCAAACTCTTTGGTTCTTTCAGTAAAGTCACTGTAGGTAGAAAAATAAAATAAAACAAAAAAATAATTACTGCCGCATAATTTTGTTAAGGTTTTGGGCTAAGTAAAGAAATCAAGATGAAAAGTGCAACATTAGGCATTAAAAGTGCCAATTGTAAAACACGGTTTACAAATACTACATTTAAATTTCCGATCATTTTTAAATAAATAATCACACATATATTAAAATATTAATGCGTCATCACCGACAACGACATTGCACCGAGCCAGGGTCGGAGCCAGGATTTTGACTTTGGGGGGGCTGACTTCAATATTCTGAGATATCCAGTGTGTTTATGTTTTCCAAAGGGCGCCACAAATGTATAAAACAATTTTATTGGATTTGAACGCGGAGTTTATTAATAGGTCGGAGCCGCTGATGTGGCTAACAAGTTCGATAACTTCGAAAGGCTGCCGCTCAAGCAGCCTGCAGAGCAGCACACGAGGTGGCAGCCTGCAGGGCAGCACACAAGGTGGCAGCCTGCAGGGCAGCACGAGGTGGTAGCCTGCAGGGCAGCACAAGGTGGCAGCCTGCAGGGCAGCACACAAGGTGGCAGCCTGCAGGGCAGCACAAGGTGGCAGCCTGCAGGGCAGCACAAGGTGGCAGCCTGCAGGGCAGCACAAGGTGGTAGCCTGCAGGGCAGCACAAGGTGGCAGCCTGCAGGGCAGCACAAGGTGGCAGTCTGCAGGGCAACACAAGGTGACAGCCTGCAGGGCAGCACAAGGTGGCAGCCTGCAGGGCAGCACAAGGTGGCAGCCTGCAGGGCAGCACGAGGTAGCAGCCTGCAGCATTTTGCAGCAGCCGGATATCCGGTTATCCCGATTACCGACTTTGCCAAAATTTCAGGGGGAGCTAAGCCCCCCCAGCCTCCCCCCCCCCCCCCGTGGCTCCGCCCCTGCACCGAGAAAAAACCACCATCGTAAAAAAGAAAGAGTAGTGCAGACAAGGCACAGGAAGACAAAACGAGGTCTTTGACGCTCAGACGTGGACAAAGCAGCTGCAGGGGGCGGGGGGGCGACGATTGATCCGTGCGTGCCACGAGCCCCGGGAGCGATCTCTGCTCGCGAGAATATTCGCTCGTTTGTGGGATCGCCTCTACGGTCCTGCCATCTCCCGTGCTGCCCCCCCCCCTCTCCAGCGATGTGGGGGAGGTGTCACGCTTCTTGTCCACAAAAATCCGCTTCTCTGCCCAGCCTCCTCCCCCCCCCCCCAAACTGTGCGTGTCACAGGATGATGTCGCGAACTGCCGCATAATAAACTCAACTGTGAACTAAACTACTACTTTTTTATTTTACCAGGTAAGGCCCCCTGAGCTGCGTAGCTCTTTTATCAGAAGCGACAAATGATGGCTCAACGGAGTGGCTTATCACGTGCACGTTGTATGACAGTAGCCAAATGCTCTAAAGCACGTGGCGATTCTAAATGTGGAGGGAAAAGCCGGAGGAGCCGGAGAAAAATCCACAAGACTTAAGGGGAGAACGTGCAAACTCCAAATATACGGCAGGCGTCAGGTTCGGCATCGAACGCGCACGACCTCCTGCATACCAGGAGAGGGAGTTAATATCTCGCCACCGTGGCGCCTAATGGTGCGTTCCACGAATGCACCATTAGCCCGCTAAATTGGAACGTTGAACGGGACGAGCGACATGATGTCAAAAACCGTTTCGGTGATTGCAACAACAACAGCAGAAAACCAGCCGGGATCGCTCAGTTTTCAGTTTCATTAATTTGGTATAGCCCTGTGAGCCATTCGGCTCTTGAATCGGGTGCAACCACAACAAACAAAAAACAAAAACATGAACAATAAAACATCTAAAAGTGACTAAGCGTAAACAGAAAAATCCAGGAAAAAACAGCAAAAAATCTTCCAGAAAAAGCACCGTACACCAACGCTTGGGGAAGTTCATAAACGGCCTTGTCAGGGACGCTGAATCAGCAATGCCAAATCGCTGAGTTCAAATCCTGGGTTTCAGTGTCGCGAGTAGATGGTCTCAGCCTTATCGTGAATTAATAAATAAATAAAATAGACAAATATTTAGCTTTTTTTCTCATTAATATTTTTTCTATCTTTTCATTCATGTCACCAGCTCTGAATTTTGGTTTAAAAAAAAAACCCACTAAGTTTGATTACAGGGCAACATTCACTCTCTGCAGGCCATTCCGGGCTGTTAAAGTTGAGGTGGCTTCGATAGTTCAGGGGTTAGAGACACCGAGCCGGCTGCTTGACGAGGGGAGAAATCCACGTGGAGATGCACTCTCACCTCGTGGCATCAACGAGTCTGTGAAAGGGGCGCTTGAGTGACGAGGCATCTGTGTAACGAGGTGGAGACCTGGAGCCAGCGGTGGTGATGATGAGACTGTGAGAGTGGTCCCTTAGAGATCCGAAAGATGCAGTTTCATAAAGCATTGTAGTTTATAAACACGGCTACCCTGCCCGGCCTTGTCACGGCTTAGTGCCACAGACGGTGCGCTAATGATCGTTGTTGTTGTTGTTATTATTGCCGATAGCATGAGTGGTGGTGCCGGTCCATTGGGGGGGTGGGGGGGGGGGTGGGGGGGGGGTCCCAGAGCAGATTATTGTTAGGGGCCCATTCCTGCCCTGTTATTGCATAAACCTTGAGTAAGAGAGCAGAAGAGATATGAGAGGCCGAGGTGTGGTGAGATGGCAGAAGAGATACAGACGGGACGGATGGTCGTGATATGAGAGAAATGCAAAGAGGCAGAGATGTAGTGAGATAAGACAGCGGCAGACAATGATAGACAGATGGGAGATATTGATTAATGTGTTATGTTAATTGGTTTATTTAACGTTCGGTCCAGCTGATATTTATTTCTCCGCTGACTCTATGACCCCCCCCCGCCCCCCCCCCCGCAAAAAAATGAACATTGGCCACCCACGAGCTACCTTGGAGCCATGCGCTTCGCTCGATTTGCTCATACGCCTACCGAGCTCCACCGATCCCCAACTTTCCCCACCCACCCACCCACCGCTGGCGTATGGGGAGCCGGGCCGGTAGTGAGCGAGTGGATCCCGCGGCAGCCCGTCGTACGCTCTTTGTCGCCCGGGTCTGGCCTGCGAAAGGCTTGAGGGTCCTCTAGCTCGAGAAGGGGGGGGGGGGGGGGGGGGACGCGTGTGTCCCTGAGAGTGGCGCCGCGTGGGGAGCAGGGCCCAAGGCCGTAAGTCTGGCGCGCCATCTGCTCGTCTGTGGGACGTCAGGAGCTCCCATGCTGCCCTTGGCAACAACAAAAAAAGGTGGCGAGGTCTGCCGCGGACAAATTAATCACCGGCCTTCGAATAAATAATTAAATAAATAGATAAATAGACAAACACTCTACCCACAGTCCCGCTCTGCCTGGTGGCCCTTTAATAGACAGATGCAGAACAATAATATATTTAGTGTACAGGCAGACCTCGCTTGACGCTCAAGAGGGCGCTTCTGGAAAACGTGAGCGCTCATCGAAACAGCGCTAAAAGGGGTCAATATATCATTGTACATACGGGGATGCGTTCCCGACAGAGTCTGGTTGGCTCTCATTGGCTGAGCGAATGACGGGGGGTCGGGTATGTTTCCCCAGGTCAGAGCCGCTGTGTGCTCTCACTCGCAAGCGCTACTTTCTTAGATTTTTTTGTCTCAAAAAAATTGCATCTCGGGCAAAGAGTGCTATCACGAATCAGGGTTCTACCGGGTCGCGCTAAGCGAGGTCTGCCCTGTGTATATAACAACCGGCGCTTAATTGGCAGGACGCTCGCTGAAGGCTGCGTACTTCGCTCGACCTACGAGAAGATGACCCTGAAATGGGAACCGACCGAGGCGAGAATGTCAGAAGCTAAGCAGGAGAAATTCGGAGCCTTGCCCAAGTGCTTGCGTGGGGCGACCGCTGCCCCGCGAGGCTTTGCGGGTGGCAGAGGGCAAGGCAGGGCAGCAAAGATCCTCACCGTTGCTGCGGAGCTGTTGCTCGTCTTGAGCCAATGCCGCCGAGATGTGTGCACTCCCCAGAAGGCCGAGAACTCATGGGCTGTGTACGAATCCTGTTTTGATTTTTTTTGTTTTTTACGCCGAGAGACGGCTGATATACGAAGGAGACATCGTCTGCCGGTTTATTTCGGCACGAGCCATTACCACTGACTGCGAAATTCGTTTTAAAGCAAGCAGACGCCGTGGAGGCTTCAACCTTCCTGGGTCTCATCAACGGGGGGGGAGGTGGTGGAGGGGGGAGGGAATGGGGGGGGGGACTCTCGCATCGTCCCTGCCCCCCCCCTCACCCTCAAAGACCTCTGTTAATCACTCAGCAGACTCGCCACATTACGTCCGACGCCACCATCATGCCGCGGCGGATTTAATCTACGCTCGCAAAGGCCCTCTCGCGTCCGTGACGTGACTATAATCGTGCGCGTCGTGCCCATTAGCGAGGATTTAGTAACTAGCGCCAGGCCTTGTTGATCAATCATAACGCCTCGGAGTGTGACGTCGAGCTGCCTGCCTTGCCGTCAGCACCGTCGCGGACGCAGCGAGCGCCATGCCAGCTCCGGTGCAGCGGTGAGCGCGCCCGCGCTTCGGAGCCGGCGACCCGAGTTCGATTCCCTCTCGTGGTCGCCAACGCACACCGGTGACGATTATCCGAAGCGGTCCTGGGCCACCTCTCCTCGGTCGACTCAGCCTTAAATGAGTTACCCGGCGCGGTGCACGAACAGCGCCACTGGGGAGACAAAGGCGGCCGGGCGTGGTGCTGGCCACCCACCCCCTCGTGATAACCGTTCCGGCCTTCGTAGGTGCTCGCTAACAGCACCTGCCAAATATTTTGTTTAAGGCTATACGGGGGATCTTTGACTTTGTCTTTATGGCAGGGCATGCGACGTGGTTCGCGCACCCGTGCAACAAAGCCGGCGACCCCGAGTTCGATTCCCCGCTCGCGACCAACAACAGTGGCAGCGAATATTTGAACCGGTCCTGTGACCCCCTTATCCCTAGGCCTGTAAACGATTCCCCAGTGCGATGTGCATTCAACATCGGAACAGGGGGGACAAAGGCGGCCGGGCGTGATGCTGACCGCCCACCGCCGCCTCGCCTGCCGTGTCAGCCTCCTTCACAGGTGCTGCTCGCTAACCGCACTTGTCCCAGGGTTTCTCCGGCCACTCGAGTTTTCTGCCCACGCCTGTAAACGCTCATTGAGTCCGTGGAGTTGGCCAAACGTCCCCAATGCAGGACCGCAGAGCTTGGGCAGTCATTGACGCCGGCTCTGGCTTCGTTCTCGTCCTTTGCTGCAGCTGCCGCCCACGACTCGGAACCCAATGAACGGTCGTTCGCTTCTGTCTATATATACATGTGTTTTGGTTTTGTTTTTAAGTGCGCATGCATTAGGCTTGCCAGCTGCCTGCGTTTGACCCGGACAGTCTGGCAATTGGCGTCCTGCGCTCGGGTGTCAGGAATAGGATTTGTACCGAGGCCTGCGACCGGCACCGCTGTGTCGAACGTCACTGTCATTATCATGATTTCAGGATAACTGCACCTTCCCGATGGTAGACCACGCGCCGATTGCGATTCACGGCGACGCTTCTCGTCTGCAGTGGGGAACGGGAGCAACCCGAGTGTTGGTCTGCACCGCGAACCCAGCCACGCCGAGTCCGATTCCCGGCCAACACAAGCGACGGTTCGCTGAACCGGAACTCGGCCTCACCTAGGTCGACTCGGCATCAAATGAGCACCGACTACGGGTGTGTAAACATCGCCACTCGGGAGACAGAGGCGGTCGGGCGCGCTGCTGGCCACCCACGCCCTTGGTGTGGCGTGCCGGTCTTCACGGGTGCTGCTCGCTTTCAGCACTTGCCCCCAAAAGTACACAATTCAGCTTGGAAGAGGAGGCCTAAAAGCACGTGTCTGCATTAGAGGCGCTCTTGCGTGCTCTCTCGTGGGAAGGCGCATTCCGCCAGCGGGGATCGTGGGCCCAAGGTTTCAGGGCTGCGCCTTTGCCCCGTACTGAGGTGGCGGTGTGCGGCTAGGGCTCTGTGCGTTTTGTTGTGGCGGTGCCACTGAGAGCCCAGGGGCTGCGGTTTGTTTGGCTCACGGTCATAACTCTGTGGAATAATAAGGCATAGATGCAGACGTCTCATAAAGAATTCATCAGTCGTTGAGCTAGCAGATTACCTCCTGTGTATTTCACACACAGCCGGAGCGACGCACACCCGCACGCACACACGCACACACGTACCCACGCACACACGTACCCGCACCCGTCAGAGACACGCGCTAATCCAGGTCACTATATATAGAACAACTAATTTAATTGCCGAAGCCATCGTCGCCTTTGGCCAGATTGCAAATCCACTGCTGGATGAAGGGGGCCCTCCCAAGCCGTCGCCATCTCTCGGCGATCGAACGATCGCATCTGGGACTCGCGCGCGACCCCCGGGTCTCGTCGCTCCATCTCCGCGGTTCTCGTTCCCCTCCCTCGGCCGCCGCTCTGTCGTCCGTGTCGACCGCCGAGCATTGCCCCCCGTCTACGGCCCCGGCGCGTCCTGCCCACCAAAAGCCCCGCTCGCTTTTCCGAACGGTCAACGGTGATGGCTTGAAAATTTTTGTTTATTATTTTTTAAAATCTTTTTTTTATTTTTTATTATTCTTATTATTTTTTATAATATATTTATATATACTTTTTTTTACCAGGGTCAGGCCCACTGAGCTGCTCTATAGCTATTTTTTTTTCATAAGCGACCTGCCCGATCAGCAATGGTAGCCTCGACGAAGTGGCTTCAGTCGCTTGATTAGTGGCGTCCTTTTTGGCCTCTTCCCACAAATGCCCGTTTCGGGGCAAAACTTTCGCACCTCGGTGTCGCGTCGCGTGGCACACTACGATTGCCCTTGGGTCGTCTCTCTCGGAAGCGAGCGGTGCGTCGCCACCCTCGTGTCTGAGGAAAGGGCCCCGGAAGAAGGCGACGTCACAGGACTAAGGTGTCGAGTCGCTCAAATTAGCATCGGTAATTACTTATTTAGATATGCCACGTGCGTAATCCCTTGATATGGAAATGATCTCGATTTTTTTTTGCCAGGCATTTCCGAGGTGTCAAGACAGATTTCTCTTTCATTCTCGGAGCTGCGATTTTTCCAATATTAAGCGCAGCAGCAAATGCACGGTTCGCCGTTTTTCTTCTCTTCTTCTTCCTCTTTTTTTCTTCTTTTTCCTCCTCTTCTTCCACTTCTTCCTCTTCCTCCTTTTCCTCTTCTTCTTATTCTTCCTCTGCTTCCTCTGCTTCTTCTTCTTCTTCTTCGTCTTCTTCTTCGTCTTCTTCTTCTTCGTCTTCTTCTTCTTTCTCTTCTTCTTCCTCATCTTCTTCCTCATCTTCTTCTTCCTCTGCTTCTTCCTCATTTTCTTCCTCATCTTCCTCTTCTTCCTCTTCTTCTATCGCGTGCAGCCGTTGGCGACCTTGCCGAGACCATCCGCTCGCTCCGCCACGCGACGCTCGGTGACCCCACCTCTCCATCCACACCCACCGTGCGGGCGGTGCTCCTTACACGGCAGCCACGCGCAATCGTCTTTGTCATCCTCGGCAGCCGGCGTGAGCCAATGGAATTGAACGATCAGGGATTGTGCGTATTTTATTCAACGGTATCATTTAACTTCACCTGTGTTCGTCGTGGTCAAATCTTGTAATCAAAAGTTAGCCTACTTCCTGTTGTGCAATCAAGTCCACATTTTTCACACCTACTCAGATCCGGAGACAATGCATGCCTGTATAAACATCGGCATCGAATCATCAATTAATTGCCTCTTTCAAGCAATTACAATTTTTGTATAGACGGCTGATTAATTATATAATTTTGAGTAGGTCAAAAACGGTCCCTAAACTGTGGAATCGCCTCGCACAAACAGCAGGCGCCGCGTGTCACAGGCGCCACTGACGCACTTCTCGACCATGAGTTAAACGAAGTTGTTAATCAAACCGTTTTGATTTAAAGCTTTCGTGACTGCAGGGATTCATATTCTTGGTTCTTTCGGTAAAGTCACGTAGAAGGGAAACAATAAAATAATAAAAATATAAACAATAAAATTCTCACGACGTTTCGACTGCAACACAAGCAATCATCATCAGGTGTGAAAACCACAGTAAGAAATTTTGAAAAAAGTGGCGGTTATTTTTAACGTTAGCACCACGGAGAGTGATTTGACAGTTTATTCAGATGGACGAGTCCATCTATGTTCGGAAAAGAGGAGGGGGGAGACGAAAATAATGGATGCGGTCTGAAAGCCACCTTAAGCGTGAACAATCAATTAAGACCCGAAATGGTTTATCAAATCCTTCCAATTGTTTCCCTTCTACGCGACTTTACCGAAAGAACCAAGAATAATAAAGCCGTTGTTTAAAAAATAAAAATAAACTTTTTCAAAGAGTTTATTTTAGCACCGTGGAATTTCAGTGCAGCCGTTTGGCGGAGCGGGGAAAGTCGGTGGAGCGGTGGTTAACGCCCTGCGCGGCGAACCCGGCCACGTGGGTTCGATTCCTGGCGAGTGATATCTGGACCGCCCCCATGCGAAAGCCAAACACTCGTGAATGGATTTGCCCAAACACCCACGGTGGCTGGACCCTCCCAATAATTTGTGTTGAGACTCAACGGGACTTTTTTTTTGCTAAAATAAAAAGTCAACATTTTTTTTATAATTACTCCTGCAATTGGTCACACATCACAGTGTGTGGAATGACCCTCCTGAAAAATGAGTGCTGAGACTCAATGAGACCTCGTTTGGTAAATAAAGGTCCCCAGTATTGTTGTTGTTATTCGAATTTCTAATGGCACGCAACCGAAGAGAGTTCCGCTATCGGGAAAACGGAGCAATGAAATACATTTGTGTACAGGCGCCAGGTGGATTATTACGTTGCAGGATCGTGAGAGATGCCTGAAGCTCGAGGGGTCGGAGGCATGGGGGGAGGGGGGGGGCGCTTCATCCAGCAGTCTTAGACCATGACTAATGATGACGGCGGTGCCTCCACTGAGCCGTAACAAACTAAACCGGCCACTAGTTCTGAGCAGCTCATACGTCCTGGACACTAATGGGGTTAATTGACAGGTCACGACCCCAGCTGGTGACCTTTGCCACGCAGTGACCTCATAAAGCACCAGTAGGGGGGGACCCCCTAAAAAAACTCCCCCTTCCTCTTCCTCTCGTTCGCTCGCTCGCTCGCTCGCTCTCTCACTCACTCATCCGCACGATTGATTATCGCTTCACTTTCTCCCCGGCGCTCTCCATCGCCAGCCGAGATTCCCGCGGGAACGCGCGCATGCACGCGCTTGCAGCGCGCGCGCGCGTGCGTGCGTGCGCGTGCGTGTCGTGCGCGTGCGTGTCGTGCGCGTGCGTGTCGTGCGCGTGCGTGTCGTGCGTGTCGTGCGCGTGCGTGTCGTGCGCGTGCGTGTCGCACGAGGACGCGCGGGTCACGTGGCCCGCAGGGGGTTTCGGGGTCGCGTGAGACAGTAGAGAAAGCGGGTTGCTGTTGTTGTTGCTGCTGCTGACCGACCCATCCGTATACCATTTTATGAGCGAGCGTGTGTGTGTGTGTGTGCGCGAATAGGGGAGCGGTGGTGTAGCGGTTAGCACGCGGCGCTATGAACCCGGCGACACGGGTTAGATTCCCACTCACGGCCAACACCAGTGACGATTATCTGAACCGGTCCCCTAAGTCGACTCAGCCACAAATGAGTACCTGGTTGCGGTGTGTAAACATGGCCACTCGGGAGACAAAGGCGACCGGGCGTGGTGCTGGCCACCCACCCCCTCGTGTGCCGTGCTGACCTTCATCAGTGCTCGCTAACAGCACTTGCCCCTACAGTCTGTTGGAGCTACACAGGGAATCTTTTTTTTGTGCGCAAATAGCACTTTTCCCGACAGTCTGCGTAGGCTATACTGAATAGGGGATCTACTGTCTGTATATCATGAGCTTTGTGGAGTAATAATAGGGAGTGGTGGCACAGTGGTTAGGGCACTGCTCTACGAAATCCGACCACGCGAGTTGGGTGACGGAATATCTGAACCGGTCCTGGGCCTGCTCGAGGACGACTCAGCCTCAATTGAGTAGCTGGTGCGGTGTGGTCACAACAACATTGGTGAGACAAAGGAGGAGGGACACCAAAACCTACGCAGACTCGTCTCTCTCTCTCTCCTGAAGCCCTCTCGTTGTTGCCAGCAGCAGACCTCGACACTGGCATCGACCTCCTGGACCGCAGTGCTGCTGAGAAGAGGCGGCCGATGATACCCCTCTTAGAGGAGGCCCCCTTCCGCCAGCAGCGGCGTGAGCAGGCACTTGCATGGGCTGCGCCTGTACCTGTGCGGTGTGGTTTTTTTTGGTGAGCTTAGCACGTGAGCGGAATGACCCGTGGCAGTGAAAACGGCTCTCTCTTTCTCACTCTCTCTCCGTCTCTCTCTCTCTCCATCTTTCTCCTGCATCAATTGCACTATTGATTCGGACTTAGAGGCCATTGGGCCTTATTCCACGATCCATTCCCCCCCCTTACATTTCGCCTTCGCGACCTTCTCCACGGCTTCATTTGCGGCGTCACGCGCAAGCTCGAGTGTGGAAACGCGAGATTCTCAAAGTGTGGATGAATTGGGGAAGGGGGGGGGGTTGGTGGGGGAGCGGTGGCGCAGCGGTTAGCACGATGCACTGCTAACCTGGCGACACGAGTTTGATCCCCGCTGCTAATCTGGCGACACGAGTTTGATCCCCGCTCACGGCAAACACCAGTGACGATTATCTGAACCCGTCCCGCGCCGCTCCCAGGGTCGACTCAGCCTAAAATTTGATACCTGCTTGCAGTTTGTAAACATCGCCACTTGGGGAGACAAAGACGGCCGGGCGTGATGATGGCCGCCCACCTCCTCGTGTGCCGTGCCGGCCTTCATAGGTGCTCGTTAACAGCACTTGCCCCCAACAGTCTGTTGGATCCTTAGGAGGATCTTTGTTCACGCGCGTGTGTGTGTGTGTGGGTGTAACATTCAACATTTTTTAGGCCACTGATTTCGGAAAAGGTTATCGGGTCCGATGTTTAACGACTGTTTACCGCTTGCTCAAATGATTCAGCAGTGACCCAGGTGATCCTCGACTATTTTGGTACATTTAAAAACGCTGGAAATCTGACTAACTTCATTCCCGTAACAAAATTGCTTTTCCACCTCGAGGACCCGCGTTTCTCCCCAGAAGCCATTGCGGATCGTGCGTCGTTTTTTTTTTCTTCCGCGACAGCCTAAATAATGCATCCGTTAATTATTCAGCGACGTGACGAATTGGGACTTGCGGACAGACGGACGTACGGACGAATGAATGCGCGTCCTGGAGCGGAGGGTTGCGTTGTTGCGTTGCCTGTTGCGCGCAAGAAGCCGAGAATGCCCTGCGCGCATCATCATCAGCATCATCATCATCATCGTCGTAGTCGTCAACAATAATAATAACCAAGCGCGCGCCTTCGTTCTCGTGCCACGCGCGAACGATGATGCCGTTCGCTCGGCCACGCGGTTTGCTTTGATGACGACATTAAAGGCGGGGGGGGGGGCTGGCTTCTCCGCATGGGTTCGATTCCCGGCGAGGGAGTTTGCGTTGTTTACTCTCGCCAACACACACCCCCACCCACCCCACCCGCTCTGAATGGGTTTCCTCCGCGTTATTCGGTTTTCTCCTCCCATACTTAAAGCAAAGATCCCCCCCGTATAGCCGTTGACAGGCTATAACAATAGGTTTTACCCGTTCTGGCAATAAAACAGTTGTGTTAAGAATGGTAAAACACCAAAGAGAACCATTTTTTTCAAGGAATCCTGTCTGCATTAACCCCACGTGCTTGTGGCGAACATAGAAAACAAAACAAAAAAACATGCTCTGATAATGTATACATTGTCCTTGAAACTGATTGGTCCATACCAGAGACAGCTTTCTTTTGAGCCTAGAGCCCCCGTCACAGCCTTAAACAGACCGTCGGGGCAAGTGCTGTCAGCGAGCAGCGCCTATGAAGGCCGGCACGTCATACGAGGGGGGCGGGTGGCCAAAACCACGGCCCGGCCGCCTTTGTACTAATTTGAGGCTGAGTCGACCTAGGGGAGGTCTAAGACCGGTTCAGATAATCGCCACTCGTGTTGTTGGCCGGGAATCGAACCCGGGTCGCCAGGTTCGTAGCGCAGGTTCAGCGCAGGTTCAGATAATCGCCACTCGTGTTGTTGGCCGGGAATCGAACCCGGGTCGCCAGGTTCGTAGCGCAGCGCGCTGACCGCCACACCACCACTCCCCACCACCACTCCCCACCACCACTCCCCACCACCACTCCCCACCACCACTCCCCACCACCACTCCCCACCACCACTCCACACCACCACTCCACACCACCACTCCCCACCACCACTCCCCACCACATACAGACACACACGTACTCAGCCCACACACACACACACACTCTCACACTCTCTCTCTCTCTCTATTCACACTAATGGCTTCGAGGCTCTTGCCGATTGCTTCTAAAAGACAGCCAACAAAACACGCACCCAGTGAATGGAAATGGGGGTGGAGCGGGTGGATTAATGATTCATAATTTACGGTGGCTGCATTATAAATGTGGAATGTGGGCACGGTATATTTTATGTATCGAGCACTCTGCGTGCCCTTAAGTAACACGTCTAACCTTTCTTTACCCGGGCTAACACTTCTTCTTGATACCAGACAGCAGCCACACATCGGCCCTGCCTCGTCCATAAATCACCCAACATTGCTCCCCCCCCCCCCCCGGCACGCTCCAAGCTCGCCTTTAATTGCTTAGGGCCATTAAAACTTACAGACTGGAACCTGAGATCCGGTGCGTGTTTAATTTTGACCACAGTTGTTGTTGACGGCCGGGATTTGTGTTCCGTGTGATTAAAGTTGTCATCTCCACCTCCCCCCCCCTCACCTCCTCTCTCGTTCCGTGCGCGATTCTAACATAATTAAGGGGAATGACGCTTTTTGGGGATAGTTCTCATTCTGGGGTTACTGATGGCAGCAAGCGATACAGGGTCTGCTGCTGGCGACGACGAGAGGGTTCCTCCTCCTCCTCCATTGAAGGAGCGCAGACCACGGTGGGTTTACTGTGCGGGTCCATGGTGTGGGTTTCATTAAGACAATCGCTTTACTTTTGCTGGTGTTTAATGGGTCTCTATGTATCTCTATGGGTCTCTATGTATCTCTATGGGTCTCTGTGCATCTCTCGGGGTCTATTTGGGTTTACTGTGTGGGTCCATGGTGTGGGTTTCATTAAGACAATCGCTTTACTTTTGCTGGTGTTTAATGGGTCTCTATGTATCTCTATGGGTCTCTATGTATCTCTATGGGTCTCTGTGCATCTCTCGGGGTCTATTTGGGTTTACTGTGCGGGTCCATGGTGTGGGTTTCATTAAGACAATCGCTTTACTTTTGCTGGTGTTTAATGGGTCTCTATGTATCTCTATGGGTCTCTATGTATCTCTATGGGTCTCTGTGCATCTCTCGGGGTCTATTTGGGGTTTACTGTGTGGGTCCATGGTTTGGGTTGCATGATGAGAGTCGCTCTACCTTGGCTCGTGTTTAATGGGATTCTGTATCTCTATGGATCTCTGTGCATCTCTCTCTATATATATGGGTTCACTGCATGGTCCATGGTTTGGGTTGCATGGCCGCAATCTGGGGGGGGGGGGGGGGGGGTGACAGCTGTCAGGTGGTGTTGGTGGAATCTATGGGGAGGGGGGGAGGGCGATTATCTCATCGTACAATGGCACCACGAGTGAAGAAGAATCTCAGCTGTCCCTTTTGCTGCCTCGAGACAGCGCTCCATTAGATCGGTGGGGGAACGGGGGGGCGCCCCCCCCCACCCCCCTAATCGTGACCGCTTGCCCCCCCCCCCCTTCGTTTCCCTCGCTGAGCCTCTTGCACGGCAGCGGGGGTGGAACGACGCCCATTTATTCCGGAGCCCAGGCACCGAGTCACACGAAAAACAAACAAACGAGGGAGGGAGGGAAATTAAACGTGGCCTAGATGTGGGAGTAATGACCTCGAACGCCCGGTAAAATGTACAGCTGTGGTCTTGGGAGTAATACATAAATGCCCCCTTTTTTTACGCTGTTACGACAACGAGGGGTTGCCACCTTATCCACTGCAAAGCCGAACCCGTGCATATGTCTCGTTTGGTCCGGGCCTATTATCAAAACTGTGCAGCGGTTTGACTGCTGTAGGGGCGCCACGGTGGCTATGAGATGTTAAATACCTCGCATGGGGATACAGGAGGGCGTAGGTTCGATCCCGACCCTGACGCCTGCTGTATATTTGGAGTTTGCGTCTCTCTCTCTCTCTCTCCCCCCGTGGTCGCGTGGATTTTTCTCCGGGTCCTCTGATTTTTCTCTTTCACATTTAGAAATACGGGTGTCGAGTATATGGCTGCTATACATGTCCACGTGATACGCCATTTCGTCGGGCTATCATTTACGATAGCAATGTCGCTTCTGGAGGCTTTCTTTTGAGCCTCGACGCTAAAAGGCGTCATCTGGTCGAGCACCAATTGGGTCGAGGCTCAAAAGAAAGCCGTCCCTTGGTGTGGACCAATCAGTTTCAAGGACAATGCATATATTATCATAGTATGTTTTTTGTTTGCATTTTGACTGCAGGTATTGTGGTTAATGCAGACATGAATCCTTGTAAAAAGGTTTTCAGTTTTGTTTCCAGAAAAAAAGGGGAAAAACCCTATTATTATAACGGAAATAGTTTAGGATTCAACGCAGCGATAAAGGTCTCGGGTGCTCTCGGTACGAGCCAATTCCCGCAACCGCCAAACACACAGGTGCCACATCCCAGACGGCCCGGCTCAAACCCAGACTGCTGGCACCCAGATTCCAACGAAGGTTCAAAATCTTCAGTGTATTCCTGTAAGCGCCGTTTGACTGCCTCATCCGTCTGTCCGTCTGTCTGTAAGGCGACGTCACGACGACTATTGTAGTGAGGCTCCAACATAACGACACAGTTTTAGTTTAAATTTTGTATTCTCATTAAGGAGGCAACGCCACTCCCAAACTGCCCCCCCCTGCCCCCCAATATAGAAATCAAACTCCGCCTATGGGATGAAAGAAATTACCCAAAACATAGTGATTAATAATAAAAAAGACAGATAATTGGTAAGCCCGCTTTTTGGGCCAAGGCGGTGACGTCACGCGCCTGCCTCGCCCCCACCCCCACACGGACGTAATCGTGTGTGACGTCGTCTAGCGACACGTGCCACGTGTCACATGACGTCGTCTAGCGACGCGTGCCACGTGTCACATAACGTCGTCTCGCGACGCGTGTCACGTGACGCCATATCGTTTTTTTTGCTACTCTGGAAAGCTGCCCCAGTGATGGCCCCCCCACCCCCCCCCAACTTTCCGTCGTTGTTTTTCTCTTCTCCAAACCGAGTCAATTTGCGGGACCGGCTTTTGGCAAGCAATTGTCCTTGGTTTTTTTGTTGTTGTTGCTTTGACGAACGTCGCGGGATCTTTAGCGTAGCGCCGTGAAGAGAGCAGGACGGTGGGGGCGGTGATTTCTTACAGTTGATGAATTATTGCTCACCGTGGGACGTTCGCTCGTCGATAATGCCCGGCACCTGGTGGTCTTTTGTGGTGCAAACATATTGGTTAGCCCCTCACCGGAAAATCCCGCGCAATTTTATTTTCTACGTCCACCGCGCCAAGCGAGGCCACTAATCACCGTGTATTGCCACGGCAACCGGCCCGCGCGCGGACATTAACGCATCGCGTTGCGCGCGAAAGTGAGCTCGTAAAAACTACATTGATGGCACGGGGGGGGGGCAGTCTTAAAGTTAAACAAAATTTCCAATGAAGCACTAGCCCCCTCCCCCCGGCACTGATCATTATAATCGACATTAAGAAAATAGATCTCATGATGCAAGCCTCGGCAGGATTCTTGGCAAAGCTTTCCTTGATGCAAGATTTTTACTTACTCCTCTTCGCTCCCTGTGGAGCATAAGGCCGCAACAAGCCCACGCCATGCCGGACGGTCTTTAGCAGCTTTCTCCGCTTCACCCCGAGACAGGCCCATGGTCTTTAGTTGGTCTCGAACGGTGCCGTCGCCAGAAAGTCTTCGGCCTGCCCCGTGGTATTTTCCCCTTGTGGTGTCCACCGTAGGGCGGTGTTCGCTATGGGACTCGGGTTCCATTTCTCAGCACGTGTCCCAGCCACCCGAGTCTTCTCTCCCCCGCGTTGTGCATCTTGAATTGCGTGTACATACGTGTCATGACGTGTGTATGTGTGTGTTACGTGCGTGTCAATCGACACCCTGGTGAACACCCATGCAGACGAGGTGTTTCCATCTCTCTGGATTTTCCGGGTAAAATACATTTGATAAATAAAATAAAAACGCAACGGGGTTCCCCTGTGACTAAACTGGCCCCCTGCCGTGGCAATGTAGAATTTCCACCGCTGGGTTCAAGACCAGTGAGCGGGGGGGGGGGATGAACCCATTGGAGCTGCGACCTTTGAAACGACCGCGGCCCCCATGACCGTTTCTCGCGGACGGCCTCGCCGTCCAACGCCGGACGTCACAAACCACCCCGGGTCAATTGTCTTGCAAAGAAGAATTCCCGACACCCCTGCACGATCCGGCGTTGGTGGGAACGCACCGCTTGCTACGAGGGCCGTGTCCTCCTGCTCTGGCTCCACCTTCCAATCACGCGCCCGTGGGAGCTTGGGTTCACTGATCGGTCAGTTTAAGGCCACGTTGTTATTTATGTCACGACAATTGGGTTTGGTGGCCGCATGTCTCCTTGCCTGCGTCCCGTACTGACACGAATTTTGCTGGCTTCTTCACAAAGTGCGTTTGTGGATGTTTCTCTTTAACTTGAAAGTAGAATTTTCCTGCATCTGATTGTAATTCCAAGCGTGCTTCTCTACACGCTTCTTTGGCACACTTTTCAGCCTTCCATTTTCGCCGAAGATAAAAAAACACTTCTCCTGTTTCTGCTTCACTCGTCGTGGCGGGCGGGCGGGCGCACACCGATTTAACCTTTTTTCAGAAAACATTTCGTTTGCGGAGCGCGGGTTATTTTCTGCCACTCGCTATCTTAAAGGCGGCACGCGCGCGCGCGCGCGTCTGTGCGCGCGTTGTGTTCCACTGCCAAACGTCCCGGGCAATCGAGGGGGCCCACGTTTAACGAGTCCAGACAGGCCAGACTTTAATGTCGCAGCGGAATTTCTCAGAACTTTAAAAATGAATTTTTTTGTAACTTTTTTTTCTTCACACTGTACACCCGTCAGGCATGAAGATCAAACCAACCCTTTCCGGCTCATTTCGTCAGGGTAAAATTTATAATAATGATTAGAATGATTTTTTTTTATAGTCGCTGCTATTTTTTTTGGCAGTTGGGTCCTTGCGCTAATCCAACGCAACGATTCTCATTTAAATTCGCAGCGCGCCTCTCCGTTTCTGTTCCCATCCACGGACCGCATCGGTGAAGCGACGTGATTAGCTGGGCGCTTCAATAGCCCCGCGCACTCGGAAGCGTATGAATTCTAACTCGAATTTGGAAACTCGTGTTTAATTATTCGCTCTAAATTAGAATTGTGCCAGACGTGGCAGCGGACGTCCTCGACCCCCACGTGGTTTCCCAATGGGTGCGAATGAATGTGGCCCTCGGTGTATGTACGTACTGATCGGAAGTAAGGCGGCGGGGGGGGGGGCGGGGGAAATTAAACAAATCTGAGCGCAAAAACAAATAGAACACACACAAACAAAGAACAGATACTACAACTTGACACTGCAACGGCTAGAAAGGTACAGCAAGTAGCTAGATGACGTATCTATGTGTGCGGAGCTTTCAGCGTTGTCCCCCCCCCCCCCCCCACGTGTAAGTAAGTAAAAATCAAATTAACGACTCCCGACAGTGGGCAGGGTCGTGCTCCCGGTTGTAGAGAGGAGGAGGTTTTTGAGTTACGCTGCTGCTGCTGCTGCTTCGGAGGAGGACGAGGGGCAGGAGGAGGAGGTGGTGGTGGTAGTAGTTATCCAGCAATCGCACAGTCCTGGGAGTTCATAGGCATTCGACAAACTTACGTGCAAATTGCGTACAGCCCTTTCTCCATCTACTGCTGGACGAAGACCTCCCGCTATGTCTTGTGAACCTCAGTTTGCGTAGCTGTCAACCCATACGGTATGACTCCGTATTCTGGACAGGGAAATTGAATATTTATTTGAAGCTATCGTGACTGGAGGAATCCATACTCTTTGGTTCTTTCGGTAAAGTAACGTAGGTAGCAAAAATATATATTTATATAAAGATGTTTTACCTACGTGACTTTACCGAAAGAACCAAAGAGTTGGGAAATTGAGTCTTTCAGGTCCACACGGCGTGCAGTCGTTTCAATACAATAAAAAATAACATCAACATCATGCGGACAAATAAGAAAAAGTCGTGGGACAGCTTATTTATGTTTTACTCTGGAGAGTATCGATCCCCGTAGCATTCACATATCAAGCAAGCAGCACTGCAGCAGCATGCAAGATCACAGAGAGTAGCATGAGAAGTAGCATCATTGACACCAATTATCAACATTAATACATTTAAAAAATAATAATTGTTTAACAACATAATTTGTGTCTATTTCTTTGTGTTTCTCCCTTGCTGTGGGACTTTGTCGGGTGAACGTTGAGATTCACAAGGGGCACGGGGTGACCAATAAAGTCTGAACTGGTCTGTAATAAAGCAGGGCACTGATAAGGGGTTGACAGCGATGACGTTGAGCCAGCTGATGCCTCTCCGTGACGTCGCGATGCACACAGGGACGGAATCGCGCTTGAGATCCAGAATCTGAAAATCCTTCTCGGCTCAACGCCACGCACGGCGGCGTTTGGTAGTTTGGTAATTTGGTAGTGTTTGGTAGTTTGGTAATTTGGTAGTGTTTGGTAGTTTGGTAATTTGGTAGTGTTTGGTAGTTTGGTAATTTGGTAGTGTTTGGTAGTTTGGTAATTTGGTAGCGTTTGGTAGTTTGGTAATTTGGTAGTGTTTGGTAGTTTGGTAATTTGGTAGTGTTCGGTGTTTTCCTGTTCGTGTCAAACACTCCCTTGCGCCCCCCCCCCCCCCCCCCGTCAGACCGCGTCTCCTCGAGCACTCCGCGTGCCAAACACGTGTTGATTGTTTTCTCACCACGCGTTCACAACAAAAACAACGACGGCTTTGGAACAGTCGCTCTCTGTGAATCAATCGCACTCTGTGAATCCCCACGGAATTATTCTGCTTAAAGTTATCACTGTGATTGGGTAAAGGCGCAGCCCTGCAATTGCCGCTCACGCCACTGCTGGCCCGAAGGGGCCTCCAGGCAGAGGGAGCTGTAGAGGCCACCTCCACCAACCCCCCCCCCCCTCTCGAGAGGGGTATATTTGGCCGACTTTTGCACGCCGGTCAGACGTCTTGGTAGAGACGGCATTACCCACACTTTATCCACACCACATGTCACCAGCTGATCGACTCAGCTGGACAGAGGCAGAACAATAGCAGCAGCAGCAACACAAATTTGCACCATCGCTTCAGTTTCTTTGCCGGGAGATGGAATCGAATCCGGCGACTTCTGGATTGCAAGTCCAGTCAGTGGTGCAGCTGCTAACCGTTACACCACAGCAGTATGTGGTGTGTGTCTGTGTGTTTGTGTGTGTGTGTGGTGTGTGGTGGGGAGCGGTGGTGGAGCGGTTAGCGCGCTGCGCTACGAACCTGGCGAACCGAGTTCGATTCCCGCTCACGGCCAACACCGGCGACGATTATCTTAGCCGGTCCTGGGTCTGCCCTAGGTCGACTCAGCCTCAAATGAGTACCCGGTGCGGTGTGTAAACATCGCCACTGGGGAGACAAAGGCGGCCGGGCGTGGTGCTGGCCACCCACCCCCTCGTGTGCCGTGCCGGCCTTCGTGAGTGCTCGCTAACGGCACTTGCCCCCAACAGTCTGTTACAGGCTACACGGGGGATCTTTTTTCTTTGTGTGGTGACGAGAGTACGTGGGACTACCCCACACTTTACCCCAACACACGAGGGCCTGCCAATTGGATCGAATGGATCGGCGGACCAGGGGCGGCGGCGTTCGAGAGACGGTCGCCGTTGTTTCAGCCGCCGAGCCGAGAGATCGAATCGAACGGGCGACACGCGAGGGTCTAATTGTCTCCGCGACACCCCCTCCTCCCCCCCACCCCGTGTGTTTAAGCTAAAACTGAAATAAATCGCAGCACAAATACAGAGGGTCGGCGCAGATATTCGGATCAATTTGCAGCTCTGGTGAGCAGTTGACTACTTTGCATATGGCACTAATAATGAGGGCAGCGTATCACACAAAGACAAAGATCACCCGTATAGCGTGAACATACTGTTGGGACAAGTGCTGTTAGCGAGCACCTATGAAGGCCGAGGGGGTGGGTGGCCAGCACCACGCCCGGCCGCCTTTGTCTCCCCAGCGGCGATGTTTACACACCGCACCGGGTACCCATTTGAGGTTGCGTCGACCTCGGGGAGGCCCAGGACCTGTTCACGTAATCGAACTCGGGTCGTCGGGTTCATAGCGCAGCGCGCTAACCGCTACACACTACCACTCCCCACACGCGCGCAAGCAATATTCCATCTGGGCACGGAGCTCGTCTCGTTATTCCGGCTTCGTACGCTGATTATAATGTCGTGAAAACTAATCTTCTATTTCTTAGTTTTGATGGCGTTGTTCACGCTCGGTCTCCGCGATGCCGCTCGATTTCCGCGTCGCTCTCGCGTGACGCGCGACCACTCCTGCGCTTCGTTTCACAAGAACTATAGGGTTGCGAGCTTTCACCCGAAGTCTACGCAAATGTCATCATCACCATCGTCACGGTGAAGACATTTTTTTCGTTTTTGGCGAACCATCGAACAAAGATGGCTGTCACCAGCATCGCCGCGCGTTCAGATGGGCTTCTGCGGCCGTCTGGAACGCTCTTCCTTCCCATATTGGGAAGCCAACTGGGAGCCACGCATCTTTAAAATCTCAATTGAAAAAACTCATTTCTTCAGAACTGCTTCTTTGTTTTCAGTCCGTTGTCCTTCCCCCGCGCCTCCGATGAGCACGGTTGGCTACGTACGGTGCGAAAGAAGTTGAACGTGCATACATCATCAGCCGCCACGGTCAATCCACCGCTGGATGAAGGCCCTGCCGCAAGCCGCCAGCGCCACCACCCTCCCGCGACATTTTTACGCGACGTCCGCCCCGCGTCGTTGCATCGCACGTGACGTCCGGAGATGGCGATGGGCCTGGGAGGAGCCTTCATCCAGCAGTGGAAAAACCGCTCCTGGCTCCAATTCTCGAGAAACCGGTTCGATGACGGGGCGGTTGACGCCTCGATCCGAACTCGGGGGCGAATCAGCGCCGCAGGCTCCGGCGGCCACTCAGGCACCTCCATTGCGGAAAGAAAATGTTTAAAAAAAAAACACACGCACATTTTAATACGAAGTCAGTCTAAACAATATTAGATTAAATCCTTAATTGGCAATCACGAGTATACATTTTCAGCGGACAATAATGAAGGCAAAACGTTTTATTTTTTTCTAATCACGTAAGCAGCGTTTTTTTTTCTCCCTAATTGAAATCGAATTACGCCGTTACAATTAACAGCTGCTATTGCGTCGCGCCCCGTCATTATTCCTCTGACCTGAAGCTGGGCGAGGAGTAGCGCAGCCGATGGGGGGGGGGCACGCGGCTCGCGATCAGAAGCTCACGGTGGGGGGGGGGGTGGTCATTGTCCGGTCGGGGGCCAGGGTGGCCACCACGTGGCTCAGAGGTCGGAGACGCTGAGCCGGCAACTGCTGAGACCTCTGGGTTCGTAACCGGGGTCTCGGGCCTGCGATTGAAGCCGATTGTCAAGTGTGGCGAGTTTGTTGGTCTCAGCTCGGTCACCAATGACTCGCACAGAGACCCATAGACTCACACAGAGCCCTGTAGACTCACGCAGAGCCCTGTAGACTCGCACAGAGACCCGTAGATTCACGTAGAGACCCGTAGACTGACATAGAGACCCGTGGACTCACATAGAGACCCGTGGACTCACATAGAGACCCATAGACTCACATAGAGACCCATAGACTCACATAGAGACCCATAGACTCACATAGAGACCCATAGACTCACATAAAGAACCATAGACTCACACAGAGGTCCACATACTCACATCGAGACCCGTATAGTGACACAGAGACCCATAGACTCACATAGAGACCCATAGACTCACATAGAGACCCATAGACTCACACAGAGGTCCACATACATCGAGACCCGTATAGTGACATAGAGACCCATAGACTCACATAGAGACCCATAGAGTCAGAGAGTTGTGATTAAACCGGACTATGCATCAGCGTCTTAGTTTGTTATCTTTCCCCACTTAATGTAGGTTAAATTTCATCTCTAAGAATGACGGTGTCAGTTCGACTGCCACGTAACAAACACCCAGTCTCATAGCAGTCTGTGGGACAGTGCGCCCCCTATTGTGTTCAGTTATCTTGTGCAACGACAAAGATCCCCCGTGTAGCCTTAACAGACTGTTGGGATCAAGTGCTGCCAGCGAGCACCTATGAAGGCCGGCACGGCACACGAGGGGGTGGGTGGCCAGCACCACGCCCGACCGCCTTTGTCTCCCCAGTGGCGATGTTTACACACCGCAACCATGTACTCATTTGAGGCTGAGTCGACCTAGGGGACGAGGCCCAGGACCGGTTCAGATAATCGTCACCGGTGTTGGCCGTGAACGCGAATCTAACTCGGGCCGCCGGATTCATAGCGCAGCGTAGCGCTGACCGCTACACCACCGCTCCCCCCACATATCCTGTGGCGGGCGGGGGGGGGGAGTCGTCTCGTGACACGGGACCAGCAATGGCGCAATGGAAGGTGCCCGTATGGACGTGTGGGTGCCCTGGCTTCTTCCAAACGCGGAAGAGTAGGCCAACAACAAACACCACTCTAGACTCCAGAGCAGTGGTTCTACTTCTTCTTCTTCTTAGCCTGGGGTGCACGCGCTCCCTGCGGGTGCGAGATGCCCTTTTTGGCAGATCGCGAGACGTGGGCAGGTTGATTTTTTTAGAAGGTAAATCATCTAAAACACAAATGAAGCATGGGCACGTGACTAGAACCACTTTGTTTCATCAAACACCCCATGTATTTATTGAAACATACATATGAAGATTGAGAACCAAAGGGGTTGCAAGGCTGCAGGAAAGATGAAGAGCCGCTGCACTTCGAGAGAGAGGGAGAGAGGGAGGGAGGCTCTCTAAATCTCCCTCCAGTTGCAAAACCCTTCCAGCCCGGCAGTGACGTACGCTCGGATATTGCGGCGGCTGCGCCTCTAACCGAAACGCCCTGCCGGTTTTGTGTTGTTCCTAGACTTCACGCTCCACGTTTTAGATATTTTTTTTGGAGCGGGGGGGGGAGCGTGGGGGCATTTGTTGTTTTCACTCTTAATTAATTTCCCGCGCGTAAGAGTTTACAGAGAGACGGCAATCCGCATCATAAATATTGCCCTCGCTCTCGGCCGCTCTAATCCACCTAATGCGAAACATCGTAGAGGGCCGATTTTAATACAAAGCAGCGACATTTTTTGTTTTGTATGTAAATGCAATCACGCGGGCGTATTTCGGCTGCAAATATTCAGCAAATTTCAATAACGCAATTTGCAGTTATGGTCGTTTCCCCAACAAGATGCTTAAGATTCATGGCATTTACCAAACGTGTGAGCACCTGGATATTGTTTTGTTTTTAAAACACGTAAAAAATGTCACAACAATGTAATTGTAATATGATAATCATCGTCGTCATCATCATCATCCATCGCCGTCTCTCCACTGCTGGATGAAGGCATACCCCCCACGCCGTCGCCGTCCTCTCGCAATGCCGCGATCCGCCTCCGTGGCGCACACGGACTGACTCAGTCGCTCCGTCCACGGCGAGGTCGTCCTTACCTTGAACCTGCTCCGCTTTGGCGGCCGTCACAGAGCGCTGCCCACGCATGCTGGTGGCCTTCATCCTCATCCAGCAGTGGACAGATCATGGCTGATTGTGATGCCTGCCCATGATTTCGTTAGTCCTGGCGAACGCATCCAGCAACGACGGCAGGCTACTACCATTACGGCCAAAATTAATAGTACATTTTCAACTCATTGCTTATTTGCAGCCCATTGTCAGTCCACTGCTTGTCGTGTACGCCTCGGCATGCCGTGTCGGGGTTGTTTGGCCATACTTCACCACGCTGGTCAGTGCGGTGTTGGTGAAGAGAGGACCCAGGACCAGCTCAGGAATCGATCGCCACTGATATCGGCCGTGACCAGTAATCAAACTTAGGTCACTGGTTTGTCCAACAGCGCTCTCGGTGCGGTTCAGCGGAGCGGCTCGCAGCCATCGGAAGGTCGTGGGTTCACGTCCTGGTTGGGGGTGGGGAGGCGCGGAGGTTGACTCAGCCCATCATCCCTCCCTTCAGAGGTCGATAAAGTCAACGCCATTTTTTGGGGAAGTCAACAGCGGCTGTCCAATGTTTAGGGCCCCCCCCCCGCCAAAGGAATGTGGAATTTCCACCGCTGCCCTCAGGGCTGTGAACAGGATACGAGCGCTGCTTTGAGCCGCCCAGAAATCCACTTTGACTTTTCACTTCATGCATGGCATCCCAGGGTGCATAATAATAACAATATTACAATAATATTAAACAGCTCCAAAGCCCACTGCGCTATTAATCCAGCTAAAAAAAAAAATAAGCCGACTCGACATAATCTGTTTTATAATTTGATGGGGGGTTTTTTTTCAAGATTCCATTACGCCAGCAACAGCAGCGGCGGCAGTAGCAGCAGCTGCAGCGTTCCTGTGTTCCTGTTGCGACCTGGAATAGAGATTCACTCACGGACAGCATCGCTACCCCCCCCCCCCACGTCCGCCCCCCCCCCTAATCTCCCCACTTTCCCCCCCGCTGGTTTGAAGACGCGACCCCAAGAGACCACCACGTGTTCCTTCAGCGCGCGCACTCGATCTCGAGGTGCGATTATGAGCAATCGGCGGTGTGCGTCGTGCGGATCCCGTCGGTAGACATCATCTTGCCACGGTGGCTAGGAGATGTTAACTACCTCGCCCGGTATACAAGAAGTCGTGGGTTCGATCCCGACCGTGACGCCTGATATCTGCGTGTCTCTCCTTCTCTTTCTCACCGTGGTCGCGTGGATTTTTCTCCGGGTCGTCCGGGTTGTTGCCTCCACATTTATAATCGGCGTGCTTTTGGAGTATGTGACTACTGCTGTACATTCCCACGCGACGATGAGTCACTTCGTTGAGCTATCATTCGTGGCCAGGTCGCTTCTGAAAATTTGCCACGTAGCTCAGTGGGCCATACTTTTAATTTTATAATACGACGTCAGCGCCGTGACTTCTCGCAGCCAATGTTTCTCGTGGGGCGAAATATATTTATGGTGGCATATACCACTCATGTAATGATCCCGAACAAGCTGTGTCGTTAGACCCTCCACCACCGGACACAGCAGAAACGAAATTGACGTGTCACGTGTGCAAGCGTTTAACAAGGCGCGATCCTCACAACCGAATTTAGCAGCAATTAGATTGTGCATATACTGTGTGTATTTATAAGTATAAATTGGATCAGGATTATTATATTTTCTGCAAAATTTTATAATTGCTCAACATTGGCTGCAATTGGCGCGTGAAACGCTTGTACACCACGTGACAATTGTAATTCTAATTGGCTCCGTCAGGTGGTGGAGGGTCTGACGATACACACGCACGCACAGACGTCTCCGATATTATGAATTGATAATCTCGAGGCCGGGCAATCGCACTCGGGGCCGCCAGGGTCCATGGTGAAAGGGCCTCTACATAGAGAGAGCCCTCGCTCTAGCAGGCGTTTTTGGCCTACTCTTCCACGCCGACCAGAAGACTTCGAAAAGGTGGAAGTACCCACACTTTACCCCACCGCGCGCGCCCTCCCGGTCGACTATATCCGTGACCCATCACGATTGACGCTGCCGAGTGGACAGAGGCGGTGGGGGGAGGGGGGGGGCAGAGGATTTGAGGATCGCGCACCGTTCCTTAGATGGAATCGAACCGTCCAGGGTGGTGTCGCTGCTCAGAGTTACGCCGCGGCCACTATCTACAGCAGCGTCTTGTGCAGCAGCAGCAGCAGCGGCAGAATGAAGCCCTCTCTCCTTCCCGTGATGGGGGGTAAGGGCGCACAGAGATTATTTTCTCTATCTCTCGTTTTGTTGTTGTTGTAAGACAAATAACCAACAGCTGCGCTGGGGAAGATGACGTTTTCTCTGGGTGGAACATTCACCGCTTCGCTGTCGTGTGCAATGCAGCTGGTTCGGAGTGGGGGGTGTGGTGTTGGTAGGTCGGGGTGGGTGGGTGGTGTTGGTGACTCAGGGTGGGTGGGTGGTGTTGGTGGCTTGGGGTGGGTGGGTGGTGTTGGTAGGTCGGGGTGGGTGGGTGGTGTTGGTGACTCAGGGTGGGTGGGTGGTGTTGGTAGGTCGGGGTGGGTGAGTGGTGTTGGTGGCTCGGGGTGGGTGGGTGGTGTTGGTGACTAAGGGTGGGTGGTGTTGGTAGGTCGGGGTGGATGGGTGGTATTGGTGACTCAGGGTGGGTGGGTGGTGTTGGTGACTCAGGGTGGGTGGGTGGTGTTAGTAGGTCGGGGTGGGTGGGTGGGTGGTGTTGGTGACTCAGAGTGGGTGGGTGGTGTTGGTAGGTCGGGGTGGGTGGGTGGTGTTGGTGACTCAGAGTGGGTGGGTGGATGGTGTTGGTGGCTCGGGGTGGGTGGGTGGTGTTGGTAGGTCGGGGTGGGTGGGTGGTGTTGGTGACTCAGGGTAGGTGGGTGGTGTTGGTGACTCAGGGTGGGTGGGTGGTGTTGGTAGGTCGGGGTGGGTGGTGTTGGTGACTCAGGGTGGGTGGGTGGTGTTGGTGACTCAGGGTGGGTGGTGTTGGTGACTCAGGGTGGGTGGGTGGTGTTGGTAGGTCGGGGTGGGTGAGTGGTGTTGGTGGCTCGGGGTGGGTGGGTGGTGTTGGTGACTAAGGGTGGGTGGTGTTGGTAGGTCGGGGTGGATGGGTGGTATTGGTGACTCAGGGTGGGTGGGTGGTGTTGGTGACTCAGGGTGGGTGGGTGGTGTTAGTAGGTCGGGGTGGGTGGGTGGGTGGTGTTGGTGACTCAGAGTGGGTGGGTGGTGTTGGTAGGTCGGGGTGGGTGGGTGGTGTTGGTGACTCAGAGTGGGTGGGTGGATGGTGTTGGTGGCTCGGGGTGGGTGGGTGGTGTTGGTAGGTCGGGGTGGGTGGGTGGTGTTGGTGACTCAGGGTAGGTGGGTGGTGTTGGTGACTCAGGGTGGGTGGGTGGTGTTGGTAGGTCGGGGTGGGTGGTGTTGGTGGCTCGGGGTGGGTGGGTGGTGTTGGTGGCTCGGGGTGGGTGGTGTTGGTAGGTCGGGGTGGGTGGTGTTGGTGACTCAGGGTGGGTGGGTGGTGTTGGTAGGTCGGGGTGGGTGGTGTTGGTGACTCAGGGTGGGTGGGTGGTGTTGGTGACTCAGGGTGGGTGGTGTTGGTGACTCAGGGTGGGTGGGTGGTGTTGGTAGGTCGGGGTGGGTGAGTGGTGTTGGTGGCTCGGGGTGGGTGGGTGGTGTTGGTGACTAAGGGTGGGTGGTGTTGGTAGGTCGGGGTGGATGGGTGGTATTGGTGACTCAGGGTGGGTGGGTGGTGTTGGTGACTCAGGGTGGGTGGGTGGTGTTAGTAGGTCGGGGTGGGTGGGTGGGTGGTGTTGGTGACTCAGAGTGGGTGGGTGGTGTTGGTAGGTCGGGGTGGGTGGGTGGTGTTGGTGACTCAGAGTGGGTGGGTGGATGGTGTTGGTGGCTCGGGGTGGGTGGGTGGTGTTGGTAGGTCGGGGTGGGTGGGTGGTGTTGGTGACTCAGGGTAGGTGGGTGGTGTTGGTGACTCAGGGTGGGTGGGTGGTGTTGGTAGGTCGGGGTGGGTGGTGTTGGTGGCTCGGGGTGGGTGGGTGGTGTTGGTGGCTCGGGGTGGGTGGTGTTGGTAGGTCGGGGTGGGTGGTGTTGGTGACTCAGGGTGGGTGGGTGGTGTTGGTAGGTCGGGGTGGGTGGTGTTGGTGGCTCGGGGTGGGTGGGTGGTGTTGGTGGCTCGGGGTGGGTGGTGTTGGTAGGTCGGGGTGGGTGGTGTTGGTGACTCAGGGTGGGTGGGTGGTGTTGGTGGCTCGGGGTGGGTGGTGTTGGTGGCTCGGGGTGGGTGGTGTTGGTAGGTCGGGGTGGGTGGTGTTGGTGACTCAGGGTGGGTGGGTGGTGTTGGTAGGTCGGAGGGTGGGTGGTGTTGGTAGGTCGGGGTGGGTGGGTGGTGTTGATAGGTCGGGGTGGGTGGGTGGTGTTGGTGACTCAGGGTGGGTGGGTGGTGTTGGTAGGTCGGAGGGTGGGTGGTGTTGGTAGGTCGGGGTGGGTGGGTGGTGTTGGTAGGTCGGGGTGGGTGGGTGGTGTTGGTGACTCAGGGTGGGTGGGTGGTGTTGGTAGGTCGGGGTGGGTGGGTGGTGTTGGTGACTCAGGGTGGGTGGGTGGTGTTGGTGACTCAGGGTGGGTGGGTGGTGTTGGTGACTCAGAGTGGGTGGTGTTGGTGACTCAGGGTGGGTGGTGTTGGTGACTCAGGGTGGGTGGGTGGTGTTGGTAGGTCGGGGTGGGTGGTGTTGGTGACTCAGGGTGGGTGGGTGGTGTTGGTAGGTCGGGGTGGGTGGTGTTGGTGACTCAGGGTGGGTGGGTGGTGTTGGTGGCTCGGGGTGGGTGGGTGGTGTTGGTGGCTCGGGGTGGGTGGGTGGTGTTGGTGGCTCGGGGTGGGTGGGTGGTGTTGATGGCTCGGGGTGGGTGGTGTTGGTGGCTCGGGGTGGGTGGGTGGTGTTGGTGACTCAGAGTGGGTGGGTGGTGTTGGTAGGTCGGGGTGGGTGGGTGGTGTTGGTGGCTCGGGGTGGGTGGGTGGTGTTGGTGGCTCGGGGTGGGTGGGTGGTGTTGATGGCTCGGGGTGGGTGGTGTTGGTGCCTCGGAGTGGGTGGGTGGTGTTGGTAGGTCGGGGTGGGTGGGTGGTGTTGGTGGCTTGGGGTGGGTGGTTGGTGTTGGTGGAAGTGGACCAGATTTGGAATTTGTAAGCGATTAACCTTGGGCCACGCGAACGTGACCGAGTGTTCTGCTGGTCGTTGGTAGGCTACTGGAGTAGGTGGCACGCGATGGTGGTGGTGATGATGATTATGTTCCGATGATGCGGTTGATGGTTCCACCGCCGGTGTCTTCTCGGAGGAGGAACGTCAACGCCAGGACCAGGTGCGATGTCTGGGTCTCCCATGGAGAGGTGTCTATGCTGAGGAAGGACCCCACACTGTTGGGGCAGAGTCAGAAGCCTGTCGCGAATCCCAGAACGGCAACGGGCGCCGTTCATCGCGAGGCCGTCGGAGCGAGCGGCCGATTTATTTACTTATCTATATAACTATTTATTTACTTATTTATAAAACTATTTATTTGCCATAATAGAGGGGTTTTGTTTTGAGGAGGAGGGGGGGGTGGGGGTTAGATCGCGTAAATATATATGCGTCCCGTTAAACCCGCCATGTGCATGCATAATGCATGTTGATTACCCAATGAATATCCCAACCAGTTATATATATGCCCACTGTCATTTACATGCACACGTTAACTACCCCCCTGCAGATCTTCGCAAGTGTTCGGGCTCGCGAATGACGACGTCACAGTCACCCCCCTCTGTTAAAGAGCGAAGCAGCAGGGGGATTTCTCCACAACTCCGTGGCTGTCCACCCGATGATGCCGCTCGTAATCACCGACGAAAACGTCGCACTCGAATTGCAAACGTTGCGAGTGCGTTTTACTCTACCAACGCGCAACCGGTGTGCTGAGCTCGTCACGAATTGCCACGTGTTTTGTTCACGTGGCAGGTTTAACGACACAGTGGCAGGTTTAACGACACAGTCATATTGACGCGACCTAACCCAAGACACGTTATCATGGATAATATTGGTCGCGACAGCCTAACCCGTTAAACGGCATGCGCAGGCTACACGGGGAATTTTCCCTTTTCTTTGTTTGCGGTGCCCGTGGTCTCAGTGTCTCCCTTTGTCTGAATGTGTGCGGCATGTGCGTGTCATTGTGTCTCAGGATACGTCTGCACGCGTGTGTGTGTGTGTCTGTAGTGTAGCGGGTAGCGAGTTGCGCTACGAACCCGGCGACCCGGGTTCGATTCCCGCTCACGGCCACCAACACCGGTGACGATCATATCTAAACCGGTGCTGGGCCTCCCCTAGGTCGACTCAGACTCAAATGAGTACCTGGTGCGGTGTGTAAACATCACCACTGGGGAGACAAAGGCGGTCGGGCGTGGTGCTGGACACCCACCCCCTCGTGTGCCGTGTCGGCCTTCATAGAGTCTTATTCTTGGTTCTTTCGGTAAAGTCACGTAGAAGGGAAACAATAAAATAACAATAAAAATATATAAAAAATACAATTCTCACGACGTTTTGACTGCAACACAAGCAATCATCATCAGGTGTGAAAACCACAGCAAGAAAATTTGAAAAAAGTGGCGGTTTTTTTAACGTTAGCACCACGGAGAGCGATTTGGCAGTTATTCAGATGGACGAGTCCATCTATGTTCGGAAAAGAGGAGGGTGGAGACGAAAATAATGGATGCGGTCTGAAAGCCACCGTAAGCGTGAACAATCAATTAAGACCCGAAATGGTTTGTCAAATCCTTCCAATGATTGCTAAGCCAGAATCCATCTTCTCGGTTGAAATTGTCTCTGTGTTTGTATATGTGGATAGCCTCATGAACGAATCTCTCATGGTAGCCAGATGGCTTGCAAAGAACCTCTGTCTTGGAGAAGTCAATGTCATGTGAGCCTACGTGACTTTACCGAAAGAACCAAGAATATGAATCCCTGCAGTCACGAAAGCTTTAAATCAAAATTCTTCATAGAGTCTGTTAAGGCTATACGGGGGATCTTTGTCTTTGTCTGTGTGTGTTTACGCGCGTTTGCATCAGTGTGTCTGTACGTGCCTCTGTGTGTGACGCAACAGGAAGTGCGCTCACGGCCACCACCACCAGTGACGATTATCTGAACCGATCCTGGTCCTCCCCTAGGTCGATTCAGCCTCAAATGAGTATCTGGTGCGGTGTGTAAACATCGCCACTGGGGAGACAAAAGCAGCCGGGCGTGGTGCTGGCCACCCACCGCCTCGTGTGCCGTGCCGGCCTTCATAGGTGCTCGCTAACAGCACTTGCCCCAACAAGTCTGTTATAGGGGGATCTTTGTCTTTTCCCGGGATGATCATTGTCTTGTGTTTGTCTGCATGTGCGTGCGTGCGGCGTCTGTAAATCTACTTGTCCGTGCCTGTGTGTGTGCGCACGTCTGTGAGTTCACACGTGCGTGCGTGCGTGCGTGAGTCCGTGCGTGTGTCCGTGTCTTCGCGCATCCGTGTGTGCGCACGCGTGTTCGTGCCTGCCTGCGCGTGCGTCCGCGTGTCTGTGTGTCAGGGCCATCCATCATCGCGCTCTCCGCAGTGCCGTTGGCCGGCTACGTGGGCTGCATGCATCATCATCCTGCCTTCGAAAGCGAGCGAGCGACGGAGGGGAGGGAGCGCTGAAGACGACGCCGATTGCGCAATATTTCTGCCCGCTTGTCATAATCAGCCGCACAATTTACTTCCCAGGGTCCTCGCGGAGGGGCTGGAGGGATGTCGTTTCATCCGAGAAGATTCATGTGCCCCGGCATATTCAATCCGTTAAACATGCTCGCCCAAGGGGTTAGGCGTTGCGCAATCGCGTGCGTTGCGTTTGTTCATGTTCCCGATTGGAAGCGGGCGGGTCACATGACCCACCTTGGATGAATTTGCATATTTGGCACGTGCTTTTTAATGACCAAAAGCTGTGTTTGAAGAATGGAGAAATGAACCCCACCTCTCTCTCTCTCTCTTGCCACAGCTATAGTCCAATCGGTGCTACTGTGAATGCCGCGTGAATGATATGAGCGAGCAGCGCACTACCTTGTAAGCAAGACGACGTCACAGAGGTTAACTTTTGACGTCACTTCGAGAGGCCTCGTGTCCCACGACCAAGCAAGCCTGACTCTGCCGACGAGACACTGACTATCGAATCCGGTCAGAGAATGTTTTTGTTTTGCTTGCGCTGAACAATTGCCGTCGAAATGATGCACTCCCAGTAGGCCCCGTGTCGGCTGGCTGATGGGATGTTCTTAATGTGCACAGTGGACAGATTCAGAAGCACAACGTCGTACGGGGCCACATGTTCACGTTGAACTCACGAGGTGACTCGCCGCTAACGATGTTCCTCGCCTGTCGATCACACCAACACACGTTTAATTCTCAGAGCTGGAATGCATCAAAATCAAGTGAAACGGCAAATTCGATGCGATGGGGTTCTTTGTGTAGTGAGTCCGTGGGTCTCTGTGCGAGTCTACGGGTCTCTGTGTGAGTCTGTGGGTCTCTCTGTGAGTGTACGGGTCTCTGTGTGAGTCTACGGGTCTCTGTGTGAGTCTGTGGGTCTATGTGTGAGTTTATGGGTCTTTGTGCGAGTCTACGGGTCTCTGTGTGAGTCTACGGGTCTCTGTGTGAGTCTGTGGGTCTATGTGTGGGTCTATGTCTGGGTCTGTGGATCTCTTTGTGAGTCTGTGGGTCTCTGTGTAAGTCTGGTGACCAGGCTGAGACTATCAACTCGCTATACTTGAGAACCCAGTCATAGGTAGTGGCTGAGACCCGGAGTTGAACCCAGGCTCTCAGCGGTGCGGGCTCAGTGTCACGGCTTCTCCCAGTTGCTCTTAAGACGGAATTGTTAAACGTTCCTGCAATTAACACTCCGTCGTCATCATCATGGGTCATTGTCAATCCACTGCTGGATGAAGGCCTCCTCCCCAATCAGCCCCCACCTCTCACGATCCATCCAGCATCCGCACGTACATTGTACGTTGAACTTCTTTCGCGCCGTACATAGCCAGCACCCGCACGTACATTGTACGTTGAACTTCTTTCGCACCGTACGTAGCCCACCGTGCTAATCGGAGGCATCGCGGGTGGGGGAAGGGCAACAAGTTAAGCCACTAATAGAGGTTCTAGAGAATTTTTTGCTCGACGCGGATTTTATGGAAGACGCAAACGCGCGTGCCACCAACTTCCTGAAGAAGTGCATTGTGGTCCCATTGTCTTCCGAGTCGTCCGTCACAATACGCCCGAGCGAATGCGACCGCCTGATTGGTAGCAGCAGCAGCGGCGGCGGCGGCGGTGACCCAGGGATAGACAAGCGTGGGGCTGGTTTCGTCCTGACTCACACTCAGAGCGGTCACCAATGGCTCACTGCTGCGCAGTCTGCCTCTGGAATTCCACAGCGCGTGGAGTCCCCGATGACAACACCGCGTGTCCCGTCATGGTGACCGTGGCGGTGTGGGTAGAGGCCCCCCCACCCCCACACAGTGAGCCGCCACCACCACCTTGCCCATGGTTCGCCGATGATCACCAGCGAGGGCGAAGCACGTTCGAGTCTCCCCTCCCACGGTCTCCCCTCTCCAGAGGGGGGAAGGTGGCGTGTTGGAATGTCTCGCGTCTGTCGGCTGCAACAACAACAAAAAAAGGTTAATCCGCATTTTCTCCTGCGAGAGACGTCCATTGAAAGTATCGCACACGTTATGAGACCTCCTTTGCCAGAAACAAGATATAGGAATAGGTTTTACCCTTTTAACTGACACAAAAACTGACACCTTTATTCAAGGCATCATGTTTGCAATGACCACAACACAAGCAGTCAAAATGTACGCCTTTTGGCGTCTTCTGGTCCAACACCAATGGAGACTAGGCTCTAAGAAAAGCTGTCTCGGGTGTGGACCAATCAAATTCAAGGACAGTGCATATTATTATCAGAGTTGTCTTTTTTGTTTGCATTTTGACTGCTTGTGTTGTGGTCATTGTAAACATGATGCCTTGAATAAAGGTGTCAGTTTTTGTGCCAGTTAAAAGGGTAAAACCTATTCCTATATCGCACACGTGTCGCTCGCTCGAGATGAGCCGTATTCCGGAGTTCGCCGCAGATTTCTACGTATTGTTGGCACAGCTCGAATAACGCGCGTTCGATGCGCTCGCGCGCGCGCGAGCACATGCGTTGTGCGGGTCGCGCGCGCGCGTGCACGTGCGTGGGACACGCGCGACCTGATCCGAGGAGTTTCCTTGAAGTCGTCGTTTGTCAAGCCAGCGGCGTGCCGTGACGAGTGAGCCGCTCTCGTTAGCGGGGTTTACGTTTTCACCTTCTGGAGGGGCAGCCCTTGCTTTCAGCTGTTTTTGTTTTAATCTCAGCGGTCCCTGTGTCTCGGGCTCGTTATGTTTGTTACACTTCAAATGAGTAGCGGTGTCGAGATGCGAGGCTACGCCTCCGCCGACGCACAGTATCCGCTCCTCGCTGTCGTAAAGAGAAAGGAGAGAGGACGACTCAGAGAGAGAGAGAGGACGACTCAGAGAGAGAGAGAGGACGACTCAGAGAGAGAGAGAGGACGACTCAGAGAGAGAGAGAGGACGACTCAGAGAGAGAGAGGACGACTCAGAGAGAGAGGACGACTCAGAGAGAGAGAGAGAGGACGACTCAGACAGGGAGAGAGGACGACTCAGAGAGAGAGAGAGGACAACTCAGAGAGAGAGGACGACTCAGAGAGAGAGGACGACTCAGAGAGAGGGGGGACGACTCAGAGGGGGAGAGAGAGGACGACTCAGAGAGAGAGAGGACGACTCAGAGGGGGAGAGAGAGGACGACTCAGAGAGGGAGAGAGGACGACTCAGAGAGAGAGAGGACGACTCAGAGAGGGAGAGAAGACGACTCAGAGAGAGAGAGGACGACTCAGAGAGAGAGAGGACGACTCAGAGAGAGAGAGGACGACTCAGAGAGAGAGAGGACGACTCAGAGAGAGAGGACGACTAAGAGAGGGAGGGAGGACGACTCAGAGAGAGAGAGGACGACTCAGAGAGAGAGGACGACTCAGAGAGAGAGAGAGGACGACTCAGAGAGAGAGAGGACGACTCAGAGAGAGAGAGAGAGAGGACGACTCAGAGAGAGAGAGGGGACGACTCAGAGGGAGAGAGAGGACGCATCAGAGAGGGAGAGAGGACGACTCAGAGAGAGAGAGAGGACGACTCAGAGAGGGAGAGAGGACGACTCAGAGAGGACGACTCAGAGAGAGAGAGTACGACTCAGAGAGAGGGAGAGAGGACGACTCGGAGAGGGAGAGAGGACGACTCAGAGAGAGGGGACGACTCAGAGAGAGAGAGAGGACGACTCAGAGAGAGAGGACGACTCGGAGAGGGAGAGAGGACGACTCAGAGAGAGGGGGGACGACTCAGAGAGAGAGGACGACTCAGAGAGAGAGTACGACTCAGAGAGAGAGGGAGGGAGGACGACTCAGAGAGAGAGAGAGGACGACTCAGAGAGAGAGAGGACGACTCAGAGAGAGAGAGGACGACTCAGAGAGAGAGAGGACGACTCAGAGAGAGGACGACTCAGAGAGAGAGGACGACTCAGAGAGGACGACTCAGAGAGGGAGAGAGGACGACTCAGAGAGGGAGGGAGAGAGGACGACTCAGAGAGGGAGGGAGGACGACTCAGAGAGAGAGGGGACGACTCAGAGAGGGAGGGAGGACGACTCAGAGAGGGAGGGAGGACGACTCAGAGAGGGAGAGAGGACGACTCAGAGAGAGAGGACGACTCAGAGAGAGAGAGGACGACTCAGAGGGAGGGGGGACGACTCAGAGAGAGAGAGGGGACGACTCAGAGAGGGAGAGAGGACGACTCGGAGAGGGAGGGAGGACGACTCAGAGAGGGAGGACGACTCAGAGAGAGAGAGAGGACGACTCAGACAGGGAGAGAGGACGACTCAGAGAGGGAGAGAGGACGACTCAGAGGGAGGGGGGACGACTCAGAGAGGGAGAGAGGACGACTCAGAGGCACCAGGAGGCGGAACCACAGACGAGGAGCGGGAAAGCAGCAGCAGTAACAGCCAGGGCGGTGAGCTGTCACCACCAACAACTGCCCAAGATCTGCGGTCCTTTACACATGTTTATATTAAAATGGTTTCCGCCGATGAATTATACGTGGGAAGAAACCGGAGCGTCTGGGGATTTAAAAAAAAAAACAACGCTTGCGAAACGACGGCGAGGGAGAACGGCTCCCTCCCTCCTGCTCGAGGCACTGGCACGGCGCGTCGTTGCAGCGCCCGTGCCGTGACCAGGCCGCGGGTCTCGAGCACCCCCACCACCACCACCGCCCAGGATGTATGGGTTGTGGTGTGTGAAGGCTGCGCTGTCGCCTCTAGCGAGGCGCTGGGTTTCTGATTAGAAGCTCGGCGGGCATGGGTGAGGTGGTGGTGGTGGGTGGGTGGGGGGGTGGGGGGGGTGAAAAGATCACTTTTATATATCAACAAAAAGATGTTGTTTTATTACCCAGCTCGTCGTTTGAACGATAACAACACTAACAATAAGCGGTTCCCGCACCACCACCACCACCTAAAAAAATATATTCCTAATCTGTGTGTGCGTCTCTAAAGCACCCGAGGGATGTCTACACAGTGGCGGCCGGATAAGCGGTTAGCAAGCGGTTAGCAAGCGGCAGCAGCAGCAGCGGAATCGCAGTGTAATAAAATGACGGCGCGAGATTGTCAAACTCCTGCCCTCTCCCCACACAGAGCAGGGCGCGCGATCGGCGAGGCAAAGCGTGGGCACTGCCGCCTCCGCGGAGACGCCGTGAAGAGTCGGCCAAATATACCGTCAATCTTGAGTCGAAGCTCTCGTGACTGCAGGAATCCATTATCTTTGATTCTTTCGGTAAAGTCACGTAGGTATAAAATAAAAGAAATCACGACGTTTCGGGCGCAGCACACCTAGCGTCCGTCATCAGGTGGGAAAGCACGCTTTCAATGAACGGATTTCCCACCTGATGACGGGACGCTTGTGTTCCGCCCGAAACGTCGTGATTTATTTTATTTGATGCTACGTGACTTTTACCGAAATATACCGCCGTGTAGAGGGGAGCTCTCTGGAGTTCCCTCTGAGCGGGAGGGTCCCCTGCCGCCAGCAGTGGCGTGAGCGAGCGGTCGCAGGGCTGCGCCTTTAGCTTCAAGCGCCGTGGCCTGAACGTGCGCGCGCGTGTCAGCGGACCGCGTGTGTTGCGAAGGTGGTTTATCATCAAGAAAATTAACGGCGTTTGTTACATTTTCAGCTCTTTTTGGCGTGCCAGTAAACGGCGCGAAGATCGGACCCAAGATCAAGCGAAATTGTGAATCGTGAACACGCTGGGTCGCGAAAGCCCAGCGTGCAAACATTTAAATCTACAATTATTTGCAATCGGAAGCATCTCAGTGGCAACAGCTGCGTCGTGAAAATCGTGCAGAGTTACTAGTCCATGGGCCCAGACCAAAAACAATCACTTATTGGTACCATCTGAGGTGGCAAAGTCTAGTAACGATTTTTCTAATCCTCGATGTGTGTGGGACATATTCTGATATGACAACCTTTGTGGAGTGGCAGCTTAGTTGTAATTACCATGACTTATATACTAATTCCCGTGATTGCGTGATTGCGATAGGTGGAAAAACAGGCTTCCTGCGAGCAAAATTAAACAGCTGCTCATTTGGGAAGGTTATCACGTATTATTTTACTTCCGTTGGTGTAACAAATCAAATGGCACCATCGAAGTTTTGATACCGATATCTGGTCTGGCCCAAGGACGACTATACACCGGACTGACGGACGGACGGAGAGAGCCACTGACACCGCCGCGCTCAAGATCGTTAACGAAAATCACGCTAGACGCAGCGGTGCTTTAGCAACCAACATCATGAATAATAAAGGGTTCTGGGTTGGATCGCGAAAGTATAAATGCGTCGTAACCCTCCACCAGTCGACGCAGCCAGCAAGGTTTGTCACGTAAACTAAACGTGCCAATTGGTTACTACTTCAGCCCACCGGTTTGTTGGAAATATACAAATTGTAAACGTTGTGGATTTACTCTCCAACACGCCGCTGGGCCGAAGCAGCAACTCACTGCCACGTTGTGTTGCGCCCGAAACGTCGTGATTTTTATTTATTTATTTTCTACCTACAGTGACTTTACCGAAAGAACCAAAGAGTTTGGATTCCTGCAGTCACGAAAGCTTCAAATCAAGATTTCACTGCCACGTTATCTTTACGTGACAAACCTTACCGGCTGTGTCGGGTGGTGGAGGGTTACGACGGATTTATACTTACGCGATCCAAACGCCCCCCCCCCCTCCTCCAAAAAAAAAACCTTTACGATGAAAAATCACCAAGGCAAGCACGGAGCGTTCGCTGGAAGTGCCGCGCACGCCGTTCAGCCGGCCCTGCCGCCGTTTAACGGGGCTCGACTATTTCCACTCCCCCCCCGCCCCCCACTGCCGCCCCCCCCCCCACCGGCCCCCACCATCGCCCCCATCCTCGGCGCCGGTAACGACTGCGGGTGTGGAGTTGACATTTTTTCTGCAGCGCTTTGTCAAAATAGCCACGGGGAGTTAATAACTGCGGGCTCCAAATCTGCTCGGAGCATTCGCTCTGTTGAAAGAAATTGTGGGGGGGGAGGAGGGAAGGGGTTAGGGGGAAAGGGGGGGCGGGGGTTAAAACCCACCGTGTTATTTTATTCACTTTGGTCAGGAGGGGTTCGGCTTTTGGCTGAAGTGTAAATTACCAACGACGAATCTCCTCTTTAGCAGTCACCGGCTTTCCAATCGTCGTTTGTCGTCGTCGCCGTCGCCATCATCGTGAGCCATGGTCTATCCGCTGCTGACCGAAGGGTCTCCCAAAGCCGTCGCCATGCCCGTCTCGGTCCATCTGACTCTGGCACGCCTCGCCAATTTTCGTCGCGGTGAAAATCTTTCGGCACGCGAGTTGGAATAGCCGCGTTGCACCTTACGCACAACGCGCCACACCAGCGCACATCACCGTTCGCTTCTGACCGCGCGTCACCGTACTGCAAAAACAAGGCGATCAGATATGGAATTTACATGTGCGAATAAGCACGCGTCATTTGGCCAATAACACCTAAACATGCAGAGGACCGCAGAGCGTGGGTAATTGTTGGTAGCTCCCTGGCTCCTCACCCGCGTGGCTGCTGCTGCTGCCTTCCCACTCGTCCGTGGTTCCTCCTCCACCTCCTCGACCTACGGAGTTGTGGTAGCGTCACGTTACCAGTTAAAATTGCCACAAATTAAATCACAACATCTACCCATATAACCGGGCTGGAAAGCAACGTCAAATATTCACATGACAAGCGAAATTAATTGTAAAAAAAAAATTGTAAAAAAAATATATATCGAATTTGGAAAATATTACCCCGAGTGTGGATTATGAGCGACGCGGGGTTTGGAATAGTTGGGAGGTTTGGTGACTCCCACTCAGTGTGAGCTTAATCGTGTGGATTGTCACTCCGTGGGTGCTCGGCGTGGCCCGATTAAACTTAGCTCGCCCCTTTGACTCAATTCGCCTTCACGCGTTCATTAACGAAGAAGCCGTTCGCCCCGTGGAGTCGCTTGGCATGGTGGCGTCGAGTCAAAAAGAGTTTTCCAAGTTAAAACTTTTTAAATCACCCCATGCCTTATGCTGCCCCTGTCCACCCAGCAACATAATTGGGTGACACCGCAGTTTAGTTGGGGGCGCCGTGGTGGCCAGGAGATGTTGATTACTTCGCCTAGTGTACAGGAGCTCGTAGGTTCAATCCCGACCCTGACGCCTGCTGCTGTATATTTGGAGTTTGCGGTGTCTCTCTCTCTCATCATCATCACGGTGGCTAGGAGATGTTAATTATCTCGTCTGGTGTACAGGAGCTCGTAGGTTCGATCCCGACCCTGACGCCTGCTGCTGTATATTTGGAGTTTGCGGTGTCTCTCTCTCTCATCATCATCACGGTGGCTAGGAGATGTTAATTATCTCGTCTGGTGTACAGGAGCTCGTAGGTTCGATCCCGACCCTGACGCCTGCTGCTGTATATTTGGAGTTTGCGGTGTCTCTCTCTCTCATCATCATCACGGTGGCTAGGAGATGTTAATTACCTCGTCTGGTGTACAGGAGCTCGTAGGTTCGATCCCGACCCTGACGCCTGCTGCTGTATATTTGGAGTTTGCGTGTCTCTTTCTCTCCTCGTGGTTGCGTGGATTTTTCTCCGAGTCCTTCGGGTTTTCCCTCTGCATTTACAGTCAACAGCATGCGTTTAGAGTATCTGACAGCTATAAATTTCCACGTGATACACCACTTCGTTGGGCTATAATTTGTTGCCTGGTCGCTTCTTAAAAAGAGCTACATAGCTCAGTGGGCCTCACCTGGTAAACAGTAATAGCTAGTCAATATGATAACAATATAAAAATTTCAACTTGTAACGGACCGCTGCAAAGTAGTCACTCGCTATCGTATAGAGAGGACGACTTCGGAGGCGTGAGGAGGAACACAGACAAGGAACGGGAATGTAGCCACCACGCCATGAGCCGGCGCTACCAACGATTGCCCAAGCTCTGTGATCCTCTACATATATATTAAGGCGGTATCGGGAGCATGTATAGGTGTAGGAGAAAACCTAGCGTTCTCCTTGCTGCCTCTCAGTGCATTACCCGGGCATTGCACCTCCCACCCCACCTCCCATGCACCTTTGCACTTCCTGTGCCCTGGCTGTGGTGCTGCAGGAGTAGTGTACACAAGACAAAGGCGCAGCCCTGCAATGACTTGCTCACGCCACCGCTGGCAGAAAGAGCCTCCACGCAGAGCGAGCTGTAGAGAGTTTCCCTCTCAGGGCGTCATCTTGGCCACCTCTTCCACGCTGGTCAGACCGTCTTTGGCAAGAGGAGGGAAGTATCCCACCCACGCTTTACCCCCCACCAGACGCGTCACTTGCCGATCCTCCACTTAATTGCGGTGTTGCCCGATTAGTTTCCGCTGGGTGGACGGACCCGGTGGGGAGAGAGTGATTCGTGAAACTTGGCGGCCTCGTTTCGACTCTCCAAGATCACAATGACTGCGGGCATCGCCGCAATGGGCTCGTTCATCGCCCGTCAGACAAACAAACAAAACTGCCACGCCAGAATCAGAATGTTTATTTATACTTGGAGGAGGAATCAGATGACCTATGAAGCTCTTTTTCACATATGGATAAGAACGTTACAACAAGCAATAGTACAAAAGCACGATAGTAGTGAAGAGTACGAGAAAGGTAAACAAATCACCCAAACACACACAAATTCAACTAAACCATCCCCATCCTACCAGGCAAAGCCCACTGAGGTATTAACTTATTTTTCAGAAGCGACCTGGCCACAAAAGATAGCTCAACAAAGCGGCCAAGCATTTGGACATTTATAGCACCTAAATAATCTCAATGCATGTTTCTAAATGCAGATGGAAAAACCGGAGGACCCGGAGGAAAAAATGCACGCCACCACGGGGAGAGAGAGAGATGCAAACTCCAAATATACAGCAGGTGTCATGGTCGGGATCGAACCCCTGGCCTCCTGCATACCAGGCGAGCAAGACAACGTCTCCTAGCCACCGTGGTGCCCTTTGAATAAATACATAAAAAGAGTATTTAAGTTCATGTCGGTAATGGCGCTGTCATTCTTAACAGCGCAGGCCGATTAAATCACGAAGGCACTGCTGCTGCTGTTGGTGATTTGTTTTACCTTTCCTATACTTTGCACTCGTGTCGTGTTTTTTGGATTGTTTGTTGTTGTGGGGGGAAAAGAGCTTCATAGCTCATCGGATTCCTCCAGTGTATTCCTCAACATAACAAGATTGTGATTCTGTGCAGCACACAGTCGGCAGTAGTTTCACAGTAGGGGGCGATGTTGCTGCTGCTGCTGCTGTGTGATCTCCAGTCACCTTGCCCAGAATCCCTGTTTGAATAACATTGGCCATGACGTGCGGGTTTGTCTCCCTGTCCGTCCCCAGGTGTCGCGTCCCACACGTCCCAGGATTTCCGAGCCCACCTGGGTAAGTACGAAGCGAAAGTTTATTTTTTTTAAATGGCTGCCCTCCGGTAAAAAATGGCTGCCTCCCTGTTTAAAAATGGCGGCCGCCCGGTTTACAAATGGCGGCCGCCCAGGGCTCGTGTCGTCCACGTCTCTCCCTCCCCTCTCCCTCCCCTCCCTCTCCCCTCTCTCTCTTTTCACAGGATTAACTGCCTCCCAGTTTTGTTCTGTGTTTGTATATCCCGCACGACGATGGCTGTAATGATTGTCCATTTTTTGTGTGAAACGAGAACAAGTCTTTCCACATTGCAATATGCCAAGGACGTTTTATATTAACTTTTAATGAGTTTATTTAGTCGAAATTACTGTGATTAATGAGGGCTTTGTCTGTTACTCGACAACTACTGAGTGTAAACATTCACGTCTCTATTTAAAAACGAATAATCGGAAAACTTTAAACAAAGTCTCACCAGCTCCCCATAATATAGTGTGCGATCTCCAACTCTTATTTTCCACTTTATCTCTCCGGCAGCTCGATGTGGTTTGAATAATCGTTGCCTAAAACGTTGACTGCTATAGTTTTCTGTTAGGGCCGCAGTGTTGATGGAAAACGTGTAGACCTTTTGTGCGTGTAATCTCCGACTGTACTGCATAGTTACATGTCTTAATGAGGTCCCATAACTTACAGAGAGGGAAGTCCCTTGCCTCTCTGCACTCATTACACACAGAGTGCTTGCCACGAATGAACCACAATACCTTTCTGATATCGGCAAGGAGCATAAACCATCACGCCAACTAACAATCGGACAACGACGGTGGTCACTGCATTCTGCGCTGTCAGATGCGCTTCTGCGGCCGTCTGGAACGCTCTTCCGACATTAAGCCACTGGAACTATGCACTTTTAAAATCAACAAGACTGAAAACTCACTTTTGAACTGCTTGTTGTTGTGTTTAGTTTGTTGTCCTTCCCCCACCCCTCCGCTCAGTACGGTTGGCTACGTACGGCGCGAAAGAAGTTCAACATACATACATTGCCTATAAACATGTGGCCGGTGGCGGCTCGTTTTTTCAGTTTTCATTTATTTGGTATAGCCCTGTGAGCCATTCGGCTCTTGACTCGGGTGCAACCACAACAAGCAAAAAACAAAAAGCATGAACAAGAAAAACATCTTAAAGTGACTATGTGACTGTGCAAACAGAAAATCCAGGAAAAACAGCAAAATATTCCTGAAAAAGCACCATACACCAACGCTGTGTGCAAAAATCCCAGTGAGATGCAAGTCAAACAACAACAACCACAAGACAACTTAGATTAAGGCCACCGTGTAACTCCGTACTACAACAAACAAACATGGCCAAACCAAAAAACGTTTTCGACATCACCAAAATAAAGCCATTAGGTGGGGCTGGTGTGAGTGACCTCTGAAAAGACGGTGTTCTAATTAAGAAAAACCTCGTCATGTTATTGGCCTTCCCGTGAAAGTTATGTCACTGCATTGTCTACCAACGGTCGGCATTCATAAACAATACGAAACACAACAACGCACTCAAATACTGTCCCCATGGCCCTCAAGTCCACACTACACAACTCCTTTGACACTGCCAAAAGTCGTGACCTACTGCACCCTGAATGGGCCTCAAACGACGTGGCTATAATGCTCGAAGCTAATCACAATGCATGAAGGGACATCTCTCACTCGGACGCCTTCACAGCCACCCCGAGGACCTCCCTGAGGCACAAATCAGACTGCGGTGTTGCAGCGGTTTTTAACGTGAACAACTGAAAATGTTATCTTCATTAGGCAATTCACGTTGAAAGAATACTTTTTTTTAAGCAAAACAATTTATAGAAAAGTATGTTTTATTAGAAAAATAATTTCTTATCTCCAGCTGCTTGGTGTGGGTGGCGCCCCAACGCTCCTAGTGGACGAAGCGCAGCCTGCATCTGGCAGTTCACCAGAAGCGGTTCAAGCAAACCCGATTCTGCCAACGACACACTGTTAACTACCTCGCCCGGTATACAGGAAGCCATGGGTTCGAACCCGATAGCTGTATATTTGGAGTTTGCATGTCTCTCTCTCTCCTCGTAATTGCGTGGATTTTTTTTTTATCCGGGTCCTCCGGCTATTCTCCTCCACATTTCGAGTCAACATGCATTGTAGAGCAGTGATTCTTAACCTTTGCTGCAGCCTGCACCCCTTTTGTTCTCAATCGAAAAAATACGTATATAATGTTAATAAATACATAGGTTTGATGGAACAAAGTAGTTGTACTTATGCGCCCGTGCTTAATTTGTGTTTTTGATTATTTACCATCTAAAAAAATCTGGCCACGTTTCACACCCTCAGCAAGGGCATCTCGCACCCCCAGGGGGTGCGTGTACCTCAGGTTAAGAACCACTAGTTTAGAGTATTTGGCTGCTGCCATACATATCCACGTGATAAGCAACTCCGTTGAGCTATCATTTGTGGCCAGGTCGTGTCTAAAAAAGAGCTACGTAGCAGCTCAGTAGCCCTTTACCTGGTAAAATAAAAAATATATATACATTGAATAGTTTATTCTAAATATCGTTTAGTGACATTGGGTGACGTTGCATTCACGTTCAAATGTCACAATCATTCAAACGACCCCAAAACACGAAAATCCGAAACGATAAAACCCCAAACTCATCCCGAGCGAGCGTGTGTGTGGACGTCGTCCTTCCCGTAATGTCCATACTTCACCCGCGAATGCCAATGCCGAGCCTTTGTTACGCTGACGCGCTGAGTGCCCGTGTCGGGCTATTAATCTCCCCCGCGATCCTCTATCGCATTTAGCGACGTTTGTCTTTCATTAGCACCCGAGTTATAATTGGAAATTGGTTTAGCGCTCGCCGGGTTTTTACCTAATTACGAGAAAGCTATTCTGCGCGTACCTGGGGGATAGAGACGCGCAATCAGGGGGGGGCGAGGAGGCTACAGCTCAATTACAGCAGCCCCTCCGAGACACGAGGCCCCCCACCTCCCTCTCATCTTCACCACCCCCTACCCCCCTTATCGAATCTACGACAGCTAACTCTGCGTAACTTCGCTCACGAACCCGCCGACCCGAGTTGCGTTCCCCCGGTCATGGCTCATGTGCCAGCGGCGAGTGAAATCTGAAGTACGATCGAACAACAGGGCAGAGTGGTGGCCGCCAGTGGTTACCGCAGTCTGCTTTGAAGCCAAGAACCTGGGTTCAAGTCCCGGCAAGCATGTTGCTCATGTCGCTCCTCAGTCACTTGCAACTCTGGGTTTCGGTCCTGGGCCTCCCCTAGGTAGACTCAGCCCTAAATGAGTATCTGATTCAGCGTGTAAAAAAAAAAACTCCAATCAACGGTGCTCGGGAGTCAAATGCATCTGGGCGTGGCGCTGTTCCGTGGCGGGCTCTTCATAGGTGCTGCTCGCTAAACACACACTTGCCCCATCAGTATTGCGGAGGCTACACGGGGGATGATCTTTGTCTTTGTCTTCTCCGTGAAGCAGACTCTTTCCCGGTGCTGGTGCTGCTGGTCTCGGCCGTCCTGGCCGTTTGTTTCACAGCCATCATCGCCGCCTGTGGCTTCTGTAAGTGGTGTCAGCGGACCATGGTAAGAACCTCGGGGAAGCGAGAGAAGGGAAAGTCCTCGTTCGCGTACACTTGTGGAAGCTTTCCCGAAAAGTTGCCGCTTTAAGCGAAAACGATTTCTCCACGAATAATGCAACGCTAACGTTTGGCCAGATATGATGTCCTACTACGCACACCGCACAGTGAGATGGCGGGACATATAGCTGAGGCTTTGGTGCCGCGTCACCGTATCACTCCTCTGACTGTATCACTCCGCTCTGCCGCGCAGCTCTAGAAAGTAGTTGTCGACCTCTTAGAAACCGCGTTATAACGGTGCACATTCCGCGTTTCAACGGGAAGTGTTCCTTAATGGAAGAACTGCACTCTTGCGACAACTCGTTGTGTAAACACGCGTTGAGTGAGGACTTACCGTATATATTAAATAAGTAAATCCTACATTTTTTTCCAGATTGAAAAGCTACGCATAAGAGGATGTCATTACTGGCGGCTGTGACTTAACAGTCGCAATTTATCCGGCGATGGCCATCAAGTCCATCTTTGCGAGTGCCGCTTTGGCAAAAGCAAAATAGAATAATATTATGGATCATCGACCGAAATGTAAGCAACCAGACCACGGTTAGCAAATTAATCTTAATCTGATTGCCAAACTGATTTGAAAGATTCACGAAAAATTCACTGAGCCTCCCAGCTCAAACGAGCGATGGGGATGGGGGGTGGGGCTGGAGGGGCGGTGCTGATCTGCGTTGTCGGCCCTGAGGCAGCGAAATTCCACGTTCCTATTGCAGGTGGCCAGTCGCTTCGATTGGACAGCCACAGTTGTCCTATTAAAAAAAAAAGGCGCACATTTTTTGGTTATTTCATTAAATAAAGTCCGAGGCCGAGTTAAATTAAACCCTGGGTAGTATCTTAGGTCCCGACACTTGGTGCTTCGATATCGCTGCCAATGCTCCTACCATTGCCGTCACTATCTTCTAACATTGGCCGTAAGCAACATCGCCAACTCACGTGCAGACAAATGGCCTCTTGCAGGTCGGTGCTGTGTTCACCTTGTGCCAGACATGGACAGCTGCCACTCGGGGGTCCCCCAGGCTAAAACTCTGCGCCCATAAGGCACTTGTTACAATATGGGCACAGTGGGGAGGCGGGTTGTGTCACGCTTAATGCGCTGTTCTATGACACTGGCAACGGTGCCTGAGCCTCCCTTAGGTTGACTCAGCCTCAAATATCGCCACTTGGGAGACAAAGGCGGCTGGGTGTCGTGCTCACTAACAGCACTTGTTCCAAAAGCGTCTTTAGGCTACACCGGGGATCTTTGTCTTTTGCAGTATAAACACAAGTTGCTGTTGTTGGCATTGCTTATTTTCAGACCAGGGAATACAAGGACCCTGCAAATGAAGAAGGCAGCATTGGTGAACACAGCTACGATGGCAGCGTCAAGCTGCGGAACGAGAAGAAGCTGATGAAGTACGTGAACCCCCCCCCATTGCATGTGTCACACACACGCACGCGCGGGCATAACACACACATACCCCCAAGCGCACGCAAACGACTGACTACAGCCACCCACTGTTTTGTCTCGCGATTCCCAGTGATCTTAACGACCGGTCTTATGACTTTTCCCCACCTACCTCCGTGTCCGTTGTTTTTTGAGTTGTGTTGGTTTTTTTTGCTTTGCGCCGATTTTATTCCAACTAGTTGGCCCGTGGCCACATCTGCAGCACTAACGTTATGTTACTGCTACCTGCTGCGCCGATTACTTTCAATCAAAGAGGGTAGTTCAACCGTTTAAGGGTCCAACTCTGCCTCCTTAGGCCCCACCCCTTCCTGATTAGGCCTCACCCCTTCTTCTCTAGGCCCCGCCTTTTCCTGTTTAGGCCCAGCCCTTCCCTCCATTACAGGGGGGTTGGGCTACTTTAGGTAGTGGTGGGGGGTTGTGGCAGGGGTGAGGCAGTTTAGGTGGGGGTTGGTGGGGACGGTTAGGGTGATGCAGCTTCACGACTACAACATAAATGGTTCTTCCAGCCGCACGATAGTGAGAGGCCGCACCACCGGCGTCACGACGCAAGGGGATGGGTCCCCACGTCCCTGTTAGAGAGTGGCCCGCTGAAGGATCTATCATAGAACTACTTCTGCGATCCCCTGTACTGGTCAAAGTTCCTATTCACACCCTATGCGGGTTGCTTGAACTCTCCCACATGCAGAAATATTTGTCGCATGGCAATGAAAAGCAAACATTTTTATTCTCACAGTTTTGCCAAATTAAGCATTAAAAAACACGGAAATTTTACGTGATCCGATTTTTACTCAATTGTTGGTGACCGGGCTGACACCATTGGCTCACTCGAATCATGAACTCGGTACAATTGTGGGACTAAAACCTGGATTTGAACCCAGGATCTCAGTGGTCTTAGCACCGTGAACTTCGAGCCATCTGACCATCGCTCTAATCATGTGGTAATCCTTCACTCTTCTCTGTTTACATGATTCCTATCACGGTGCCAACAGAGGGATTTCTTTCATATCAAGTTTTTTTTCTCCAATTTTTCTGACTGGCTCTACGGCTTTTCTAAATAGATGTTGACATATATATTTGGGATGTGATGCCATTGATCTTATGAATACAAAAAGTCGGTCTGCGATATACACAATGTTTGGACAAAATCCAGCAATTATATTTAGTTGGAGATTGGTCTGAAAACCAGGAGTGACATCACCGTCATTTTGTTCCCACCAATCATTTGGAATCACGTGACGTCGGGTGATCTCGCTTTTGTCAGCACGTGGACGCGTAAATAAATATAAATATGTAATATTACGGATGTTATCAGAAATTCCAAAAACCTAGCCGAACTTGTTCTTAAAAATTTGAACCTGGTACTCATCCCAAATATAACCATATGTTAACATCGGATGAGTGCACACTTTCTGTGTTTATGACATTTCACTTGATTTTGACATTTTATATTGTGCCTTGTTTTTTGTCGGTCTGCTACGTTTGGACTTGCGTCATGGTTTGCTTTTGGACCCGGCTTCCGTTGCTAGCGAGGCTTCCTGGCCTCACTGTTGTCTCACCTGGCTACCAGTTAGTAGGTTTGCCGCGATATCACTTGTTGACGACGATACGACATCGAGCTGCACGATTATGACGCAATATCCAGCGTCCTCTGAATTTGTAATCTCACTTCGCAATTTCATTGGAGTGCGCCTTTGTCTTTTTCTATACCTCCAGTGCAGTACAAATTTACAGTTCTTCATCCCTTAAGTTCGATCAACGGAAGCCTTCCCGCGGATCTTCTGGCTACCGCAACGTTTAGAACGCTCATGCTGTCAGTTACACGAGACATAAATAACGACGCCTCATAATTATTCCGGTAAACGTTTTGCAAACCTCTAATTTAACCGTGTAAGGGTGATATATTTGGAGTATTATTTGCCGTGTTTGTTATTTGGTAAATATTTTGTCAGGAAATAACATATTTGAGAAAATAAGAATTGAGCACCAGTAACCTCCTGCAATACTTCGGTATTTTGCTCAACGTCTATTGTATCGTTGTGTGGCCATATCGTGGCAAGCACTCAGAGTAAAGATCGTCCATCTCTCTGTCCAAGATTAACAAAAAAGTGGTGCTTGGTAAAATAAAAACGCACGCCACGCGCGGTCTTACTCGAGGTCAAGAGGTCACCACGGCCAAAGCCGTTCATGCCGCCTTGCCATCGCATCCTTCCGTCTGTAAACAAAATCCTGCAGTTCCTTGTCCAGTCAACACCCCCGGACCTTCAAGGACCACTCTTGTGGTCTCATCTCCACCAGCGTCTTGGCTTTAGGTCTTCCCCATTGGTCATTGACCTCTGGGGTACCACTCCAAACGCCCGTCCCGGTCACCTTTCCTCCTGCTCCTCCTCCACCAAGCACACCACGTGTCCCACCCATCGCACAACCTCCAAGTCGCTCACCCTGTCCTCTACCCTGCACGTGTGTCCCACTCATCGCACAACCTCCTCCTCTTCCCGATTACAATTGCTGTAGCACGCTCACTATTCCAAACCTCAAAACGACGCCGATTTTACCCTTCCATTAATTAAATAATTTGCGCTTTTGTACATTTGCACAATTCGAATAGCGTGAGGCCATTTACGAATACCGCTGCGGTAGTTTGACAGAATGAAATTGCACTGAGAGGGCCCCACGGTGGCTAGGAGATGTTAGCTACCTCGCCTGGTATACAGGAGATCGTGGATTCGATCCCGACCCTGACACCTGCTGTATATTTGGAGTTTGCATGTTCTCCCCGTGGTCGCGTGGATTTTTATCCAGGTCCCCCGCTTTTACGCTCCACATTTAGTAACGTGCTTAGAGTATTTGGCTGCTATGCATTTCCACACGATTAGCCACTTCGGTGAGCTATCATTTGTGGCCAGGTTGTTTCTGAAAAAAGAGGGCTATAGCTCAGTGGGCCTTACCTGGTAAAAAAAAAAAATCTAAATTGCTTATAGTTAAGTTTAAAAGACAGCAAGAGAGCGGCCAGAGGTTGTGGAGAAGCTGCGTGGTAAGCGGAGAGAGACTTGGGGCAGGACACGCCGCTGGGATGCACGATGGCCGGTGGTCGAGACTAACGACGGAACGGCGGCCAGGACCTAGACTCTCGGTAGATGGAACGGTGAAATCGGTGCCCTCCGCAGGGAGCCAGATTGATGACGGCCGCTTGGAGATCCCTTCATCCAGCAGTGGATAGATCGTGGCTCACGACGATGATGATTATGGTGGCAAGCGGGCAATTTATTAATTTAATTACTACCAGTCGCTCTGCGTTACTGCGTAACGAGTTTGCTTTGTCACTGTGACAGGGGGCGCCGCCAATCAGAGGGAGTGCTCTCGCCAATGCGCTCTGTTGTGAATCACCGGAGAGTGTTGGTTTAGGGAGCCTGGCCGATGGTGAGACCCACGCCAGGTCCTGGAGAGGTCGAAGAGCTTCACGGACTAAAAACGGAGATGCAGAACAGGGCATGGTTTATTTACTCATTATTTCATTTGTTTCCTCACATATGCATTAATGCTGCACTTAATAGAGCACTCGACTCCCACCACAATCATCATCATTACTCATCCAGTGTCGATAAATCATGCACCACTTTGTGTGAAGTCATCAGCACACGCTCCGTGATTGGACTGACCCCCTCCCCCGCCCCCATCATAGGAACGTGGAGGCTTCACAATTGGCTTTAGGTATTTGACGCGGAGATGTTCATTTGAGACGTTACTGATTTATCCTTTCAAATCTCAAAGGAGTAAAAAAAAAAAGAAATGTGCCGCCCGTCAAATTACACGGTGAGCTATGAAGGCGCAGCCCTGTGACAGCCGTAGGCTTAGTTTGATTCGTGTGCACGGATGATGGGTGGTCCCGTGTGGCCAGTACGCCCGGCTATTTTACACGGGTGGTTCCCTGGTGCTCACGTGAGCACAGCGGCGGCAGCAGTGACAACAAAACAAAAACGTTTGCGAGACAATGAGTGCAGCAGGGTACATGTTGGACCTCCACTAGAGGGTGGCGAGATGTTAACTAGCTCGCCTGGTACACAGGACGCGGTGGGTTTGATCCCAACCCTGATGCCTACTGTTGTATATTTGGAGTTGCCGTGTCTCTCTCTCTCTCCGTGGTCGCGTGGATTTTTCCTCCGGGTCCTCCGGTTTTTACCCCCACATTTAGAGACACGCGTTGAGAGCATTCGGCTGATCTAAATTTCCACGTGCTAAGCCACTTCGTTGAGCTATCATTTGTGGCCAGGTCACTTCTGAAAGAGAGCTATATAGCTCAGTGGGCCTTACCTGGTAACATAAAAAATATACAGTATATAGTTTTTAGTTGATGGATCTTTGGAGGGTGTTTTCGGCCTTGTCTTCCACACTGGTCATACGTTTTGAAAAGGATAGGATCGAACTTTAACGAACAACAACACAAAACAGCTCCCTTTGCATGGTAAATGTTAACAGTAGGGATGATGCGTTCCTAATTTTCAGATCAATTCATTTTCACACAAAGAACATTTACCAATCAGCGGCCGGATGTGAAACTTCGAACGATGCCCAAATTTATAATTATATTTCGGGTTGATCCAAAAATACCGACGTCACAAGAAGTGATGTCACGTCCAAGGATGTCACTTCCTTGGACATCTGGGAAAAGGTGCTTAATAGCTCATCGGATTTCTCCAGTATAAATAAATATTCTGATTCTGCTTTTCCTGCCAGAGTCACTTTGAGACCATCTTTGGCAAAAAAACACTGAAATTGAGTGCATCACGTAAACGATCCGAATATCCAAGGCAAGACCCAAATTTGTCCTTCAAAATCTGCAAAAAAATGAAATGCACATATCTCACAGTCATTGCTAGCGAGCAGTAAAAAAACTCGGGCGGGAATCGAACTCGTGCGACTGGGTTCGTAGCGCAACACGCTAACCGCTGCACCGGTAATTGGCACACACGCACAAATACGACACGGACACTTAAACGCACCGAACACGAATACAGATGGATTCATGTGCAGCCTCGTAATCATCGAACAGAGTCACAAAACGCGGGCTATTAAATCGCAATGTTATTCCGCCTGCCTCCCCACGTATCACACAAGACTACCAGACGACATTTAATTTCAATTGCCGCTGCATATTTAAATGGAAGATTAATTTTCATTAACTTGTCTGCACATGTAATCGCACACGATCGCGCGCACCCACACGCACACAAAAGACAAAAGACCCCCCCCCCCGTGTAGCCTTAGCAGATTGACAGGGGCAAGTGCTGTTAGCGAGCGGAAGCACCTATGAAGGGCCATGCATGGCACACGACTCGCATGGGGGGGGGGGGTGGGGGGGGGCCTTTGCCTCCTTGCTGACGATGTTGCTTACGGCACCAGGTACTCATGGCACCAGGTACTCGCTTGAGGCTGAGACGATCGGGGGGTGGGAAGCCCCAGGGACTCGATCGCTACGAGGAACGCGTGGGGGTTTGGGGGCAGCAGGAGGCGTCGTCAGATGGGGCCCCCTTCCTCCCCCCCCTGCCCCACCCCCCCCCCCCGGTGGTCGAGACTAACAGCAGAGTGGCGACCGAAGGCTGGAAACGCGCCCCGAGGGGTGGGGGGGGGGGGGTTGTGTCCGCTGCAGGAGACGGAGCGGTGGGATCGGCTCGTGAGCCGAACGAGCCGTCGCCGATCGGAGGGGGCGACGGCTTGGTCGAGGCCTTCATCCGGCAGTGGATAGACGATGGCTGGCGATGGTGATGCGTAGGGAGTTGGGGTTGTGGTGGTGGTGGTGGTGGCGGCTAGGGTGCTTACACTTTGCGATAGGCGAGTCAGGACGCCGACGATGGATCGGGTAAATGAAAAGAAAATGCATCAAAGCACGAGCTCTCAACACGCGCATCGAATCGCGGCAGCTTGTGGATGGATTCGTCACAGCAGCCGTGCGCTTGATATGCGAATTAAATGCGAAGGACGTGCTGCTTGGTGTTATACACGCAAGGCGCCGTTGAGTGTGCGGACGGGAAAGAGCGGGGGAGGAACACCGCAGACGAGATGGGGGGGGGCGGGGGGCGGGGTCAAACGTTGAGGCGAACCAATTCCCGACTCCGAATTGTTGCAGTCAAATCGTGACCACTGTCGGATTAGGGATAGGGTCAGAGGTGTGGATGGTGTCTGTTAGCTTTTGTAGGTAGGGTTTGGGGGTTAGGGGTAGGGTTAGTGACTGATTGTCTCGCGTGGTTGGGGTTATGGTTTTACGTTGTGTGTGCGTTGAGCCTCTTTCGCACCGTACGTAGCCAACCGTGCTCATCGGAGGTGCGGGAGAAGGACAACAATCTAAACAGGGTGGTTAGAGATAGCGTTAGGGCTGGTATCTGATTGGTTAGTGTGGTTAGGGGTAGGCTTTTAGGGCTCGTGTCTGATTGGCTAGAGAGGTTAGGGATAGGGTTAGGGCTGCTATCTGATTGGCTGGAGTTGTTAGGGTTAGGACTACTATCTGATTGGCTAGAGTGGTTAGGGTTAGGACTGGTATCTGATTGGCTAGAGTGGTTAGGGTTCGGGCTGGTATCCGATTGGTTAGTGTGGTTAGGGGTAGGTTTACGCCTCGTGTCTGATTGGCTAGTGCGCCACCCCTTCTATTACCCAGGGGGATGGAGCAGTGGTGCAGTGGTTAGCGCACTGCGCCGTGAACCAGACCGGCCACGGCTAACATCAGTCGCTCGTGACATCCGAACAAATTTTGTCCCCCTCCCCTTCACCAACACACACTGACTAGCGTGGTGAAGTATGGTCATGCAACCCCCCCACGGTAGACATGGCTTGGGGAGGCCTCCATCCAGCAGTGGATTTGCAAAGGGCTGCACGTTTATCTCTTCGCTGTTTGTTTGCTTTTGATGTTTATATTTTGACGTTCGCAACACCCCCGTGTTGGTGAGACATTTGATTCCGTGGCATGGTCATCCAAGTCTGTCGTCGTTCCCGCGAGTCACGTTCTATCCACTGCTGGATTAACAAGAGGCTCCCCACGCCGTCGCCATCGCTCGATCCCACTCACGAGCCGAGCTCCTCCATCGCTCCATCTCCGCAGTGGCCGATCTCGGGCGCACTCTCTCTCTCTCTCTCGTTCACTCAAACCCTCCTTGTCGCTTTCCTTCGTTCCCTCGCGCTGCCCCCTTCGCTTTCCGTTCCCTCACGGCCTCCTCTGCTCGCTTACTTTTCTCGGCAGCCGATACGGTGGTGGTGGTGGTTGCTGGTGGTGGTTGTGGTGGTGCTGGTGGTGGTTGTGGTGGTGCTGGTGCTGGTGGTGGTTCTGGGCTCATATTTATTTTTCTTCCCGTGGCATTCATAGCTCCGAAAGCCACAATCTTCAGCTTCGTCATCATCATCATCATCGTCGTCATCAGCGTCGTAATCATCAGTGCTTAATTCCAGCACCCAGCCACACCCATCTTGGTACAGAAAACTCCTCCACACGTTCGTCAATAAAAAGTGTGTCTGGCCGAAAAAAATCGATATAATAGGCGACGTTTCGGACAATGGGCCATCTTCATAGCGCATAGCTCATGCTACAAACGGGCTTTTTTTTACAAACGAGATGTTTCAACTCACGGGATATTCCACGTGAAACATATATTTATTATATAAATAATACGTCACACATTTCGTAAACATTGCACATCCGCTGATCAGAAATATATAACCAGATAATACACAGTAAGTATTGTTAGGCGTACATTGTACAGAATCAGAATAGTGATTTATCCCGGAGAAACCCGATGAGCTATGAAGCTCTTTTTCCCAGATGTCCAGTCATACTCTAGTGGTAGTGCCTTACTCCGAAAATCTCCACTCTACTCCCAGCCGGGCCTGTAGCAGCGTTCCGGAAGAAAAGAAAACTACTCGCGTGAGAAATAAAACCCTGCTAATTATCATCATCATCATCACCATCAGACGATAACCGCCGACAGAGGTCGGCTGTTAGCCAACAAGGTGAGGGGTTGGATGGCCAAATTGGACGTCTTATCTTCCTGGCACCGCATGTGGGGTGTCTTTACTTCGCTCCAGAGATAAGTCCAAAGGAAGTGGAAGCAACGCTGCGGTGTCGTTATATTGTAGATAAGCGCAGGAGAGCCCGGTAGCAGACGGGAGAGAGATCCTACACGGTGGAGGTGGGGGGGGGTAATGCTTCTTCTTGTTTGAAGGCCAAGCGGTGCTGTTCACGTGACTAATCCCCAGCGGCCACTACGACGCCAGCCCCGCCCCCCCCCCCCCTGCAGTGGTGGTGAGGGCGCAGCGGCCGGAGCGCTGCGCTTGCCATCGGCGGCGCGTGGGTTCAACTCCTGGTCGTGAGGGGTCGAACTCAGCTCCGTCATCATCAGCCCCCATTATGAGCCCCATCGTCAGCCCCATCGTCAGCCCCATCGTCATCAGCCCCATCATCATCAGCCCCATCATGAGCTCCATTATGAGCCCCATCGTCAGCCCCATCATCGGCCCCATCATCAGCCCCATCATCAGCCCCATCATCAGCCCCATCATCATCAGCCCCATCATCATCAGCCCCATCATGAGCCCCATCATCAGCCCCATCATCATCAGCCCCATCATCATCAGCCCCATCATGAGCCCCATCATCAGCCCCATCATCAGCCTCATAATCATTCTCATCATCGTCGTCTTCCTCATCATCATCGTCATCATCATACCTTTGCGAGCGGGTGGCGGGGGGTCAACAAAATGACCACCCAGCAATTTGCGACTTTCCCGACAAGTCAACAGTAGTTGCATGCACAGGCAGTCTGCCGCCCTGCCATAGCAATGTGGAATGTCCACTACTGGCTCAGGGGGAGGGGGTGGGGGGGCACCACCGGTGGATCCGTCCGAGCGGGCCACCTCCCGCCACGCTTTGCGACGGCGGTGGAGTCGGCGCTCGCGTCGCGGTGGCCACGCCTCGCCGGCTCGCTCTCGATGGGGCTATTTTTTTCTACTCGGCTGTTTGAAGGAAATGACATTACTCACTGTCTTTTGTTTCCTTTCTTGTTGTCTGTGGTTTTTTCCTCCTCATTCTCTTCTCTTTCCTTTTTGTTTTTCCCTTTTTTTGCTCGTTTTCCTTTTTGTGTCTCCATAGTGATCTTGATAAAGATTTTTGGAATAACAATGACACTATGGCCCATCAGAAATGGAGCTCCTACCCTCCAAAGGAGTTCATCCTAAACGTGTCTCCATACGCTCCGTACGGTGACCCACGACTCTCCCTAAAGTGAGTGACTCTCCCCACCCAACCTCCGAGTCCAGTCTTGGATTCACGCTAACTTGGCAGCAAACCAATTCTCAGATCGACCCAAAAAACGTAACGCCCGGGAATTGAACGAAAACCACCCATCCTCCCCCCCCCCCAAAAAAAATGCGCAATATATATTTATAATCTTTCCGCGAAATTGGCGCAGTGCTTTCCATTTATATATTTTGAGGGTGGGGGGGGGGCACGGGGAGCGGTGTGGGGGTGGGGGCAATTGTGGCCACGCTCGGGCAGAAGCAATCCAGGCTTAGTAGGGTCTCAAGGAGATCACGGGGGGGGGAGGGGGGCGGGGGTGCTCATCAGATTCATGACAAAATTTAAGGGGGTGCACAAAATCGAACTCAGATCCCGGTAAAATATACAATCGGTTCATCGTTCTAGGGACACGACTCAAATAATACGAACCCGCAATCAGGCTCTCCGTAGCTTAATTTTTTCTCGCAGCAGTGATGTAATTAATCTTTTGTAGCTTGTGCATTAGGTAATGATCGTAAGCCACGTGACACAAGCCCAAAAATTGATTTCTGCCTCCGATGGGCTGTCGGGATAACGTCCACCGTTAGACGCCTCACGTCTCGATCTTTAGGAGGCCATCGTTGTCCGCCGATACCCACGCATGATATTTTTTTTAAAACGGCGGACATCGGCAAACAAACTCGCGTGAGATTCTCCGCAAACACGATCGCATGCGCCAGGGATTTAAACGCAGCCGGATCGGAAGGCTCCTTGACGCGACAGCTGAGCTGCAAGTCACCACCCGACGACGCTGGCTGCGATCTCCAGCGAAACGTCGGACAAAATTTGTCAAGATTTTCCTTGGGCTTTTCAAAATTCCTCCTCCGGTTTTGCCGAGATGCCAAAGCAGTCGGCGCATTTGTTCTGTCGGGTGGCGAAGGGATTCGGCAAGGAAACTGAGCGATGAATTGATTTGGCAATCCATGAAATATAACCGCAACCAATGCACCCACATCCATTTTGACCATTCACTGTGGCCTGGTGACTACCGACGGTTTGTTTAAAGCGAGCTCGGAAAATGTTGACCGAAGCAACAAAAAAAGATATCAAACAAAACACTCTCGCCAATTACAAAATATATCAGCAAGAAAGTAATGCCTGCACACGGGGGAATTGGAGAAGCGATTACTCTGAAAAGTAAATTTAACACACGTACATCTGCGGCAGGAAATCTAATCGGGAGTAAATATTCTCTGAATTCAGGAACAACAAAGATTTCCTGGCAAGGAATAACTTTAAAGCCTCTCTGCACTCAGATCGTTGGTAGCCATGCCACGCACACGGGGAGAGACCCAGCGTAATGCTCGCACGTCAAAATGATTTTCACTATTTCAGAATTGCTTTTAAACCACAGACGTTACTCAATTTGGCGATAGGTTGCAAGCGCCACGCGTGCCCCCGTACCAGAGATTGAGTTTTTAAAGTGTCAATAAAGGTAAATATTGTCTTATTATTATTACACCGTCATAACCGGAAGAGAGAACAAAATCTAAGCAAAGCGGGGCATCGCTTAATAAATTGTCCCAAAAATTTACGAGAGAAAATAGCACAACTACATTTTTTGTTACAGCCTCGGAAAAAAACGTTAGTGATTAGCGACATAGTGAATGAATATTGTAGATGCGGCCGCGAAGCAAACTTTAAGCGTTGGGTCATTTTTTTTTTATAAATCATCTCGGCGTAGTTTTAACACTCTCGCATTGCTCGCTGCAACACTCCTCCAAAGCGTCTGCTCTGGTCGCGGAAGAGTAGGCCAAAGGACACCCGTTTAAAAGGAGCTCTCTCCGGGGTCGGCCTGTGAATGGAGGCCACTTCCCCCAGCAGTGGCGTGAGCGGCCACTTTCAGGGCTGCGCCTTTCACTTCAACTCACCTTAGCAGCAGCAGCAACAACAACCATAACCAGAATAAGAATATTTATTTATACTGGAGAAATCCGATTAGCTACGAAGCCTTTTTTTTCACACGTGTACAGTAACAGTAACAACAACAACCACAATGCCACTCTCCTTTTTTTTGCCGCAATCGATCGGCTGGTTACGGATGGCACTCCAGCAATGCTGACGATGCAGGCGTTCAAGCAATTTAGATTTCATACTCCTTGGTACTTTCGGTAAAGTCACGTAGGTAGAAAAATAAAACAAAATAAAAAATAACATAGCACGACGTTTTGATCGCAACACAAGCGGTCGTCCTCGGGCGGGAAAAAATAATCCAGCAGTGGAAAAAATAATCCAGCGGTGGAAAAAATAATCCAGCAGTTCCACTGCTGTTCAACCGCTTGTGTTGCGATCAAAACGTCATGATATATTATTTTTCTTTTGTTGTTTTTTTTCTACCTACGTGACTTTACCGAAAGAACCAAAGAGTATGGATTCCTGCAGTCACGAAAGCTTCAAATCAATTTAGATTTCGCCGACAAAGAACGAGAAAGCGAATCGCTTCGTCGCTACGATTCGCGTGTGTAGTAAGGCAAAGGCTCAGAGAGAGCGGCGTTGCTTAGCGCGACAGAACGTCAACGCACGCAACGCCAGTCTGCGAAAATTGCACGCAGCGGAAATTAATTTATCTCTTTGCAGGCGCCGAACAGTATTTATATTTATGAACAAATCTACACGCTATTTTGGCAAGGCTGTGGATATCGTTTCGCTTTTTACCGGTACATCTGATAGAATTCCTGAAGCTCGCCCCGGGACGTTTGCAAAGATAATAAGTAGGGATCTCAAGTGTCAGGTTTGGTGAATTCGGCGGCACGGAGGCCCTGTCCGTGTATATTTTACGAGGTTGGGAACCTGTCGGGGATAAGGATTTTCAACAGCGAGCGAGACCTCGGATGAACACAGAGAGCAAACACGCGAAACAAAACACCGCCACGAAATGCAATTCGGTTAGAGGTGCAAAATAAAACGAAAAACCCGCATCTGGGGCAAAATACACGGAGCGCAAATAATCAGGAGCCGTGCCCTGCACCCCGAGGGTTGCTACTGCGCGGTGTTCAGCACGACGCCCGACGTTTCACTGGCTGGCTTCTTCAGGAACTCGACGAAGGAGCTCCCGCCCGGCGTGCCGAGCGCGAAACGTCGGACGTCGTGCGGGGCAGCGCAACCCGAAAAACGCATCGGAGCAACTCTGACCGCGATTCCGTTACCGTTACAAAATCGTGCCGTCGCTGAATCGATGAACGCAATTAATGGACTGCCCTTTGTGAATCCACTGCTGGATGAAGGCCTCCCCCCTCCCCGGTTAATTGACCATCCTTGGCTCTCCTGGTCAGTACGGCTCACCGGTAACAGAGAGGAGGGGGGAGAGGGTGGTTTGGGTGTAGGATCGTCCCCTGGAGATATCCCCCCCCCACCCACCCATCCTCCCCCCCCGATGTCAGCTGGTCGTGGCCGGGAAAACGAACCCGGACAGCCGGGTTCGCAGCGCCGCTGCCACGCCGCTCCCCCCTCCCCGTCCCCCGCCCAACCCGTACCGGCCTTTAGGAGGTGGAAACAACAACCACCGTTACATATCTGCTGCCAGGTTCGAATGATTCCAAGCGTGCTGTATTCTAAAATAGGTCGCTAGACACCGGGCCACACAGTCTTTAACTCGTCACCCTTTTGACATTTTTTTTTGTTACACGGAAACCCCCCCCCCGTGCGCGTGAACTGAATGAATAACCTGAACCTGTTGTTCTCCTTGTGCGTCTCGGTGCCCGAACAATTTCACTATCGCCCAGCTTCTACCTTCGGCCAACCAAACGAATGTCACCTTAAAGGTTTTTTTGCTTTGGTTTTCGTCAATGCCGGTTCCGTAGCGTGTCTAACCATGTGCTCGACAGCCGCTCGCCGCCTCTCCCGCGTCGCCTTCGCGTGCGCGGCTCCGTCACGTGGAAGCGCGCGCGCGCGCGCTCCAGACGTCCTCTCTGAACACGCGTGATGCTGGCGAGGCTGCGTTGGCCGTGCGGTCGCGCGCGCCGGAATAGCGCGCGACCGACGCGTAGGCCGATGATTGCGCTGCGGTGGCCTTGAGGTGCAAAATAAGGTTTTCTACATATATATATGAAACATTGTTAACCTTTACGGCAACGGCTCTTCTCCGTAGCAGACAGAGAGGCCAGAGAAAGGGAGTGAATAATAGATGCAAACTGCACAGCTATAGACCATTTGCACCATGGGGCCCTGATAGCATGTTTCAGAGTATTTACTGATTACTAGTTTTTAGAGTAAAAACAATTTTTTTTTATGCCTAAAACTGATTCGTATTAGAAGTAAATTAATCTAATGTTGGTGACACATTGCATTCTGGGTAACCACGTTGCAGTGTGGTGCCCCCGACAAAGCGGCGCTTATCAACATCCAAACCCACGCTGCCGTCTCGATGTTGATCAGCCAACAGATAACGGAGAGGTCTGTACCTCAAATTACACGTGTTCACATCCAATCGCTAAACAGGATTGAGTGCTCTGCTAAATTCACTTAATAAAAGAAACAGACTTTCGCCTCCACAGAATTATCTAGCGGCGTTATCTAAAGCAGCGGAGTGCACGGCATATCAGCAGCGCTTGTTTAAAAAAACGACAAAACGCAACAGTGCGGACCGCTTTGGACATGTTTGGAGCTCTTCGGCAGTTAGATTGTGTTCAACAGTTCACTGCCTCGGTTGCCAGATGCTATTGGTGAGTTTACTGGCCCCTTACACAACGGGTGACAGATAGCGCCGTTTGGGGAAAATCTCAAATTGCGCTGATGAAATGTGTCCCTTTTGATCCAGAGAGGCGGATGTAGGGCTGGTTAAATAACATCATCCGCGTTTTACTCGCCCATGACGCTCCACAGCAACGCACTACGTTTTTATTTTCATCTCTCTTTTACGAACTTGCTCCACGTTTGAACCGTAGCATTTGAAATTGTAAAACGGCAGTTGAGGACCAGTTTTGGCCCCATTGGTGTGTCAGGGCCCGCGATAACTGGAGGCCAAGTCGCGTTTACGATGGTAACGTACGTTGCAAAAGTTAATAAAAAATTAAGCTCACAAACAAGCGCCTCTCTTTTTTAAGAGTTCTGGCCATCGAGCCGTCCATTATTTCGTATGGGGAACATATTTGATGCTATCGTCAGCACTTTGCTAAATACGAATGCCATCTCCGTAATGGAAACGGATGGTAAATATTTTCAATTTTTTTTCAATGGACCACGAATCTTATCGTAACTCTGTTAAACATAAATCAATGGAAAACATTTTAAGCCGAGTACAAATTGAAAAGCAGGAGAAATGATCAAATGTGCAAGTTTCTCAGCCCTATACAGTATTGTACTGAACTTTTCAAAAATTCTATAACTAAAATGTATTCCAATATATCTCAATCGACCAATGGATGAAGATCACCCAACGCTATGTCAGTCATGAGAGGAGAGGGGTGGGGGAGTGGGGTCGAGGGAGTTTATAGACCATACTTCACCACGCTGGTCAGTGCGGTCTGGTGAAGGCAGAAAGGCCAAGGCCGGTTTTCACGTCACGCATGCCGTGACCGGAAATCCAACTCTGGTCGCCGGGGCTCTTAGCGCAGCACTGCGCTAACCTCTGCACCACCGCTCCACTCCACTCTGCTGTTGGTTACTTAAGGGATATTTTTCCTTTTCACTTTAAAGAACCATCCAAGCAGAATAGTCCACCACGCAAAAGTGATTCAAGCAACTGGCCCACTTTTTCAGTTTGACATCTTCTTGCTTTTACAATTCTAGATTTTTTTTTTTTAAATACATGAATGCTGGTCAGAAACCCACGTCAAACCGCCAGTAACAGAGAGTACTGTCAAAGTAGTAATGTAGATCAGAGTTATTGCTTTTTTATATCAGAGTTATTGCTTTTTTATATTGTGCAAGGTTATTCTTAATATTGTTACAAGACCTATGGGAAGGAGACGATGCTGATGATGATGACGATGGGAAGAGGGAATTCCAAAGCGGTGCGGTGCAAGAGAAGAAGCCGAGAGAGAAGTAGGTGCAATCTGCAGTGAGGCGAGTGAGTCGGGTGGACACTGTGGATGAGACGAAACAGTCAGTCTTGTAGACTCAGCACGGCCGGAGGAAGAATCAACGACGAGCGAGGTTTCTGACAGTAAACCGTGTTGCGGTCACCTTCATCCGCCAGATTGCGGAACACCACGGACATCATGTGTACCTGCTGTGCCGTGCCAGATCCTCTAAACCGTGAGGACCACTCCAGGTGTCCATGCGGCCAGAATCATAATATTTATTTGCACTGCAGGAGGAATCCGATGAGCTGTAAAGCTCTTTTTCACAGGAGGCCACTTGAGAGGGACCACGGGTAGCACCCTGCAGCCACTCCAGAGGGGCCACTGGTGGCGCCCTGTGGCCACTTGAGAGAGGCCACGAGTAGCACCCTGCGGCCACTTCAGAGGGGCCACGGATAGCGCCCTGTGACCTCTCCAGAGGGGCCACTGGTGACCCTGCGGCCACTCCAGAGGAGCCACCGCAGCGGCAACTGCGCAAGACCCTGGAATGAAATCGCGACCACGAATCGCGATGAAATCATCGAATCGTGACAAGGTGGATGGAGGGCGTCAATCGTGACAGACCCACGAGCCAGGCTCATACCTGCTTATCATGCTTTTATCATCCATCCATCATCATCAGCGGCTGCAACTTTGATTCATCTATCAACTTCTGGATGAAGGCCTACTATCTCTCCGCATCCTGCGATGACGAGCCATCTCGGCACCTGCGCACGACCCGAATTCCACCGCTCCATTTCCGCGGCAGACGTGCCTTTTGGGGGCACATTCCTTCCCCTTGGCTGCCACTCCCGTCGTGAATCCTCGACCAGCAGCCGCCGCCGCCGTCGTGCCTTCCGGCCGTGACGCGTCCTGCCCGAGCGTCGCTTTGCTTCTCTTCAATCAGTCAACGCGATGGCGACGACGTCTCTCGACAAAAAACGTATGCGCCCATGTCAGCGGCACGACTCTCATCCTCGGTGCACGCCTCTCGAAACTCTCGACGATGTTTTTGGCCCTTCTCCCCCACCTCCTCCCACCGTATAAAATGGAAAGAATCCACCCGGGCGCAAGAAACCTCGTGTTGCCGCTTAGCTGTGACCTCGGACTACTTCTGTGGTCCGGACGCCCCCCCCCCCCCCCCCCCCGCTTCCGCGGATGATCCTTCGATGACGTGGAGAGAATAACGAGTCTACTGGCGATTCGGCGAGGTGTGAAACTCCACCGCCAATTCTCCCTGCGGCCGGCTCTTGCAGTGTTTGGCAGTCGTAAATGAGGGAAGAAACCAGCGGGAAACTTTCACACCTCTTTCCTCTGGAAGGGTTTCACACAATTTGCGCGCCGCCGCGTTACCAGCGTTCGCTCGCGCGCACGCATCCCCGGGGGGGGGGGGGGGAGCGCAGATGATTCACGTGCACGCCGCGTACCGAGGTATTGAAGGAAATCCCAGAGGCATCGCGGCCTGCGGCAACGGCCACGACCACATCGTCGTCGATCGCAGCGAACCGCCGTGAACTCCACGCGAGTCCTCGGGTCTCTGTGTGAGTCTCGCAGACTGCGAGGCTAGAAGTCGATGCGAGTCAATCGGGTCTCTTGTGCGAGACTCGCGCTCACTGCGTGAGGCCACACAGTAGTAGTGAGCCGCTGTGAATTCTTGAACATTCAAGCGATCCACCGCACATCAACGGAAAGCCATTTCCAGGCCAATGGATATGGACCCGAAATCACAAGTTTCTGTTCACCCGGCCACATTCAAGGAAAATAAAAGTGGATTGAGTCCAGTTTTTGTCGCTTCTGGATTCGGGCATTGAGTTCACTGCTCAGCTCCTGAGGACTCGAAGTTTGTCAACTGTCCCATGAGCCAGTGGTGTAAATTAGGCATCCCCCCTGGCAGGGGGCCGGTCCACTCATAGGATGACTACCATTGACCTCTCGAAAATTGGGACGAATGTTTATCGAACGCGGAAAGATGATGGGCCGAGTCGACCGCCGAGCACAATTGGATTTGATCTAGCAAACGTTCAATCGCAAGTCTCCCCAGCTACCCGCACACACCGTCCGACCAAACATCCGCTTACAATTGCAGAAAGTGAAGCTTTCAATGCTGCATTCCAATGACCACCGGGCAGGTATGCCGTTTACAAATTTGCAAACCAGGGCACGACCCCGGGGGGGGGGGTGCGAGCAACCGCAGACAAGCAGGGAGAGGCAGCCACGCAGTGATCCGTTGCCAATAGCTGCCGAAGCTCCCAATCCCGCGGTGGCTTGCCGTGGTTCAGAAGTCAAAACTTCGACTCCAGAAAACGGGAAAGATCAACCAACGCATGCAATGCTGCACCGGTCGTGGTAATTTTTTGCCGTTTGCCCATCGCGAGTGGCAAGTCGATGCTCGCTTGCAGCGTACGCCCGCTTGATTTCACCGAATTATTGCTGTAGCAATTGGATTTCAAATGAAGTGACATTGATCGAGCTATTAGCCACACTCTCGCGTGCTAGCCCCCCTCCCCCCTCTTCACGGTGTTTTGACCGAACAGGCTCAATTATTAATTCCGGACAATTAAACCTGCCCAAGCAATTCCACACCCTTGTATCTACCGACAAATGTGTACACGTTTACATACATAAAGGTTCGAGTTGCCAAACGTCAGCCTCGAAACCTTAATGACTTGGAGAAGATCTGCAAAGAGGAGTGGGACAAAATCCCTCCTGAGATGTGTGCAAACCTGGTGGCCAACTACAAGAAACGTCTGACCTCTGTGATTGCCAACAAGGGTTTTGCCACCAAGTACTAAGTCATGTTTTGCAGAGGGGTCAAATACTTATTTCCCTCATTAAAATGCAAATCAATTTATAACATTTTTGACATGCGTTTTTCTGGATTTTTTTGTTGTTATTCTGTCTCTCACTGGTCAAATAAACCTACCATTAAAATTATAGACTGATAATTTCTTTGTCAGTGGGCAAACGTACAAAATCAGCAGGGGATCAAATACTTTCTTTCCCACACTGTATACAAGTATAGACAACACTAATACAATGCTTAAGTACTGAAACACTTTGAAGTGCGTAGGTTCCTAGGAGTAGTCATGTTGCTAATTCTGCAGTCATTAAGTTTGCCGAGTGCAGAAAATACAATATCCCTGCTTTTGAGCAAAAAAACCGTTGTTATCGGTGAGATTTATCCAACGTTGGCGTTTACGCCTACCAGTTCACTCAAGTGTCCGACTCGAAGAATCGGATTGGGATGCATCATCACGTGTCGCCGACTGTGGTGCACTAAGCGCAACGTTAAGACGTCGCAAACGTTCGCCGGTGTAATGCAAAAAAGGGTTCCCCCCCCCCCCCGAGATGAGTCTTGGGAGCCAATGGTTTAAAATGTGGAGAAGGATCGATACTTTTGTTTTAAAATCTAATTGCTCGCCCATCGGCTTCGATCTCAAACTAATAAGTCTTCATTTAAAACCCATTCCACTACAAGGGTACATTTTGGTCACTCTCCCCCTAATGCAATCAGCTCACAATTATTCATTGGAGTCAATTACACGTCAACTGCTTTATCTGTTTCTTACACACTGCCTGCTTTCACCGCCGATTATCGTCGTCATCTTTACAAATGACTCCAATGCTGGATGCCGAACAGGTACACTGTGTCCTCGAAATACCGGGTCCAATTCAGGGAGAGGGGCGCCTCGCCAGAACTATATCCTGTTGCTCAACAAAACCCCTGTTAATGCCAAGAAAACTTTATTCAACTCGTTTACAGCTCGTAATGTCATTTATTTTTTGAGTGCTCAGCGATTCGTGTCGTATATTAAAACGCAATTGTGTGAAACATTAAGGAATCAACTAACTGAATATTGGCAAAAACAATGTCACAAGCGTTGCACGTTCAAAACGAAGAGACGAGGGGCCCCAAGATGGATGACAACGCGCGTGATTTGGACTTCTGCAAACCGCGGTGACGTACACACGTCACAGTGTACGTCACAGTGTACGTCACAGTGTACGTCACAGTGAGCAGGCCTGCGCCAGGGATCCGTCAGCCACGTGGCCGCTGCCCATGCCAGGCTTACTGCTCGAAAGCCCCACCCAGCCACCTACTGGCATCAATAAATATTGACCACGTGTAGGTACAAACACGGCGTCGTTGTTGAAACCTAAAGCGAATGTTGCTACTTCAATAAATAATCGGGGGGGGGGGGGTAGGTGAGAGATGCCCATTTCCATTGTGCCACATAAGAACTCGGTTCTTAGAAGATGTAGATCATATCGTCATCAATTTATAGTATTGTACCTCCTGTTCTGTTCTTGCATATGGCAATATGGTTCAGGAGTTAGATGCCATTGTCGAGGTCCGTTAGCCGCAAGAGGGCTTCAGGAGAGAGTTTGTGTAGTTTTTTGCTGTTCTTCCTATGTGTAACGTTATAAATTAACATTATATACTACTTGCGTTTTAATACATCTTCAAATGTTGAGCGCTCAAAACAATTGATACTGAACCTCACTGGGACTGCACTGGCGCGAAACATTTCTGCGCAGCGTGGAGATGCGGGTTAGCAACAGCAGAGTCCATACCTGTCAACCCCTTATCAGTGCCTACCTTAATACAGACCAATTCAGACCTCATTGGTCACCCCGTGCCCTTATAAATCTCAACATTCATCCTACAAAGTCTCATCACAAGGGAGAAACACAATTTGTTTATGGACCTGAAAACTCTATTTCCCCTGTACAAGACTATGGGTTAAACTGTATGGGTTGACAGGTATGAAAGTCGTATCGGGATTGTCTGTTTCTGTACGTGGGACACTTCCTCGTCTGCTGTTCACGTTATTTCAAGGACACACTGTAATAGATAACGGGGCCCCATGGTGAAGATGAAAATACCGTACGCTTGCAAGTGACATTTTAGGTGGCCAATAAAATGCAGGGCCCACGTCACCTAAAGGGGTTGCCACCTCTGCCCTGTTTTTCCCAAGAACGGCCTCTGCGTGTTTTCTTGAAGGTAGCTTTTGCTGGGAAATTTCCAGAAACATTAAATGTTTAAAAGTCCCAGTTTTTTGTCAGTTGCGTAAATGTACCACTCCGGACAATTAATTCACGTGAAGTTTTCTCACCTTTCAGAATTGTTAGAAATCAGTCTTCTTCTTCCCGTGATATATAATCCAGTTTCCCCCCCCCCCCCGTTTTACCACGGAGGTGGCAACCCTGGTGTGTGGATCGGTTAAAATCTTGTTTGTTCAGATGTTTCGCGCCCGTATTCCCTTCGATGATCACTGCTTTGAACTACTCCCTCTCTCTCTCTCTCTCCTGTCCTCCATCCTTCATCGTCGTTGTCGCTGTCGTCGTCTTCGTCGTCTGTCGTCGTTGTTTGTCGTGTGTGTGCACTTCGCCATTGTGTCACCGACGCGCTCTCAGTGGCACAGTCGTGTCGCACAGCCGGCCAGGCGGTGGGGCCCGGGGCCCGCGGCCCGTCAGCGAGCCCATCCGAAGCGGGTCGATGCCGAGCAGCGTGTGCAGCGATGGGCGAAGCACGGCGCGGCCCGGGCTGGCGTGGAGGACCCTGCAAACACATTTGGCTTCGGGGAATCTCAGCCTCGCAAAGTGAGCGGCCAACCTACAGGTGGTGTCGTCGTCGTCGTCGTCACAGCCGCGTGCGCGTGCGTGCGTGCTTGTGTCGTCGTGCGTGCATGCATGTGTGGTACACATGTGCGTGTCTGTCGTTCTGCATGTGTGTGTGTATATAAGTTGCCTGCGCTAGCGAGGTGCTGGGCTGGGACCTGAGCCACCAAAATGTCCCGTTGGCCCGACTCAAGTTCACTGTCGCTCCTTCTTAGTGGCGTGAACCGGTGTGATGGTGCCCCCCTGCCCCACATCTGAGAGGAGCTGGAGCTTTGCCTGGTGTGCGTGGTGTGTCCATGCCTGTCAAGTGACCGTGGGGAGCGGTGCGAACCCGGCGACTCGAGTTCGATTCCCGAACCCACGACCAAAAACAGTGGCGAATATCTGAACAGGTCCTGGGCCTCCCCTAGGTCGACTCAGCCTTAAGTGAGTACCCGGTGTGGTGTGTGAGCATCAGCACTGTGGGGAGACAAAGGCGGCCGGGCGTGGCCACACCACCCCCTCGTGTGCCATCTCGGTGCTCGCTAACAGCACTTTGCTAACAGTGTGTGTGGGCCACACGGGGGATCTTTGTCAAGTAACTGTGCGTTTTAGTTTCTGCTTAGGGTAATTGTTCTCGAACTTTTTTGGAATGTTGGGTCTCAGCCAAGTCACAAATGACCGCACGTAAAAAAAAAACCCACCCCATCAGATAAAAAATGTTTTAGCTCTGCACCTCATTTGGCTAAATTGACGCTTTGCCCATGAAAATGTCAGATTGACCGTCATGCAACGAGAGTGCGTCCTGCCACTGTGTCCTTTTCGGATCTCAACAATAGAGAACGGCACCGCAGAAGGAGATATCAAAGAACTAGTTCGGTGAGATATCTTCAAGTGACCTCTTAACCACACAGCACTCTCCCTAAGGCCCGATCTTCATCCACGAATGGCGCTAAAGCGGATATTTAAAATTCTCAGTGGGAATTTTTGCCAGGTTACGTGGAAAAATATCTCATTTAGTATGATGGGAGTTTTTTTTATGCAGTCACTGGTGACGAGGCTAAGACCATCAGAGTCAAACCTATTGACCAAGTGGCACTGTGGCCGCTATGCCTGCTGTGCGGTGCAGCAGACTGTCCGGTCGGAGTGTCGGAGCATGCTGCGTCTCCTTCGTTACGTTTGTATGTACTTATGTATGTACATTGAACTTCTTTCGCACCGTACGTAGCCAACCGTGCTAATCGGAGGGTGCGGCGGGGGGGGGGAAGGGACGTTTCTGCCCAAACGCTTTAATGCGGAAGGCGCAGCCCAAACAAAAAAGCCGAGCAGCTCTTTAACTTGTAGGTACGTGCCACTGTGCAGGGTTGTGAAGGAGGAGGAGAGATGGGAAGGGACGCGAAAATAAACAGGGAGAGCGGGATTGTGGGAGCAAGGATGCGCTTACCGTCATTGGCAAGTTTTAAGCTTCATTAATCAGAGCCTACCCAGCAAACGTGTAACGTTGGGTCAGCATTGGTCTATCGGTGGTTCCAACCACGTGCCAACCCACTTCGGCCCAGCCTTGCATGTTTATCTGGGTGTGTAGCTCTAGAGCAGGGGTGGGGAACGTCCGGCCCGCGGGCCGTACAAGGCCCGCGAAGTAATTTGGTCTCTGGCCCTGCCAAGGCAACCGCAGGCGGGACTCGAAATTCACTAAATCAGGGAGCAAACCTGGAAAAGCAGTTGCGAGTAGCAACATCATCAATACCGGCTAACATCATCACCACACGCCTCACCAAAGAGAAGCAGTTCCAGCCCATCGCATTAGGGGCGAGTTAATTAAATGTTTGACCAAATATAACGGGGCTAATTTTTAAGTTGACAATTTTGTATGGCCCGCGAATGATGTTATATAAATATCCAAATGGCCCTTGGCAGAAAAAAAAGATTCCCCACCCCTGCTCTAGAGCTTAGGTGTGTAGATACAAGAAAAGAGCTGTGTCTTTGGGTTGGGTCTTTCCGTTCGGGAATGCCATCGGGCTATGCAAATACACACAGCAATCTGCATGCGATTACACGACTGTGCATATCTCTATAAAACATTATGCAGCGCTCGACTGTGCGCTTCCCCCCCCCCCCCCTTAAGTGTGCACACGTGTAGAGCGATGCACATACTGCAGAGTGTTTACGTGTACTCTTATGTTTGTACAACGTAGGCAAATTCGTGCATTTTTCAATTTTTTGCGCGACGCACATTATCCCAGGAATACAATATTTAATTGCCTCGGCCATTTTGTAAGGATCAAATGAGCAACACGTGACACGGGCAGACCGAATCAGGACGCAAAGGTGAAAACGAGGGCATGTCGCACGCCACTTAAATTCCTTCCGTCGTTTGCAAGACTTCTTTAAAACGAATTGGGACATTTTTAACCGCACACAACATTTCCAAAAGTTGCTTCAATTTTGAAGTACAGTGAACAATATAATACTCCTGTGCCAACATTGATCGTAGTGTACTACCGTGCAGCACCACGCTCTACCGTAGGACACTCTACAATAGTGCGGTATTACTGTTGCGGATTTTGCGATACGATGCAGCGATCGGTGTGAAATGTTCAAAGTGTGTGTTTGTGTTTCTTCATCCCCGTTTGTACGCAACGTTGCCAAAAGAAGCCAGGAATCGCGTGTATTATAGCCGTGTTACACTGGGGAAACTTTAGGGCAACTGTCGCTACAATCGCCAACGGCAACGCAGTGACCATGATTGGCTAGCAACTCAATAGGACGGTAGCGTAGGGCAACAATAGTTGTCCAAATTTTGTTGAGACGCATGTATGGCGAACAATGATTGGTCTTCACAGCACGTAACCTCAGGTAGTCATTTTAAATGTGACCTCTGCCCAGTGCCGGATCAAGCTTGTGCAGGGCCTCTAGCATATGTTATGAAGGGGCCCGTAATAAATAAATAAAACACACAAATATTAAAACACACATTTTTTTACTTGCACAGTAAAGTAATTGCATTTTTTTATTTGCTATACTGCCAGATAACACAACAACTCGCTAACCTTAAACACCCAGTCGTTCATAAACGTTAAAGGCAGTATAGTAATAGAGCAAGAGCAGAATCACTGAACCGGAATTGATAGCTTGAAAGCATTTAGCGCAGGGCCCTTGAAAGTGCAGGGCCCGTAGCATTTGCTACTTTTGCTACTACTATAATCCGGCACTGCCTCTGCCTGCAATCTGATTGAAGGTTGCCATCCCAGTTGCCCACTCGGCGGTAACAGTGATCAGATCTGTCCATATTTATGCAGGAAACGTTGCCACGTATCTTGCCATTGACGCTTGCCGGCAACAGTTCTTAAAATTGCCTTACCGTTAACGGCCAACAGGGATGTCTGTGTGGTGAAATGAAAAATAACTGTCGTTCCATTTGTGTGAAGTTTACACGAATCCATGTCATTGTCCCGTCCACTTGAACACAGTTTTTTGGCATTCCGTGAAAGCAATGGTCATCGTGGGTCATCGCATGGCACCTCTAACACCTTGACTGTTCTTGTATTAAATTTTGATTTAAAGCTTTCGTGACTGCAGTGATTCATATTCTTGGTTCTTTCAGTAAAGTCACGTTGAAGGGAAACAATAAAATAATGAAATATATATAAAACAAAATTCTCACGAGATTCGTTCATGAGGCTATCCACATATACAAACACAGAGACAATTTCAACCGAGAAGATGGATTCTGGCTTAGCAATCATTGGAAGGATTTGATAAACCATTTCGGGTCTTAATTGATTGTTCACGCTTACGGTGGCTTTCAGACAGCATACATTAATTTTTCGCCTCCCCCCTCCTTTTTTCCGAACATAGACGGACTCGTCCATCTGAACAAACTGTCAAATCACTCTCCGTGGCGCTAACGTTTAAAAATAAATAAACACAAACCGCCACTTCTTTCAAATGTTCTTGCCGTTGGTTTTCACACCTGATGATGACTGCTTGTGTTGCAGTCGAAACGTCGTGAGAATTTTATTGTTTTATATATATTTATTATTTTATTGTTTCCCTTCAACGTGACTTTACCGAAAGAACCAATAATATGTTTTTGTATTCTTCGCCGAATTGTGATCATCGTACGGTGTGTGTTGTGCACTGGATAGAGTTGAAATGATTCATAGATTCATGTCGATGTTTTACACACAATACGTCACAATGTATCACACGTGTGCGTAGAGCTACCAAACCAAAAAGTCCCAGTGGTTTCAAAAAGTCCGTCACGTTATCCTAAAGCATTGACAAAGTTTGGATGTTGCCCTAGTTTCAAACATTCTGGCCCCTCGCTCACCTGATGTTGCTGGTAAAGGGTGGAGCCTCCTGAGAAGTGGGTGAGGCCTGTGATGCGAATAGTTAATAGTTAAGTGGGCGTCGCCATGTAAAAGTAGCGGGGGGGGGGGGTATGACAGAGGGAGGGGCTACCAGCTCCCCGTGTGTCCTGGTTGAGCCTCCCGGGAAATTTGGTACCTTTACGTTTATTACAATACGGATGCTGTCGATTCATTCCAGTGCGCTCGTGACCACGTGTTGTGGATGTAGCAGAATTATATTCAATGATTGAGTTGCTTCAACTGCAGACAGGAGATCGTGATCACCATCGGTCAGCAATGTCCCCACGCTTAAGTGGGTACAAGCCCATCGAGGGGGAGGGAAGCGTATGTACACCGATGATGATCACGGGCCTCCTTGCTTTGGTCAGAACGTCCGGCTCTGTTAACCAAGCTTCCGGTGCACCCTAAACAGTGGCGTAGCTTTTGATTTAAAGCTTCCGTGACTGCAGTAATTCATATTCTTAGCTCTTTCGGTAAAGTCACGTTGAAGGGAAACAATAAAATAATAAAATATATATAAAACAATAAAAATTCTCACGACGTTCCGACCATAACACGAACGTGATGACGACCGTTTGTGTTATGGTCGAAACGTCGTGAGAATTTGTATTGTTTTATATATATTTTATTGTTTCCCTTCAACGTGACTTTACCGAAAGAGCTAAGAATATGAATATAGTGGCGTAGCTGTCGAGTGTGCACGCAGTGCAACCGTAACGGGGTCCAGTGGCCGGAGGGGCCCAGGTGCCACGCTATGAAGCAAGGTGGGGGGGGGGGACGTTTGGCACGGTTGGGTGGGCCCCATTTCATGTCTTGCGCCAGGGCCCATGCCAGCCTTGCCAGCCGTGCTCCGCCACTGGTCCAGAACGTGTCGTCATGAGTGTTCAAATTCCCAGTTGCCTTTGTCCCGGCCCCCCCCCCTCCCCACCTTGCTTCATGCCCGGTGGTAAACACTTGATCACCCACAAATGCTCACTGTGTCCATAAAAAAAGCCTTTAGAGTGGTTGGGTTAAGTGGTTGCAGTGAGTACATTTTGAAGTGTTTCAATGATGGCATTGTTCGTGACCTAGGTTTTTTTTCACACTTTCCAACTAAAGTTGAAAGCGTTCCAACATTGATTCTGTCCGTCTGGCCATAAAGGGAAAGGGGGCGCGGTCATTACAAGTAACAATGATCCTACATGAACGAAACCTTAGTGTAGAGTGTTGTTACTATTGGCGATTAAACCCTTTTGCAAACTGGGCAAAATAATGAAACGGGTTGCCCGAAAGGAGACACAACCCTGAGTAAAAAAAGGGCGGAGATTCGCATAGAGGCCACCGCATTTTGTCCCTGATCCACGACCCATCATCGGCTTCCGCCCTGATAATGAAATAACTACGCACGCAGACCCAAGTTGGAAAGCGTCACGTGATTCATGCATTAACTTGCCTTTTTCACGTGGGTTATTAAGTTAGTTAGTTTTTCTTTCTCCCCAGAACACCCCCTGTATCATATTTGTTTTTCTTGTTGGATGTCACTGTGCAAACACCCCCCCGCACCCTCGCACATTTCATCGTTCTTTACACCATTCATCTTGCACATCCATAAGCTCAGCGTGGATTCGAGAATGCCTGTCCCACTGTGGGCTACCATTCCCACCTCATCTGTTGTCCCATCTGGCTGAAGCAGAGGGTATCGATTTGTCACCGACGACTTCTCTCGGTCGCTAACGCGTCGTCTCGAGACCGTGTGCAGCCCTGGAATCGGCTCGCTCTGGCCACTGCTGGCAGAAGGCGCCTCCCCCCCCCCCCCGCAGAGGGAGCTCTATAGATCCCTTCTGCAGGGGATTTTGGCCTACTCTTCCACGCTGGTCAGACCGTCTTGAAAGAGGAGGAAGTACCCACACTTTACTCAACCACACGCAGCCTGCCCATCACCTGCGGTGGCGTTACCGTTTCCTACCGCTGGGTGGTGTTGCCCATTCGGTGGCGTTACCTTTTCCTACCGCTGGGTGGTGTTGCCCATTCGGTGACGTTACCCTTTCCTACCGCTACGTGGTGTTGCCCATTCGTCGGTGTTACCCATTGCTACCGCTAGGTGGTGTTGCCCATTCATTGGTGTTACGCTTTCCTACCGCTGGGTGGTGTTGCCCATTCCGTGACGTTACCCTTTCCTACCTCCGGGTGGACAGAGGCGGCTGTTGATGGAGGGGTACATTTGAGAAACTTGCCCGCCCTCCCCCCGTTGTTTATTCAACTGCCGTGCCGGGATATCGAATCAAACAGGCGATCCTCAGGATTGCAAGTCCACTGTGCGCTACCGACCATTGCAACCATGGCAGCACGTGTTGTTTTTTTTTTAATGAAGTACGCTTTCTGATTTCAAGTCAAGGAATCTCAAGTCCAAACAACCTCCTCACTACCCCCTGCCCCCCCCCCCCCTGCTGCAACTGCTGCTTTCTCCTTCACGCCACTGCCCTCCACGCCGGCGTATTTCTCGATATCACATCGCCACGTCGAAGCCGCTGCCCTGTGCGTTTGCGTTGCTCAAACCAAACGCTGATTGAAGCTGTTATCGTATCGCTTGGCGTTTCGCCAGCGTTACCTTCGACAAAATCCGGCGGGTCCAACCGGGGTCTCCCACATTGAGTGTGGAGAGGTACTCATGCCAGTAACGTACGGTCATCAGGCGGCATCTGTTTAGCGAGCCTGATCTCTGCTGACGAGACCCAGAATGTCAAAACCGGTCCGGAGTTTGCACGCTTAAACAAACGCGCGTCTTAGAATATCGACCTGCAAAGCCGATAGAGGTCGATGGAATTAAGTAGAATAAGTTTATTTTACCGTGGAGACACAGAATTTAACTCTGCTCGTATTTGCTTTTCGTAAAAATTGTACCATTAGCCGTGGTATTTGTTTTTATTGGAGGAAGCCTCATTGAGTCCTTTTTCAAGAGAGTCACACTACACAGATGTTTGAACAAATCCAGCAGTGCTTTTTGTTTAACGTGGAAGGGTAAGCAGAGTGGCCGGGGAAGACCCACCACACAGTACGAGGGAGACAGCACTGGAATGGTTCGGTCCACGAACCACCCACCCCCCCTCCCCTCTTTGTCACACTGCCACTTCCTGGCCACCCACAAATATTCAAAAACCAATTGTAACTTTGTGATTGAATGTTAACGCTGTCGGTGTGGCACGCCGTCGCCTCCCGCTGCTTCATAACAACTCTGATTTCCTTCTGCGGGGTGACACTCTTAAAATCCCTGCAAATGTGGGGGGTTTAGCCGAGACCTCGGTACAACTACTGTCCCCGCAGAATCTTGTAGGTCAGATTTTTCAACCCGATCGCACGTCCCTTTACTTGGGTGACACTTAGCTGCCTTGTCCAAGCACAGTCCTCGCCCTGTTAGAGGCCCTCCTTTCAGTTGATGAAATATGGGAAGCGGCCGCTTCTTTAGTTTCCATGTAGCGTTGGGGTTCACAGTTTGAGGTTAGAGGTTACTGTGCAGTCGAGGTGTTAAGGTTTAAGGAAAGGATATTCCATGTATGGGGCACTTAAACGCCTCAAAGCATCTTAAGATGATGGGTTTGTGTTTGGGACTAGGGCTAGGGTTTGGGGATTCTGATTAAGGGCTACAGGTTAGTAATAGCACAGTAACACCTAAGTTGGCATGGCTTGCCTGTGATCTGCGGGGACGGTAGTCAACTCGGCTGGTGTGCGATGCTGCTGCCTCTCTCTCTCTCTGCGTTGAGGATATTAACACTCGCAGCCCTTCTTAACCCTCCTCCACCTTCCTGTCGCTCGCGCAGCCGCTGTGTTGCTTGGGAGGGGTTTTGCGCTTGCGCTACCGCACAGCCTTTCGCTGTGCAACGCGGGCCGTTGCCGAGCCTTGTCGGACGACGCTGATGTCCGACGTTTCGCACCCGCGTGCCCAGGAGCCTCAAAATTCACTTCCTGAAGTCGGATCGTGGGGCGTCGCGCACCGGCACTGTCGCGGAGTTGCCCCCGGAGCTCCTTCAGGAACTAATCGGTGCAACTTGCTTTTCTCCCCCGATATATAACGTGGCACGCTGCTGCTGCTGCTGCTGGTGGTGGTGGTGGTGGCGTTTCCGATTCCTCAAGCTGATTAGCTCAACTATCTGACGTAGTAAGCCAGCCAATGTAGGGAGGAAACGGACGTCAGAGAGAGCCGAGTCAATCGGTTTTAAGAACCCCCGACACCACCACCAGCAGCAGCATCAGGCCATACTCTGTATCATCGATGGAGAACAGCAAGATGCATCGTTCACTTCATGAAGGAACTCCGAGATGCGTTGAGCCGCTCCACCATGGTTGACCGCGTTGTGAGCTGATGAATCACGATGCCCGACGTTTGGCCCCCACGAGAGCGAGCCGCTCATCGCGGCTCTCCAAAGCGCTCCCGGCACGCGGCATGAAACGTCGCATGGCCGAACGACGGCGCAGACGCTCGACCTGAACGCGCCGCCGCCCGGGCCAGCCGGGCCTGCCTCTCGGTGTCCCCACAGCTTTCTCTCTCGCTCTGCTCGTGCGCTCTCTTTTCCCCCTGTCCTGACCCCCTCCCACAGCTCTTCCTTGCAGTCCAACTCCACCACGCACACCTCCCTGAACCAGCACACGCCTCCCCGGGGCAGCACACCCGTGTCCCATGGCACGGGTGCCGCCAAACCGCCAGGTGGCTGCCACACGGCCGCCCCGCCGGGCGCCCGCGGAGGAGGGGCCGCCGCCGGTGCCGCCGGCGCCACCGGCACCACCGGTGCCGCCGCGGGCCAGGCCCCGGGCCGCGGCCAGGCCCGGTCATCGAGCACGCGCAGCCGGCCCTCGGCTAACGCGGCCGGCTCTTGGGATTTTGTGCTGGGCCAGATACGAACCAGTGGCCTTGACGTGAGGTCCTTCATGTAAGTCCTGCTGTGTGCCGTGCCCACGTGAAAGCCGGACGGTTCGAGCCAGCTGTTTCCGCCATGGGACTGTGGAATTTGCAGTGCCGTCGGTGATGAGTGGCCGCCCGATGATTGTCGTGCAATTTAGGTCTTAGGGTGTTTTTGTATTTTTGTAGTTGGGGAAGGGGGATGTGCCCCCCCCCCATGCCCTCATCACTGACGTTGGAGGTTATTGCCATGGCCATGTTAGGGGATGTTTTGTAACGGCCACAGAGATAAAGGAGGGGGGGCAGGGTTGAGGAAATTTTGGCCAGGACCTTCAATCAGAGGGATTCTCATAAAAAGCCCAGGGTGTCTCAGAGGGATTCCCATGTGGAATTTTGCCCCAGGCCTCCAAAAACCGTTAGGCGGTGACCCAGTGTTTTGTCAAAATCTGAATCTGGCTACTTGCACTGAAACTTTGACTTTTGTCAGTCGTCAGATTCCATGACATTATTATAACAGACTTAATTTGGCATCTCATTCAATGGCTTGTCTTTATTTTGAACCAGCTAAGAAGAGTCCATTGAGATAAAATATAGACGAGATATGGAAGTGAGACACGCACGTGGAGACGAAATAAATGCATTTTTTTAAAATGGATAGTACGGCACCATGGTCAGATGTGTTGGATGCTTTTACAAGGTGCTTTAATGCAAAATGGCAGATGTAGACAGTGTGGTGAGGCTATGAGTACTGGAATTAGCAATATTCTACTAAAGGCACTAGCAAACGATAGATTGCAAAGCTTTCATTGAATCTGATACTTCACTGGGACCAGCGACTAACATTTGTAGCCACGTTTTAAAATTCACTGATTATTATTCGGCTTTATAATAATAAGTCGACTAAGTTAGACGCGTGGAGGACAGTGCTGGGTAATTAAAGATAGAAATATATTTTTCAAGGGCAGGCCACCTCTGGCTCAAGGGCCCAGACACGGCCCACAACTCCGTTTAGCGAGGCCCGCCACTTCGAAACGGCGCGCACATCGGATTATTCTGCCGCTGCGATAATCATAGCAGCACTTATAACAATTCCAATTATATAGCGCTTTTCATGAAGGATCTCAAAATTCTGTAAAGAACACAGCAGCAGCAACAGACACTCAGCATGAAAATAATATTATATATACATTTTAAAAATCTATTAACTAAATAATTGTGTTCGAGAGATGAATATTTTTGACCAGGAAACCCTATGTTTCTATTTTCTTTATTTTTGTCTCTTTTTTTCCGCGCCCCCCCCTCTCCCGCCCCCCCCAATTTCATCTCTATTGTGCTAACGGTGTCTTTCCACGAGACGGAAGAATCCATTCATATCTTTCGCAGAGCAGTGTGACCCTTTGCGCTTAGAGAACGGCCCCGCGGAAGCGGATACCGCAGAGTTACCTCCCAGGTTTTCATCTGGGTCGTACGCCGTAAAGGGGCAGCACTTTCCCCTGCTCGCTCTGCTACCGAGGGCAACGTTCTTCGCATGACGACAACGTCTATATTTTTTTCATTCTCAGAACTAGAATTTAGCCAAATTTTATTCGTAAATAGATTTTATACTCTTTGGTTCTTTCGGTAAAGTCACGTAGTTAGAAATCAAATCAAACAAATAGCGACATTTCGATCGCAACACAAGCGGTCGTCATTGGGCAAAGGAGTCAGCCTCTAAAGGCAAACTAGGTTTGATAGTGATGGATTTTTTGTTGTTGGTGCAGTCATTGGTGACCGAGTGGAGACCATCATCTCTGTGCACTGGAGAAGTCAGTTTGCGCTGAATAACTACTGGGCATCTGTGGGGAAAAAAGCTTTACAGCTCATCGGATTCCTCGAGTATAAATATTCTGATTCCAATGAATGACAGGCAGCTGTTTGGATTCGAACCCAGCGTTCCAGGGCGCTCAGTCACTTATATATCGCAGCAGGAGGCCTCAATGCACTCTGTTGGCGTTTTTCACGCTGTTATTGGAATTTGAAAGTCCTCTTCCGCCCTCAGTAAGGGAAAGAATCCCCCACCGTTGACATTGCATTGCACTCGGTCTCATTAGAGACTGGTTAGGCTCCTCTCGCCTGGCATCCATCACAGTGAGTGTCGGATCTGGTCCTTTGTGGACGACAAGCAAGTGTAATCCGAATGAGACGTTCAGAGTCCTTGACACCAGCTTAAGAAAGAGTAGATGCATTTGACCGACAGCCTCAAGGCTGCTCCTGGCATTGACGGATGCGTAAATCTGCATCGCATCACGTGGTGGTGGTTGGTGGTGGCGATGACCACGAGGCTAGTTGTGAGTGTGATTTGTCAAATTTCTAATTGGGGGTGGAGGAGGTGGGGATAGTATAGAAAGGTTGTCACCAATCCGCACTGACCAGCTTAGTGATGTATGGTCAAACAATCCACATGGCGGACACAGCATCTAGAGGCCTTCATCCAATAATATACCGACATAAATTTTCGTTAAATATTGACTTCATGTGTGAAATGCACTTCTAAAGCATTTAACAATCATCGTATTCACCATATTCACCAAACAACTCTCACCCTTCCAGTATTGAAAAAGGTGTCCCTCGGCTTTTTGGAAAACTGGGAAACATTTTGCCCTTACTTTCCGTTTAATGTTTTTTGTAAGTGTATTTTTTTTTAAACAGAGGCACAATTATTCGGGTTGTCTGTCTGTCCAACCAAAAAGTTTGCGTAAATGCTGAGAAATTAATCCTAAGTCACATTCCCTCCGTACATCGCACGGGAATAGAAATTATGACATCCTGGTTATTTGTATCCCCCCCCCCCTCGAATTTGGCGCTCCACTTAAATTGGCGCCCTAAGGCGACCGCCCACGTTTGCCTCTATGGAGGGGTCGCCCCTGCTTAGGTTATCGTCAATTATTGTTTTTTTTATCATCTACATCCCTCCCACTCGCTATACCCCACCTGCGGCCTAGTGACTTGCCCAGGGAAAGCCTACTTCAGTTGGGCAGGAATCTAGGCCACGCTGTGGTCAGGAGACGAGGGGGGGGGGGGCATTGTGATGATGCTGCTGCTGATGGTTTGAGAAGTTGATCAAAAAAACCCATAACATTTGTTTAACGTTATTCAAGATAACGTTTCTTTCAAAGGAACGTCGGTGCTATGGTTAATTAATTTCTTGTTTAATTCATGAATTACACACTGTGTTGCGTATAATCCGTTAATAAAATAAAAACAGGGTTAGGTTGTTGAGTGAGCCCGTGGTGTCATGGGCCATGCCATCCTTACTATGGCGAGTTGGCCATTGTGAACCCGGCTAGATTTTTTTTTAAGTCACCCAGGACCAGCACATTAAAGACACAGGAGGCCTGCCTAGTCGATGCTGACACTTTTGGTCCGGTTTGATTCCCCAGTGACCCTTGGTTCGCGAGAGCTACGTTACACCTTGTGGGTGTGCAATGTGTGTGTGTGTGTCCGATGCATTGGCCTCTGCAGTTGAAAAGATTTTCGTTTCGTTTGTTGCAAACGTAGAACGTCCTAAATTGCATTCGGAGCATTTCATTGCAATGTCATGGAATGGAAAGGCGACGACGGGTGAATATCTCGTGAACAAAAGAACCGGTGTTCCGACAAATGTGTGCGATTCAATAAGGTCCAGTCGCTCGTTTTGTTCCGTTCCATGAAAGCCAAATGATCCAGCGCGCTCCCGTCTCGTTCCATTCACAATCCCTCGGTACAACTGCATGAACTCCTCCTCGATAAAGATCGACAGCCTCACAGCCCTCCGCGGAGACCCGCTGCAACGCCAACCCCTTCAGCCATCATGACCCGACCCACGCATTCAAACCATCGAGATATTGAATGCTCCTGAGAATGTATCCCCTCCCACCACCACTACAACCACCCCCAGAACACGTGTGGTTGCCACTCCTTTGACGTAACTGCACCTGTTATCAGATTTCATTTCTTCCCCTTCTCCTTTCCTGTCTCTTCCCTCCTACACTCTCACCACCCTCGCCCCCCTCCCCCACCTCCCCACCTTTCCTGGCCACCGTGCAGTGAAGGCAGAATCCTGGTCCTCTCGCTTGTCATGGGACTTTCCGAGCAGGATGATTTTGCTAACATTCCTGACCCTCAATCTCCCAATAATCCATCCGACAACAGGTAGGATACGTCCGTTTGTCATTGCTCATTCCCCCCCCCACCTCCTCCCACTGTGCCATTATTCCCCGTGGCTTTCTCCCCATCCCCTTTGCACGCCTGTCCTTTATTCTTCTCTTGCATCGACATGTGATGCTGTATCGACACGCGCGAGGCTAAGTGGAGCGCATGGCACGGCTGGTGCCCTTTGTCAATCCACTTTTGGGTGAAGGCCTCATCCACCCAATGCCCCCTCTCCCAATGTCAGTCGTGGCAGCCGTTTGAGCAATACTTGAGCACGCTGGCCATTGTGAACAATTCGCAAATGGTAATGAGCTTGAGCATTTGGCCAGGAAGGTCTCAATAAGTCTTGTGCCGTGCGTTCGGGAGGGTCCTGCTTTACACATTTGGAGTGCTTTGGCCAACTGGAAGTTTGGCTTTGTGTGGAATAAAAAGAAAAACCCAAATCATTCTCCAAAAAATTCCAGCTGTGCACGGATGCATTTAAGAATCCAATGCCGTACTGCCCTGTACTGGCCACCTCACAGCTCCCAGAGCTGAACATAAATATATATACAGTATACGCCAAGCTGAACATTCAACGAGCAGTGACCCATCCCATCATCCCACCGTGGTTGATAAACTGCACGCAGTTTCGTAGGATTTATACAGCGGTCATCCTATGGATACACTTGCCCTCGCCATGGGAATGTGGAATTTCCACCGCCGGCACGGCAATAGCCGCCCCATGCCACTCATTTGAGCAGTGAGACACGTTGGCTTCCAACTGCAATGATGATAATTAAAAAAATGTGTAAGCTGTTTGCAATCCACTGTTGGATACCGAAGGCCTTTGCCACAGTCGGGTTTGACTTATGGCACCAGAAACTCTGCGCTGCATACAGAAACATGTTGTCATGTAACCGCTGTTCAAGTGTACATCCCTACCTATACACACGCCATTCCGCAAAGGTGCATATATATTGACGTTGTACATTGTACTCTCGGGGCTTAATTTCTCACCGTTTGTTTCCCCGGGCTCGCCGGTAGCACTGGTGAAGTAGGCCCCACGGCCAAAGCGAGAGGCATGCTCGATGTGGTTGTGCTGGCTGCAGAGATAGTTTTGATTCGCATAGAAACGACTGCAATTAAGCCCTGGTTGTATCGATATACATCGTGACGAGTCCAGTATACATGTCCTGCCATCTGACCATGAGCATAACGGACAGCTAGGCTATGATGGGATGATGGAGTTTTCTGAGCAACCTGTAGGATGTGACCAACAATGTGTGTGTGATGTGTGTGTGTGATGTGTGTGTGTGTGATGTGTGTGTGTGTGATGTATGTACATGTGTGTGGTGTGTGTGTGTGTGATGTGGTGTGTGTGTGTGATGTGTTGCCAAAGCGCAGTTCGGACGGTGCATCCGCCGGTCAGCCTGTTGGTCTGTTAAGCTTTAACTTCTGGGTTTTTCCTCCCTGTGACCTCCTGCCAGCGAAGCTTCGCCCACGCTCCACGTGACCTCAATGCGCACCTAGCCTGACACGGGCACTTTGGCGGTAGTGATGACTTGCGCTGGTTGTTGTACCATGCGTGTGTGTGTGTGTGTCGGTGTACGTGCATATTTGCGTGTGTACTGTATTTGGGTTTGTTCTTTTGTTTATTTGTGTATGTACATGTGTGTATGCATTGGTATGTGTTTGTATTGGTACGCAAGTTTTTGCGTGTGTGCGTCTGTGCGTGTGCACCTTAACGCATAGCGGTCAGCAGTGGCGCATGGGTTCGTGCAGCTCACTGCTGACGTCTGTGGTTAAATTCAGTGCCATGGAAATCAGTGGCAAGCGGAATCGGATCTGATTCTGTGCAACCTTTAGGTCGCCTAAGCCATAAACATTGCGATGGTGGACAACGCCGCACGTGTCTGCCTGTAATCCACCACTGTGGAGGCAGCAGCGAGGGGTTGGTGGATCACCGCACACAGGATCCGTACCCCTGGCTCGCCAGGAGAAGACGGTACAGCAAGTGGACTCATCTCCACCTGTTTCCATCTGTACGGGGAGAGAGCGTTGCCCCGAGCACGTGTGGGGGTTTTCTCCGCCCGAGTAAAACAAACGCTCAACATAATTCGGCTGAAGACATCTTAAATTGAAAAGCCCGTGGGGCAGGATCCTCTTGCAAAAGAGTCCTTGGACTGAGTGGATAATTAGGTATCATTTTAAATGAGTACCTGTTGCCGTGTGTCAACGTCAACACTGCGGAGACGTAGCAAACGGTTGGTGGTGCTGCAGTTATCCTAGTTATTGCTTTTGATGTTGGTGTCGGTGCTGTTGTTGTTGTTGCTGCTGATGCTTAGGGTCGCCACCTTGTCCACTCCGGACCACAACCCAGACAAACCTCTCGGTCAGCTCTTGGTCTATTATCAGAACTGCGCCGTTGTTATACTGCAGTGAAGTTCAACGCAGCGATACTGATACATTACCAGACCTCGGTTTACAAATCTACTTCTGCCACCTGAACGCAGATGCCAATTCCCAGACCGTGCCGGGTCAAAACCCAAACAGGTGACGACCCTGGATTTGCTGCTGCTGCTGTTGTTGCTACTCTTGTTTGTTGTTGTTTTGTTGTTGTTAGATGAGAGTGCGCGCGCATTGTTGTGGCCAGGCTGGGTGGTCCCGGGAGGGGTGCTGGCTCCATGCCCGCTCAAGCTCAGCAGGAAGGCGAGTTCGATCGACGGACAGAGACCCGCTCCTCCATCTCGGAAATCGTCAACTCCATCACGAGCGACATGCTCATGGTGAGCAGTGCAACAACCCGCACCCCCCCCCCCCCGTCCCGTGCAGCGGTATCGTGGAACCGTACGGGGGTGGAAAGGTCCTTTATTCAACGAGGCGTCGTTACGGCATCATCTGGGAGACTGCAGTCATCGGGGTGGCACGGTGATGGGACCCGTGCCTCGCGGCAAGGAGGGCCTCGCTCCCGACTTGGGTGCATCTCCGCGTGGAGTCTGTACGTTCTCTCTCCGCCAGTTCTGCCCGGGTATCCTCCGAGTTATCTACAAACCGTGCAATATGACGGGAGTTTGATTAGACGTCTCGATGTAGCAGGAACCTCCTTCAAATGAGTCTTCAGACTCTCCGTGTGGCTTCGCTGGGTAAGTAATTGTTATTAAATTATTATTGTTATTATTATTTTTGCCAGCCATGAAGTTTAGCCCATCGTCGCCACGGGCGTACGTGAGCACGGAACCCCGCCAGAGGAGAGGGCGGAACTTTACGCTGCTGGCAACGACTCCACAGCAAACATGCAACGTCGGGCCGACGTTGGTCCGACGTTGGGCCAACGTCAGTCTGACGTCGGATCAATGTCAAGTCGACATCAGGTCAATGTCGGGCCGACGTCAACCAGACGTTACCCCTCCGCTGCACGTCTCCTGGGTCTCCACCCCCCTTCCCCCCGTTGTTCAGTCACCCGCTTGTCACCCCGTCATCGCCACCGTCGAAGATCGTTGACGCGGAGGGCAACGCGACCGGCGCGCGCCTCCCCTCCCCTTTTCCCAGATCTCGCCCGACTCGGACGAGGACGCGGGCGCGACGGAGAATCTGGGCAAGATCCAGTTCAGCGTGGGCTACAGCTTCCAGGACATGACACTCACCGTGAAGATCCTCAAGGCCGTGGAGCTCCCGGCGAAAGACTTCAGCGGCACGAGCGACCCCTTCGTCAAGATCTACCTGCTGCCCGACAAGAAGAACAAGGTGGAGACCAAGGTGAAACGCAAGAACCTCAACCCGCACTGGAACGAGACCATCCTCTTTGAAGGCGAGTGCCGCCCCCCCTTGGCTCCCCCCCCCCACCCAGCTCCCCCGCAACCAGCCCCCCCCCTCACCACCTCACCGCGCGTCGCGACGGCCTCGTTCGTCGCGCGGTGCACTCTGGGGTTTTGCGTCGAACTGGGACCCTTGTCGAACATCCGACGGTTCGCCAGCATTAGTTCAATCGAGCCCGACTCCGCTGCCGCATTTCGCACCGTATGTAGCCAACCGTTGTTGATCGGAGGTTGCGGGGTGAGACACTGCATGTCGAAACCAGTCCCTGCCTACAGCACACCTGGCGGTTCACCAGTGTTGTTTCCAGCGAGCTTGACTCGGCTGATGAGACGCCGCATGTCGAAACCGGTCCCATGCCGCTGAAATTATGCCCTCCCAGGAGGCCGTGCGGCCAGTGGGATGTGTGCAATGACACGACGACCCGGAGAGGGAGACACGCGCAGGAGGACGAACTTGATGCCTCATTTATTTACTTCGCCGTTTCGGCGGGGCTTGTATGCACAGTGCGTACGCTGAGCTTCTTTCGCGCCGTACGTAGCCGACCGCGATAATCGGAGGCGCTTGCGTCGTCCGCCGCAGGGTTTCCCTACGAGAAGGTCATCCTGAGAACGCTGTACCTGCAAGTCCTGGACTACGACCGCTTCAGTCGAAACGACCCCATCGGCGAGGTGTCGCTGCCGCTCAACAAGCTGGACCTGTCCAGCATGCAGACCTTCTGGAAGGACCTCAAGCCTTGCAGCGACGGCAGCGTGAGTGTCTCTTTGCGCGTCGGTGGTCGAGGCAAGGCTGAGAGCGTTGCACGCGCGGCGGTGGCGTGGCCCGCACGCACGCGCGCGCCGCGCTTGCGCGAGTGCCCTGCTGCTGTGTGTGGAGCAGCGGCACACCTCCGGCCGTTGTTTGATTATCTTAAACGGGTGCGGTAGAAACCCCCCTTCTTGACGACGGTGATTGGTTCCACGTTGCCGGTCGCTGAAGCTATTTGGTCGTTAAGCGAGTATAGGAACAGCGCACGTTAAAGGCTTAATTCGTTACGATGGCATCAAAAGTTTAGACCACTTTTTTTCCCAAAGAAACTTACTTTATAATCAAGTTCTTACTTTATAATATTTGAGCAATGGATATTAATATGTAAATATACTAGCAACATTATGAACACATTAAAAAAGAAAAAAATGGTTAATGAATGCATTGATATTTACTGTACCAACAACAGCCCGTCGGTAAGCGGACACATTGGGTTTTATGGAGGCACTACACTACTATACACTACACTATACACTACATTACTATACATTACACTATACACTACACTATACACTACACTACTATACACTATACACTACACTATACACTACACTATACACTACACTACTATACACTATACACTACACTACTATACACTACACTATACACTACTATACACTACACTATACACTACACTATACACTACACTACTATACACTACACTATACACTACTATACACTACACTATACACTACACTATACACTACACTACTATACACTACACTATACACTACACTATACACTACATTACTATACATTACACTATACACTACACTACTATACACTACACTACACACTACACTATACACTACACTATACTATACACTACATTACTATACATTACACTATACACTACACTATACACTACATTACTATACATTACACTATACACTACACTACTATACACTACACTATACACTACATTACTATACATTACACTATACACTACACTACTATACACTACACTATACACTACACTATACACTACACTACTATACATTACACTATACACTACACTATACACTACTATACACTATACACTACACTATACACTACTATACACTACACTATACACTACATTACTATACATTACTATACACTACACTATACACTACTATACACAACACTATACACTACTATACACTACACTATACACTACATTACTATACATTACACTATACACTACTATACACAACACTATACACTACAATACACTACACTATACACTACACTACTATACATTACACTATACACTACACTATACACTACTATACACAACACTATACATTACACTACTATACACTACACTATAATACATTACACTATACACTACACTATACACTACTATACAGAACACTATACACTACACTACTATACACCACTAATATACACTACACTACTATACACTACACTATACACTATACATTGGGTTCTATGGAGGCCAATAGTTAAGCGATTAGTCATTAACAGGGGTGGTCTTTCAGAGAGGTTCTACTCTACACTACACACTACTATACACTACACTATACACTACTATACACTACACTACACACTACTATACACTACACTATACACTACTATACACTACACTATACACTACACTATACACTACTATACACTACACTACACACTACACTATACACTACACATTGGGCTCTATGGAGGCCCGTCATTAAGCGGATTAGTCCTTAACAGGGGTGGTCGTTACGAGGGGTTCTACTGGACCCGGTGCGGCGTGTCGTAAACATCAGCGCTGGGGGAAGACAAAGGCGGTCGGGCGCGGCGGCCGGCCACCCCACCCCCCTTGCGTGCGCCGCGTCGGCCTTCGTGGATGCTGCCCCCGGAGGGTCTGCTCGTGGCTACGCGGTGGCGGGGGCGGGGAGGGAATCTTCGTCTTTGTCTCGGCGCAGGGGAGTAGAGGGGAGCTGCTGCTGTCGCTCTGCTACAACCCGACAGCCAACAAGATCACCATCGCCGTCATCAAGGCCCGCAATCTCAAGGCCATGGACATCGGCGGCACGTCCGGTGAGAGAGCCCGCGCTCGCGCGAGCCTCCCGGCAGCAGAGCAAGGAAGGATTTGCTCAAGTAATCTGTGCGGGATGTTTTGAGCCCGGGGGTTTTTCCCTCCCGGGGCCCCCCTACGCGAGCTCTTCCCACGCGTTAAGCCGTTGGCAGCAGCGTGCGGTGGGCAGCACCCTCCTGGAAGCGAGTCCTGAGACTCGCCGAGGCTTTCCGACGTATTGCGTCTTGCTGCAACAATAAATGCTCTGCTACGTGCATTGTCTTTGCACTGTTTTCGCATTTTGGCGCTGTTCTTTGGCCTCGACACTTGGTGAGACTGGGCTATAAAGAAGGCTGTCTCTGGTGTGCGCAGGTTTCAAAGGCCATGCAAATGTTATTACGGCATTTATGTTTGCATGCTCACCACGAGCGCGTGTGGCTAATGCAGACTCGATTCCTTGCAAAAAGGTTTCTGTTTGGTGTTTGAACATCTTAACACACCTGTTGTTGTATTGCCAGAAAGGGTGAAACCTACTCTCATTTGCTGTGCGATAATGATCGTTTTTTACAGTTGGTGCTCACGCGATTCCAACGGTGCAAGGCTTTCGCGACGGAAGCTGCTAAGTTTCACAGACAGTCCCCAGGGTGGCACCACTGCATCTTGAACGTCCGCGGTGAAGCAGAAAGGCCGGTCGTGCTTAATTATTGATGCCCCCCCCACCCCAAACCCCCCGCAGCACTTACCAGGGCTGCCTGCCAGGTTCGAACCGCGAGCGCTCCGCGACGGGGCAGAGGTTAATCGCGGCGTCGCCGCACCCTCCTTGGCGCGTGCGCCTGCATCTCCGTAGAAAGCCACCCCGAGCATACGGCGCGTTCCCCCAACGCAAGGGAGGGGGAGGACCTGTGGCGCCTTCGTACGCACGGGAACGCACTCTCACGTAACGCTCGCCCGCCCGCCCGCCACCCCCGCGTAGACCCGTACGTCAAGGTGTGGCTGATGAACAAGGACAAGAAGGTGGAGAAGAAGAAAACGGAGGTGAAGAAGCGCTGCCTCAACCCCGTGTTCAACGAGACGTTCGTCTTCGACATCCCCACGGAGAAGCTCCGCGAGACCACCATCGTCGTCACCGTCATGGACAAGGACAGGCTGAGCCGCAACGACGTCATCGGCAAGGTGCGGCCGCGGCGCGCCTGGCGCACTCCGGGGGAGCGGTGGGGGGGAGCGGTGGGGGGGGAGCGGTGGGGGGGAGCGGTGGGGGGGGAGTGGTGGGAGGGAGCGGTGGGGGGCAGCGGTGGGGGAAGCTGTGGAGGAGATGAGCACCAATGCCTCAATGCTCATTTAAGCAAACAAACATCGCTTTGTCTCACATTTATTCCAAACGTAAGTTACCATTGTTCTCAGGTTGTGTGATCCTCTCTCTGTGTGTCTGTCCGTGTGTCTGCGCGTCTGTCTGTGTGTCTGCGTGTCTGTCTGTCCGTGTGTCTGTCCGTGTGTCTGTCTGTCTGTGCGTCACCGCCATCCATTGCCCGTAGATCTACCTGTCGTGGAAGAGCGGCCCGGGGGAGGTGAAGCACTGGAAGGACATGATCGCCAAGCCCCGGCAGCCCGTGGCGCAGTGGCACCAGCTGAAGGCGTGACCAAACCCAACAGCGACAGAGACGATATCAACGACAACAACAACAACAATGACGATGATGACGATGATGATGATGATCTAAACAACAACTGTGGCCGGTAGGCCGTCTCCGAAGGGAGGCACGGGTGGCAGAGGGACAGAGCGAGGGGGTCCGAGAGCCACACTTCCACCCCCAGCAGACTCGTGGCGACGAAGCGCAATGCGGGCGGCGTTGGGGCCCGTGGTGGTTTACGGCATCTCTCTCCGTCTCTCTTTCTTTTTTTATCATCGCCGTCGGCCGCTCGGCGGAGGTTCTCCGCGCGCCGTTGGCACCCGCTCGTATCCGTCGTTCTTCCTCTCCGGCGTTCGGTGTTTCACGGCGGGAAGCGTTGGGGTCCCCCCGGAGGGAAATGTACCGCGGAACACGTCGGCGGCGGCGGCTCTTCCTTTGTTTTTCGTGCGCCGACTGCCGGCACCCGCCACCCCGTCCCTTGTCCCATTCCTCTCTCTCCACGCCGCCGTCTCCGCGGTCGCCGCTCGCTTTAACCGCGCGGGCCCTCGGCTTCAGGCAGAGGTGGGTGGGAGGGGGGGGTTGGCGATCAGGGCACCAAGAGTCCCCCACCTAGCGGGCACCGTAACGACTTCCGTGTCTCGTCGCGGGCACCGTAACGACTTCCGTCTCGTTCATCCCTTCTCCTAAATGGCTCGCAATCCAAGCGTCTGCCGCTGATTGCGCGTCACACTCACACGTGACATCCAACGACATCAAACAACAGGGTCATTACCAGCCGATTGATATTCTTTGGGATGGGGAAGGGGGAGGTGGTGGTGGTGGTGTGCTGGTTGGTGATCGGGATGGCAACAGATTTGTTGCTCGCCCGGGGGTGTGCGGGGGACTTCCGCTTGCGCTACGAGGCCCGGGGCCTGTAAAACCCCGCGTTGCCGACCCGCGTGATGTTCTAACGCGTCGCTCGGGCTGGCTCCTCTCGCACCGCCGGTTGGTTTTTCGTTCGACGATGCGCCCCCTGCGACGGAGCTTTCTCAACTCCCCCTCTCTCGTCCATATCTCTCATCGCGCTCCCATCTCAATCTCTTCTCCACATCCCTTCCCGTCAAATGATTTTCCGCTCGGACTGCCCGCGACCACGGCCGGGGACCGTTCCCGACGCGTTTGCTTTGAGCCGTCGATGAAAACTTTTTTTGCGGCTTTGTGTTTTTTTTTACACAGGCAGGCTGTGAGGCACGTGGCTGCGCTGCACACATTGGTGGTTGCTGCTGCTGCTGTTGCTGCTGTTGTTGTTATTGTCGTCGTTAATATATTGCTGCGCATTTTTTGGGGGGCAACTGGAAGCTTGACAGAAAGAGCCATCGCCAATGCCAACCGATGAGCGTTGGTTTAATTTTGGGGTTGTTTGGCGAGTCGGTGGTTGTCGCGATCGCCGCGTTCTCCGGATTGTGAGACAACAGGAAGACGGCCACGTGGACTGGCCGAGGGGTGCATCTCACAATCCTGCAGCTGTTGCTCGTGCGTGCGAGTGGCAGCGGTTAGGTTGTCGCCGCTGCGCTATGAGCCCGGCGACCCGAGTTCGATTTACAGCTCACGAACGGTAACAGCGGCGAATATCTAAGCCGGTCTTGGCCCATCCCCCAGGTCGGCTCAGTCTCAAATAATAATTAGTATCTGGTGCGGTGTGTAAACAATCGCCATTGGGGAGACAAAGGCGGCCCAGGCGTGGTGCTGGCCACCCACCCCCTTTTCGTGTGCCGTGCCGGCCTTCGTAGGTGCTCGCTAACAGCAACTTGCCCCTAACAGTCTATTAAAAGGCTGTCTGCGGGTATCGTTGTCTTTGTGTGTGACCAGACGCGTATAAATGTATTCACACCGGGGCACAGGTTTGGAGGGGTGCATCTTTTACTTTTCCGAGCCGTCGTATATTCCAGAGAATTCGGTGCGAACCAAAGAAACTGCTCAACGCTCTTGAACGATCTTCCATTTTTGACTGTTTCTTCTTCTTTGCTTTAAACAACTCTCTCCGCGCGCCGTTTAACTGCAGTCAATCTCGGAGGCACATCGAGCTCTTAAGAGCTAGGCTCGGAAACGTTATTACAAGTTCTGCCAGTTGAGAGATTGGACACAAAATGTGACATTTTTGACTCCACTTTGAAACCAGATTAAACATTATCTGAGAATCTTACATATAATTTCGGCAGAGTGGTAGACATTTTTCTGAATGTCATGACAGTGGGAAAGGATTTTTTTAAGTGCATTATCTGGGATAGTTTCATGCGAAAAGTTACATGACACACCATAACTATGCTTTAACCCGGTACATGCTAATACTCTGCAGCACATTTATCAAATCCACTGCTAGATGAAGGGTTCCCAAAACTGTGTCAGTCACGGCGGGAGGTGTGTGTGGGGGGGGGGTGTTTGACCATATTTCACCACTACGCTGGTCATTGCCGGCTGATGAAGAGCTAGGGGTGGACAGAACCAGCTTCAGATCTCACTCGCCTCTGCCACTGTCACTGCAGGAGCTCGGGTGCCGTTTGACTTCGTGTCGCACCTGCGCACACGCCACGGATGGACCTGGGAATCCCAAATTGTCTGGACGCGCGCCCACGGTCGTCGCGGGCCGAGATATTTTTCTCCTCCCGACTCCGGTAATCGACGCAAGCGGCGAAGGAACCCGTTGTGGCAAATGTGGCATTCAATTGTGTAACTTGCGTAGCCCCAAAGCGTTGCGACGGCTCCCTCCGAGCGTCTGCCCAACAGTCACCGTGCGCACACAGAGGGAGAGAAAGAGAGAGAATCGCCGCTCGTCGCTCGCATCAACCCTTGCGGATGTGTGACGAGTGTTCTGACGAGCAGCCTGCGAGTTACGAGCGACCGAACAGTCCGCTCGCTACCGCCAAATGGTTTACCAAATGGGTCCACTTAAACTAAACTTTTTATTTTTCACAAGGTATAGGCCCACTGAGCTATGTACCTGATTTTCAAAAGCGACCTGGCTATCACAAGTGACAGCTCAACGGAGTGGCTTATCATCGCGTGGAAATTTATAGCAGCCAAATACTCAAAAACGCGCGATGTTGATTCTAAATGTGGAGGGAAAAACCGGAGGACCCGGAGAAAATTCCACGCGACCACAGGGAGGCAGAGAGACACCGCATCTCCAAATATACAGCAGTGGGCGTCAGGGTTGGGATCGAACTCCCGACCTCCTGTATACCGGGCGAGGTAGTTAACATCTTCTAGCCACCGTGATGATGATGATGAGAGAGAGAGAGAGCAGGCAAACTCCAAATATACAGCAGTGGGCGTCAGGGTTGGGATCGAACTCCCGACCTCCTGTATACCAGGCGAGGTATATTCTTAGCTCTTTCGGTAAAGTCACGTTGAAGGGAAACAATAAAATAATAAAATATATATAACAATAAAATATATTTTATTGTTTCCCTTCAACGTGACTTTACCGAAAGAGCTAAGAATATGAATTACTGGAGTCACGAAAGCTTTAAATCAAAATTTACCAGGCGAGGTAGTTAACATCTCCTAGCCACCGTGGCAGCACTGCACACTGTGAACCCGGCAGCCCGAGTTCGATTCCCGGCCACGGGCTAACAATCAGTGGCGAGTCATATCTGGACTGCTCGCACCCCACCGTCAGCCCACACCGACCGGCGAAGTGAAGTATGGTCAAAACAACAACCCCCGCCGCTTTACCAACTCGTTATGGGGAGGCCTTCATTCGTCGGTTGATTGACAAAGAATTGCTAATGATAAACAATGATAGCTTAGAGAATACATTTTCCAACGGTAATTTTTGCAAACGATCAAAGTGCAAGTTAATCAAACAGACTTCTCATTTTAATACAACGTAACATTTAAAATATAATTTTCTTTCATCTTAGCATCTATAATGACCGTAACGTCAAACAACATCTAACACGTCTATATATCAATTCACAGCTAACTTAGCAATTAATAATGTCTGGCCTTTCTCTAGCTAATTGTGTTTACACAAATACAAGATCAAACAACAAAAAAAACATTAAGTACAGTTCGACTCTTTAAAATCTTGTGAATTAAATCACAGTACACCACCATCATTATCATCAGCCATGGTCAATCCACTGCTGGATGAGGGCCTCCCCAAAGCCGCCTGATGTTTATTACGTCGCAATCTTGCGATGTAATAAAACACTCTTAAATTACCTCCAAACACCGACGAAACTAATTCTAGATCCGAAGCCGCAACCTCTGATCTGTCAACACCACACAAGCGGGGCTCCACGATCCACCACCGCCTTACACAGACCCGGAAGGTGCCCAAATAGCCTGTCAATGAAAAATTCACAGAAACACCCAAGAGCTTAATTTCTCACTGAATATTTTCCGGATCGCTCGTCGACCGGAGCGGGCGGGCGGGCGACTACGAGGATGTTAGCGGCCGCAGCCGGAGCGACGGGTATACTGGATGCGGTGTGCCGGGGTGTGTAAATGCTTGTTTTTTGAGATCCCGTTGCGGGGGGGGGGGGGGTGGCGGCGGTTGTCAATGACGCGATACCATCTCCACTACGCCCCCCCCCCAATCCGTCGTTTTGGCTCCACGTGTCTGCGATCTTCTTCCGGACAGCGAACTTGTCAAAAAAAATCTCCTAGGCCGCACAGCGCAACCGACGCGGTCGTGAGCTCCTCCGGCGAGCGATTCCCAGCACTCTCTCCCGAACGCAACTCTTCCACATTGAGACGGTGGCATCTATCTGCTGTATCGTTTGGGTGCCAGCGCGTGGCATTTTATACATGTACGTGTGTGCGTATACGTGTGTGTGTACGCGTCGAAGTGTGGGGAGAGAGGCGTATGCCCTCATCGTCTCGTGTATATGAATTTTCGGGAGATCTATTCAGGGAGGTTGACAGTTTTTGCGTTGTGCTCTTCCACCATTTTTTTCTATTCGGCCGTCCCCCCAATCGTCGCCGCCGCCTTTGTACGGAAACGGAGGGAACGGGACGACGTTTCGACGCCGCCCCCTCCCCGCTCTCGCGTCGCGGAAACTTTTTTAGTTTGTTCGTTGTTGTTTGTCTCACCGACGACTCCCCACAGTCCGGTGTCCCCCCCGCCCCCGCCTGCTGTGGAGTGCGGAGTTCACGTCGCCCCAGTCGTCAGTGTCTGTCGCGTGTTCGTTGTCGGGGGGGGGGGGGGGTTCCAGATTTTGAATTTTTGCTGATTTGATTCTCCTGAAGGTTTCCCTCAGGGGGGGGCGGGGGGGTTCGGGGTTTGGGCGGTTCGCCGTGGAATCGCCCCCTCGTATTTAGCGACGTCGACGCAGAGAGCGCTCCGTACTTTAGCGGAGGCGTCTGGAGTCCGTCCCTGGATCCTCTCGGCTTGTTCGCGATGGTCGCGTTTTGGATACGCCCGGCCGGTTTACCGCCGAGGTCCTTGGGTTCAAGTCCTGGGTCCACACGCGTCTCTGTGCGTCTCTGTGCGTGTCTGTGCGTCTCTGTGCGTGTCTGTGCGTCTCTGTGCGTGTCTGTGCGTGTCTGTTGCGCCTGTGAGGCTCGCGGTGGCTTGCCGGGAATTTTCCCCGTGCGATTTTAAATCTTGTTTTGCAAAGCATTTGATTCGACGGTGGGCGTGGGAGGACTTCGAAACGTATATATTGGCAGTCCAACACTCCGAGTTAACGACAAAAAATGTCTTCAAAAGATTCAACGTTGCGCGGCAGCGTTTCGACACGAATTTACAACCGTCGGTCCGGTGGCCGGGAATTCCACATTCCCATGGCAAGATGGGCTCTTCCCACCTGCCCACCGGCATTTCTGAACGAACTCGCAACCCTTTTGAAAGCGAATCAGGAATTCTGTAATGTGATCCACCTATTCATAATCGTCGCCGCCAGTCAATCAGTCAGCCATGGTCAATCCACTGTTGGATGAAGTTGTCCCGGAAGCTGCCACCGGCCGGTAAATCTCTTACCGTGACGTAAACATCGGTTCAATGATTGGGAAATAGAGGGTGACGTTGCAGCCCTGCCATTGCTCGCTCACGCCACTGGCGACGGGAAAGCCGCTTCCCTCTCTCGACCTCTTGAGACAGACTGAGAATGTACCCCGCATTCTTGATCCATTCCGCCACGCTGGTCCAGGCGTCTCGCAAGAGCGAGTAGTCTTGCATTCCATTGCAAGCGAGATGGACGATTGTTCACCGACCAGTAATGGAAATTGTCATATTTGAAGCAATTTTTTTATGTTATCGACCGGCGGCGGGGGGGGGGCGCGATAAACGCTTCTTCTGATTTATGCTCAGCCTCTGTCGCGGTATCCTTGAGTGCACGTCATGTGTGTAGAGTGCCGTGGCCGTGTTTCCCCTCGAACGCTGCGAGCGCGCGGTGGTGTGCATGGGGAGGGGGGGGGGATTTTCTGTTTGCGCGTCGCGAGCGGTTTAGCCCGCAGTTTCTGACGCTCAGAGGTCCGTCTGTCGCTCCGTCTTCCGTCCTGTGCTCTTCGTGCCGAAGGTCGAATGCTCCGGTTGGCTCAAACCCTTTGATGCCCCACGTATTATTCGTGGTGGTGGTGGTGGTGGCGGCAGTACTAATGACAGTGACTCTACATATTCAGCTGCTCTCGAAGTACAATCTTAATCCTTAAAACCCCGCATTAATCTTGACCGCGGTGAACCTACGCAGATTTCCGTATAGTCAGCCTTTAATAGGATAATGGACAATTTACGATGACCTCTGCCTGACATGTGAACATATTCCTTTGGGCTATCACAATACAATAATTATGTTTTGCCCATGAAAACAGCCTCGCTGTGGGTCTTAATATGAAGTTTCTGTAGGAGGGCCCTGCTGCATTGACACTAATGGCCATGGATTCCTTAATTAAAGAGAAAACCCACACAGGCGTACGAGCTGAGAACGCCAAATTAAAATCTTTACGGATAAGTGGCGACCTGCCGTACGTACGCATATTGAACTTCTTTTGCGCGGTATGAAGCCAACCATGCTAATCGGAGGTGCCACCCCATTCGCCACCTGAGCTAAATTTTTGGAGATTTGAATTCTGCACAATTGCCATTGATAGTAAAAATGATAATATAACTCGGTTTAGCACGCAGGCTTTCGCGAACAATATCATCCATAATGGAGGTTTATGGGTTAGATCGCGTAAATATAAAACCCGCCACCACCCGACATACGTGACAACCCTTACTAGTTGGCTGTGTCGGGTGGTGGTGGGTTTTAACGACACATTTATATATTTACGCGATCTAACCCAAAAACCTCCATTATGGAATATAACTCGGTTTGTACGATCAATGTTTCTCTCTCGTGGTTGGAATTTACGCGACATTTGCTAACTGTGTCGCGATACATTTTGAAGACTCACTAAAGCACCCCCCCCCCCCCCCCCATTACTTCCATCGCAAACATCGAACCGGCCGTGAGTTCCCGGATAATTTATAGAGAGAGAAAAAGAAAAATAAAGTGAGATTCTCACAGAAAAGCCGCGTTCCGTGAGCGGTACCGGATGGGTAGTTTTTCGGCTCGAATGCCCTCAGCATTCTCACTGAGAAAGCAGAACCGCGAGCCTCGGAACGGAATCTTGCGACCGTTTCAAAAGCCTGCCGCAGAATTTGTCGCGACGCAACCGCCCGCCCGCCCACCCGCCCGCCCGCCCGCCCGCCCGCCCGCCCGCCCGCCACGATCAATCGATCGCCGTCGATTCCCCTGATCGACCAATCGCGGGGCCGGCGTGCGCATCGCTGCCTGCCTCCGAGGTACTCCGGAAAGGCGGCTGCTGACATTTGAACCAGGAGGGATGTCAGCGGTGCCGGTTCAACGCTCTTAACCCCCGAGCCACCTCCATAAATTAACAAACTAAAACTTAATTTTTATTTAAAGCTTTCGTGACTGCAGGGATTAATATTCTTGGTTCTTTCGGTAAAGTCACGTAGAAGGGAAACAATACAATCATAAAATAATAAACACCTGATGATGATTGCTTGTGTTGCAGTCGAAACGTCGTGAGAATTTGAATGTTTTATATTTTTATTATTTCATTGTTTCCCTTCTACGTGACTTTACCGAAAGAACCAAGACTATAAACTAAAACTAATTTGTTTTATTTTACCAGGTAAAGCCCACCGAGCTATCAGAGGCGCTGTGGCCACACATGATGATAGCTCATCATGGCAGTGGCTGATATCATCATCACCTGACGTGGGAATAATTCATAGCGGCAGACAAATCATGTGAGCGTGGGTTGTTTCTCAACGTGGAGGGAAGCAAAACTGGAGGGACCCGGAAATCGATCCACGCTGTGACCACCACGGGGAGAGAGAGATCACGCAGACTCCAGATATACAACAACAGGGATCGCCAGGGCCCGTGATCGAACGCACGTCTTCCTGCGAGCAGGCGGGTTTATTACTTAACATTCACAGAAGGTATTCGATTCCCATTACATAAGTGAATTATATTATTGAGTTGTTTTCCTAAAAAAAAAAATTACATTTAGTTATTTGCACCATAATTCATCACGCTATTGCTACCCGTCGTAATAAATTACAATCGTTAAATCAGTCCAATAACCGGATGAAAGTCCCCTCCCTTGCAGTCGTGGGGTCATCGTGGTTGTTCCATCGCCGCACTTTTGCCGAGGCCGTGCGACCAATTTTCCCGGCGATAGCCTTTCGCGCGGATTCATTGCATCAGCGCGTCCGCGATCTCGAGCGCGTGTTCCTTTTATGCGCTCGCCAAAATTAATTCCCCGCGGCAAAGCGGCGGCGGTGTTTTCGTGATCATGCGTGCGTGGGGCGAGCTGAGAAGTCAATGGGCCAGCGGCTATTGTTACAACAGCGCAGCGCGTACTGATTGAGAAGGGGGCTATGGCACACAACAGAAACCTGCGAATTCGACTGCATCGCCTCCGCCGAATAGCGGGGGACAAAAGGGGAGCTGCTGTATTGAGTTTCTCGTGTAGCTCGCAAGAAAAGTGAGAGCTTGGAGACTGGTTGATTGTTTTTTTTTAAACATATTTAAAATTACACCGCGATGGAATTTATAACATTTGGGCAATAAAAGGGTCACGTGTAGATTGTAGATTGTACGCAGGTTTAAGATGTTCTCGTGGGGTTATTGCGTGCGCGCGATCTTCTGCATCGCGATGATTTTTCTCTCGCCGAACGCTTTAAAGTTCTTGGGGACGCTTTGATAAAAACAAAAACAACGAAAAAAAACCCTTGAACTCCTGTTAACATCAGTGTCAAGAGGCAGACGTCACTCTGGGTGTTTTATGCAAACGTCCGCTGTCCTTGGTCCTGTTTGGCCACCGAGGCAGGCGTTATTTTTTTTTTTAAACCCCACTCCACTCGGTCACGATTATTCCACCCCGAGCAACACACGAAGGAGAGACAGCGGAGCAATTTGGTCGCCCAAACGGCCTCAGAAAGTCGCCGTAAATCGTTGCCTGAGGTGCAGCGGGGGCATTTTTTTGCTGAGGTCTATAGAGCGATGACGGAACGTTAGGATGTCACTGCCTGTGGAGTAACTTCCAGTTGAAATGCACAGTATGGACAGGGCGGAGGTGGTGGGGTTGTTGGTGGGGCTCCTTGCTCGATCCGGCCTGATAGTCTTCTCCGATTGGCCACACACTCATCGCGCTCTCGTCCACCATACAAAGACAAAACGATCGCGACGCTTACACGCAGCGACGACGGTCGTGATGTATAAAAACAAAAATGTGCTACGTGTGGACCGGGCTTTAGAATCTTCGTCACGATTGCCTGCGCATTTTATTGGGAACGCGGGTAGGCGCGATAAAAAAAATGTTGCGACCGTGACCGCTCTCCGTTTAATCGCTTTTGCCAACCTCTCGCGGTCACGTGCGGCACTGATCCGGTTGGGACGATGGTGGTGGTGATGGGGGTGGTGGGGGGTGGTGGTGGTGGTGATGGTGGGGATGGTGGTGGTGGTGATGGTGGGAACGACAGCGGCAGGACACCGGCAAGTGGCACCTTGCCAACGCATCAGCCGTCCATGTGTTGGGTTGACGTGAGCGACGGGTTCCCGGCAAATGACCGAGTCGCCACTGGCAGCCGCTGGCAGCTGCTGGCAGCCGCTGGCAACCGCTGGTAGCTGACCATCGCCAATAAAGTTCACTCACAGTGCGACGGCAGCGGTCAAAAGCGACCGATGGCTCTTGGGCCGCGTCGACACCGATACCTCCTCTTTCTCCTCTCTCTCCACTGCACAACCGAGCCATACCGGGACCGGGCTGGGGCCGGGCAAACCCCTTGCAGTACTTGGGAAGCAGCAGTAGTCTTTTTTTCCCCACTTACAGACACCAAAGCGTGCCACTGAAGTAGAACATTTGTTAAGTTTACTGACAGCATGCAGTACAATGAGAATGAGTAACCCCCTCCACCTGGCCCCGCTCGGACCCGAGTCAGATTCGGATGTGTTCTTGTGAGGTTATGGCTCGGCTTTCGCAAATTTCCAGTGAAAAATCGCCCGTACCGAGAGGTGTCCCGTGCTAGCGCGGCTCGGATATGTGCCAGTGAAAAGAAAGAGGGGTGTCAGGTGTGAAGTCTTTTACAGTTTCGTTCGAGAAACTGCATTCCAGAAGCTAGATAATATTGTGCATGAATACCCCACCCCTCCCAGCCTCCCATTAGAAGCATTTTGTTCAAAAGTGTATGATATGCCTTCATTGTACAAAGCAGGTTTTATACGAGACAAGTTTGTTGTCTTAAATGCCTTGAGCTCACATCCCGAGCTGTTATCAGACGTAGAATTTTTTTCCAGACTTTTTTGACGAAATCTGGCCCGGTCTGCCGTGAAAAAAAAAGGCCGGTCTTGGGTGTGTATGTGTGTGTTTTGGTTTTTTTTTCCGTGAAAGATTTTGTTTAAAAAAAAACTGCACTAAGTAATTAAGACGTATTTTTTTTAATACACGCATATATATCTCTATAAAAAAACACTGTTAAAGTGGTAGTGGTTCACCGTTCGGTAGGATCCACGGACCTTTTTTTCGTAGGACCGCGTAGTTAAAGGCACTCGCGTTAACAGAGTGCTGTCACTTCGTTGTGGTGGTGGTGGTGGTGTTGGTGGAGGGGTGGATGATCGTCCACGTGTTTCGCCTGCGGCACACCCTCGTGGTTCGCGATGGAGGGATGCAAAGCTGAAACTGTATATGCCAGACGAGCAAAATATTTCTGGAGCGAAAACGGTCGCCGTGAAGCAAACGCGGGGCGGGTCAAGTTGGGAGGTCATTTGTGGCTACGGCCGACGATCCTGCTTCCCATCCGCTTCCATCTTTCCATGCATCCGTCTGTCAAATCTCGGGGCTGTTGGCACGTCCGCTCGCCGACCTCCCAAGGACCCCTGTTACGAGCTCGTTATCATCACCATCAACCATCATCTTCTTCAGCTGGCTTCAGGTGAAATGTCTTTCAAGGACCTCTCTTACAGGTCCTCCACCGCCTGGCTGAAGGTCTTCCCCTTGTTGCTCAGTCGACAAATCCTTCAAGAACCACTCTCACAGTCTCTCGCCAATCATCAACAAACATCCGGTTGTAGGTCGTCCAGTTTTTTTCTTCGAAATATGATTTGTGTTCCAAGGAACCACTCTTTAACAGTCTCGGCATCATCGTCGTTGTCGTCGTTGTCGTAAACACTGTCTGGATTCAGGTCTTCCCATTGATACAACTCCTTCAAAGACCGCTCTTACAGCCCCACCACCATCACCATTTGGCTTTCGGTCTCGGCAGAAGAAGAGAACGGTTCATATCCAAAAGATACTCTCTCCATGAACATTCTCGAAATGTGTTTGCAATAAACTCTGTGGCATCATTTTTTTCTCGCATTGAAATCGCCCAAGCGATGTCTCTTGTGACTGGGCGACACTAAGTGTAAAATCGTGCCATTCTTCACGAGTTTATTCATCCTTCACGCTTGTGATTAGAAATCTAGTTGTGTTTTTTTTTAATACCGTGTTTGAGTGCCCCATATACCCAATCACAATTGTGTCAAGTGTTTAAAGCTTCCATGAGTTTATTATAATAATCAATGTCTCCGACCTCGGGTGGCGCTCGGTCACCGTTGGCAGTCGGAATTTCCACATTCCTATGGCAGAGACAATATGACAAACACTGTCGACTTCCCACAAAGTGGAACTCGCTTTATCCATCTAACAGTTTGATGATGATAATGATGAATGGGTGGAATTTGACACGCTACTACAACAACAACAATATATAAACTTCACGGCTTTTCACACGGTTTCTTTGGCCACGGTTAACCCAGGGTGCTTTTTCGTGAGCCCGGAAATATTCTGTTGAGCTCTCTCATGTCGAGAGGGCGATGCAAGGGGATGCCCGCACGCGCGTGCGAGCGTGTGAGTGTGCGCTCATCGGAGGTCGGTTGGGAAGGGATTTGAGAAAGCGACCGTGGGAGGTGCTGTGGGGTTTTTTTTGGGAGGGACCGTGTGGGGATGGGGGAGGAGGGGGTGAGGGTCTCACGCCGCGTTATCGGTGGACGCGTGCTCTGACCGAATAAAAGAAATCCGCGACAGAATTAATGATAAATGACGCTAATGCAGAAGGAAGCCAATCGGCGTCAAGGGGCGGCCTAATATGGGGCTTTTTAGATCCACGGAATCACGTGTGACAGGAATCACTTTACCGATTTCAAAAGTTGTATTCAAAATGTCACAGCTCGATCCATGCTTGATCCATGCTCGAACGCATAGACACAGGAAGTGTAATCAGTCGATTCCCGTAAAAATACGTCGCTTTTTGTTCCAATATTCCTCATATGGGCAAATGCCACGTCCAATTACTTAATATACGGGCGTAAAACATGAACATACGTTATCATTCATTCTATCGCGGATTCATTTTATCCTGTTACAGCTCTGCCTCTCTGGAAAAGTCGCTGCCCTCCCCTCCCCCACCAGATTTTGTTCACGCGCGGCGAGACAATTCGAGAGTTTCGTGGCACGTGGACGCCTCTTTGCCGTGCGCGTTACAAACTGCTGCACCGACTCATCACTTCTTGATCTTCTCTTTCGCCGCCTTTCTTTGTTGGCAGACTTTAAAACGGATGAATTTCCCCCACGATCCGCTTCGAGTTGCTCGCAAAAAAATAGTCGGGGGACTTTTTGGGAAACGCTGTACAGCAACGTATTTTAAGCTTTCAATTTTTGTTGTTGTTGTTCGTCGTTTCGTTTACCGCGTTGTGAATGAATGTACGATCATTCGCCGACATAATTGGAGTCAAGCCAGGGCCACCTCCCTTCCCCCGAGTCCTGACCAACTCACGGCGTCTTATAAACGCCGCAAGGGTCGTTTTCGAGATATTTGTCGCAACTCGTGGCCTGCCAGGCTTGTGAGGTTTCGTTGAGGGGGGTTTCTATTGCTCTGGCGCCTGCTTGTCGTGTCACGTGTATAAGCAAGCACATTCCGAAATGCCAACCACATTCTACCACTTGTTGAGGAAAGGTTCTTCAGATGAATGTACGGTATCCGTGTTTGTGCTCTTACCGGTCCAAGGAATGTCACCGACACTTGCTGTGGGCGGTCGCAGAATATTGAATATTTGTGGATTAACTACTGTATATGTACGCACGCCAACCCACTCATTGCCTTCGTGGTTAGTACTACATGTACGTATGTACGTTGAACTTCTTTCGCACCGAACGTAGCCAACCGTGCTCATCGGAGGTACAGAAGGGTTGTTGACCATTAAAGCGCTTACACTGATCTGTGACATAACCCGACAGCTTTAACACAAATATCCAGAAGCCCCGACACGTTAAACGATCCTCCAATATATGCCTCTTTGATGATTTAGGTCGAGTTGTCACGAGTTGCAGACGAAGTGGCGAAGTCGAGCTGGCAAGCTTGCCGTGGGTCTAAAGTTGAACGCGCATTCGTGCGTTCAACTTTAAAATCGACGTGACCTTCTTGACGAAACTGCAATTTTCTGGTTGAGCTAAAAGAAAAAAATGTCCCAAAATAATGGGGGGGGGGAGGGATTTCAATTGTCACTCCAACATGTTCGTAACGTTTACCAAACGGGCAATTGTACGCATCAGGAACTTAGCGCCGTGGGAATCAGACACGGGTGGTTTGGAGAGAGAGAGAAAAAAAAACACATTTTATTGACCCTTATTGAACATGTAATAATTTCAAGGACCGTTCACTCTTGCGATCTCACCACCACGAACACCGCCATCATTTCACTCTAGCTCCCTGCCTCCCCTCTTAACAGAAGCAATCAAAACACATCGCATGACGATGATAATTCCCAAACATTGGCGCCACTTTCTCCGCTGTGTTAAGGAAGAATTGGCTCACAGACGCGCGAACCGCGACCCCCTGCCGTGAGAGCCGAGGTCAGCATTAAGAGAACGCGCGCGCGCGCGCCCAAAGGACTCTGCACAGGGCACTTCAACTCTGGGCTTATTTTCCAGGCCCGCCGCACGTAAAACTCCCCACGTGCGGTTTTTTTTCTTCTTATTCGAGTTGGGCCACGTGTGCGTCGAGCGATTTCCAGAACGCTCTCCGCCATGCGCTACTGCCAAGGTGATGGCGGTGGTGGTGGTGGAAGGGAGGGGAGAGGTGAGGGCATCGTCAGGAGTTTGAATTATTATAAGCCCCGAAGCCCCACACCCACGGAAGGCTCCGCGTGAAACCCTCTGAAGCTGCTTCGTCGAACGGAAAGCTTTAACAATGTGACGGGGGACTGTGATCATACGGCGGACAGCGTAAATGCTTTAAAAAAGAGAGAGAGAGAGAAAGAAACGGAGTTTATTGAATTGTCGCCGGTTAATGGTTTTGTGAATATTAATTCTTGAGTCACTGCACTAGTGATTTATTTTGATGTGCGTGCGCGCGTGTGTGTGTGTGAATGTGTGCGCGTGCGTGCGTGTCCATGTGCGTGTGTGTGTGTCACGTGCTGCCAGAACCTCTGGTGTGGTAATTGTTATTCTAACTGTTCCTGTCAGGTGAATTCTCGTTCACTCCCCCGTTGATTTAAATGTGTGTTGTGCCTGCAATTTCCTTAAGGCATTTGTAACTTAAATGTCTCAGACGACTACTCCTTGTTCATAGGTGCACCCAAAGCCAGGACTTTTCAGGTGTTCGACCCAACTGATGTCATCATTGTTATTATTGCCATTGCGGTGAGCTAATCTGCTTTGATTTGGTTTGGTGGAGTCGTGGTGCGGTACCGTGTAAAATCCTGGGTTTGGAAAGAAATCTTTATTTTGTAAAAACAAAAAAGTGCGTTCTTCTACAGTTGTGTGGTTATGGGGGCAGTAAAAAATACTGATCGTGGATTCTCAATCCGTGAACGTGGCAGGGGCATTTATTTGCAGGCGAGCGATGCCCAAGTCACGCACAGTCGCACACGTGCGGCATACAATGGTAAAGAGATTTGTCATTCTGCGCCATCGCCAGCCATTATCCACCCGTGCTCCATCCACCGCTGGATGAATTCCCTCCCCATAGCGTTCGCTCGCGCGTCCCACGCGGCGCCACAACATGCCATGCCATCTCGCGCTCCGCGGAATCCTGAACTCTCATCGCTCCGTCTCAACCGTGGCGGGCGTCCTTAACTCTTGGGAGCGGTCTCGTTCATTTTTTTGGCTGCCGTCGTTTTGTGCAGCCCCCCGCCCACCCACTGCCAGAGCCACCTCGAACTCCCGTCAGCGACGCAATGCCCTCCTTTGTGTCTTCACTTTCTGATCCACGCGTCGCTTTCCTTCCGTCTCGGTGGCATTCCAAGCGTGCATTTCCAACCTCCCATCCCATCCCATACCCGGTGCTTGTCCTGGCAGCCACATCGTCGTCGGCTTTGTGTCAGCCTCCGTCTCGTTTCGGATCCGTGCATCGTAGCCAAGAGCATTCGTGGATCACGGGCCGTCCTTCTTCCCTCGGTCGCATCGATGCATTGCCGTTCACGATGGAGCTCACTCCTGCCCCTTGTTTTGTTACTTGGTTTCATACGACGCACGTTCATTTCTTTCACCCCCCCAACGTTACTCACAACCGGATAACATCACGAAGTTTACGACCACTAAACACATTCCCACATTAGATGATAATAATAAGTTGTAATGAATAAAATGTTACGCAAAGGCGAACACACGTGCTAAGTAAAGTCCGCACCGTGATTGAGCTGGCTGGAATTGTATTTGAGTAAGAAAAGTTTATTGAAGGTGTAAGTAATACTACGAGTGGTCACGTGAACATTTTGATTTAAAAGTAAAAGTGGTGTCTAGCTCTCCACAGTCCTGGACATTCCACGTTCCTATGGTGGGGGTGAATACATCCTATGAGATACACCTCTGTTGACTGCCGTCAATGTGGCATTCGCTTGATCAACCTTGAACGGACGACGATAATGAGTTAATTCGACCCGACCGGGGAATTGAACCCGTGGCCTCCCGATTGGGAGTTGCGCCCCCGGAAAGATTTATTGCATCATCATCAGCCACGGTCAATCCACTGCTGTATGAAGGCCTATCCAAGCCATCACCATACATAACAATTTGGATTTGTAATTCAATCGCACCTTGTTGAGACATTACTCTCTCTGCATGATGATAAAAAAAACAATCATAAATAAATTACAGCGCTCGGTCAATCTGCTGCTGGATGAAGGCCGACTTCACGCAGTGTCAGTCATTTGACATTTCTTTGTTACCATACTTCACCACGCTAGTCAGTGAGGGGGGGGGGGTGAATGTGGGGGAGGTGGGGGGGCACTCCCAACACCGGTTCTGACATCACTCACCCACCGGTTCTGATATCAATCACCGGTTCTGACATCACTCACCCACCGGTTCTGACATCACTTACCCACCGGTTCGGATATCAATCATCGGTTCTGACATCACTCACCCACCGGATCTGACGTCACTCACCCACCGGTTCTGATATCACTCACCAGTTCTGACATCACTCACCCACCGGTTCTGACATCACTCACCCACCGGATCTGAGGTCACTCACCCACCGGTTCTGATATCACTCACCAGTTCTGACATCACTCACCCACCGGTTCTGACATCACTCACCCACCGGTTCGGATATCAATCACCGGTTCTGACATCACTCACCCACCGGATCTGACGTCACTCACCCACCGGTTCTGATATCACTCACTAGTTCTGATATTACTCACCCACCGGTTCTGACATCACTCACCCACCGGTTCGGATATCAATCACCGGTTCTGACATCACTCACCCACCGGATCTGACGTCACTCACCCACCGGTTCTGATATCACTCACCAGTTCTGACATCACTTACCCACCGGTTCTGACATCACTCACCCACCGGTTCGGATATCAATCACCGGTTCTGACATCACTCACCCACCGGATCTGACGTCACTCACCCACCGGTTCTGATATCACTCACTAGTTCTGATATTACTCACCCACCGGTTCTGACATCACTCACCCACCGGTTCTGATATCACTCACCCACCGGTTCTGATATTACTCACCCACCGGTTCTGACAACACTCACCCACCGGTTCTGACATCAATCACCGGTTCTGATATCACTCACCCATGGTTCTGACATCACTCACCCACCTGTTCTGACATCACTCACCCACCAGTTCTGATATCAATCACCGGTTCTGACATCACTCACCCACCTGTTCTGACATCACTCACCCACCAGTTCTGATATCAATCACCGGTTCTGACATCACTCACCCACCGGATCTGACGTCACTCACCCACCGGTTCTGACATCAATCACCCACCGGATCTGACATCACTCACTCACCGGTTCTGACATCACTCACCCACCGGTTCTAATATCACTCACCCACCGGTTCTGACATCACTCACCCACCCGTTCTGATATCACTCACCCACTGGTTCTGATATCACTCACCCACCGATTCTGATATCACTCACTCACCGGTTCTGACATCACTCACCCACTGGTTCTGATATCACTCACCCACCGGTTCTGATATCACTCACTCACCGGTTCTGACATCAATCACCGGTTCTGATATCACTCACCCATGGTTCCGACATCACTCACCCACCTGTTCTGACATCACTCACCCACCGGTTCTGACGTCACTCACCCACCGGTTCTGATATCACTCACCCACCGGTTCTGACATCACTCACCCACCGGTTCTGACATCACTCACCCACCTGTTCTAATATCACTCACCCACCGGTTCTGACGTCACTCACCCACCGGTTCTGATATCACTCACCCACCGGTTCTGACATCACTCACCCACCGGTTCTGATATCACTCACCCATGGTTCTGACATCACTCACCCACCGGTTCTGATATCACTCACCCACCGGTTCTGACGTCACTCACCCACCGGTTCTGATATCACTCACCCATGGTTCTGACATCACTCACCCACCGGTTCTGACGTCACTCACCCACTGGTTCTGATGTCACTCACCCACCAGTTCTGACATCACTCACTCACCGGTTCTGACATCACTCACCCACCGGTTCTGACATCACGCACCCACCGGTTCTGACATCACTCACCCACCGGTTCTGATATCACTCACCCACCGGTTCTGACGTCACTCACCCACCGGTTCTGACATCACTCACCCACCGGTTCTGACATCACTCACCCACCCATTCTGACGTCACTCACCCACCGGTTCTGACATCACTCACCCACCGGTTCTGACGTCACTCACCCACCGGTTCTGACATCACTCACTCACCGGTTGTGATATCACTCACCCACCGGTTCTGATATCACTCACCCACCGGTTCTGATATCACTCACCCACCGGCTCTGATATCAATCACCGGTTCTGATATCACTCACCCACCGGCTCTGATATCACTCACCCACCGGTTCTGATATCACTCACTCACCGGTTCTGACATCACTCACCCACCGGTTCTGACATCACTCACCCACTGGTTCTGATATCACTCACCCACCGGTTCTGATATCACTCACTCACCGGTTCTGACATCACTCACCGGTTCTGATATCACTCACCCACCGGTTCTGACGTCACTCACCCACCAGTTCTGACGTCACTCACCCACCGGTTCTGATATCAATCACCGGTTCTGATATCACTCACCCACCGGTTCTGACGTCACTCACCCACCAGTTCTGACGTCACTCACCCACCGGTTCTGATATCAATCACCGATTCTGATATCACTCACCCACCGGTTCTGACGTCACTCAACCACAGGTCATATTTTGCCATGGTCGGGAATCTAACGCAGGTTGCCAGATTCATCGTGCAGTGCACTGACCGCTGTTACTGATCTCCTTCCTTGCCCAGCGATTCAGGTCGATATATCTGCAACTGTGTATAAACATACAAATGTCACAATTATTATTGTGCAATTATAAAAAAAAACTAGCGGCCAGTATCCACCCCCTATTGCCTGAAGGTCCAAAGAATCCATCTTCACACTTTTACTGCCCTTTTAGTAACAACAAAAAATCTCCAAAAGAAAGTTATATTTTCACACTTTACTCTTTTCTGTAATAAAGGTATGGCAAGGTTAATCATGTTAAAACACTGCGGTCTTCTCGTATTTTCAAATAAATGCTGTTCTTGCAGACGTTAGCAATACTACACCGTGTGTTTATGCGTTTGTTTTATTTCCTGACTCCTGTGTTGCCAATTGTTACCGGGTATCAGATGCACTCTGTCCCGCCTGTTCGGAGGCGACCTGGTCACACGTGATGACGGCTCATCATCACAGCGGCTGATTTCATTATCGCACGTGGGAATAATTCAGAGCGGCAGCCTAATCATCTCCAGGCACGTTGTTTCTCCATATGCAGGGGGGGGGGGTGGATGAGAGAGTGTGTTTGGGTGGATTGGAGGAGCGGATGGGTCCGGGTGGGTTTGGGTAGCGTGGGGTGGGTGCTTGCCCGGGTGAGTGTGGGTTTGTGGACGGGGATCGAGGTCGACGGCTGTCCCATGTCGCCCCATTGCACCGCGACCAATGGAGAAGGGAAGGGTGGTTGAGGTTGTTTCCTTGAATTCAGAAAATGCGGCGCAGCAGTCAACGCGGCGCGCGAAGCGGCGATCGGCGGGAAGACCGACTGTCGACCTCCCAAAGCGGTGCTCAATTCATGGACCTTGTTGCAAACGTGACCACCGATGTACGACGAGCCGAGCTGGCCTGTGACGGGGAAAGTTGAACCCGCGACCTTCCGAATGAGGGTCAAACGCTCTGACCGCCGCGCCACAGCGAAAACCTCAAAACTCCTTTGGGGCGCGTTTCCCACTTTCGACTCCCAGTTCCTCTTTGCGCATTTTCTGTGGGCATGATGAATTTGGAGTTTCTGCACATTTAGAATACTAAGAATCCTAAATATGCCTTTGTTTGATCGAAGCCATTTCCTGGCTAATTATGGACATAAGTTAAATTAATCTTAATTTTGTACATTTGCTATTCGTGCCATCTTCACAGGGCAAGGCTATCAAGATGGCGCTATGGTCAACCGATATAGTCTGCAAAAGGGGATAGAGAGGGCAATGTTGCTATGTGTAATCCAAATTGAGTAACTTGTGGGGACATTTTTCAAATTTGGGCCGTGATGCCTGCACACAATAACCTACGCGCTTCGAACGCCGTCCGGGAATCTTGAACGTCCACTGTGACACGATCGGCGCGTAGTATTGTTAATGCACCCACAGTATTAACCAGGCTGGCCAACCGGATCTGAACCGGGAACCTGGGCACCACGGTGGCGAGATGTTAAACTGCCTCGCCTGGTTTCCAGGTGGTGGGTTCGATCCCGACCCTGACACCTGCTGTAATATTTGGAGCTTGTGTGCGTCTCTCCCCGTGATCGTGTGGATTTTTCTCCGTGTCCTCCAGTTTGTCCCTACACATTTAGAAACACGCATTTAGATTATTTGGCTGCTAGAAATGTCCACATGATATGCTACTTGATTGAACTATCATGTATGGCCAGGTCGCTTCTGAAAAAAAGTTAAATAGCTCAGTGGGCCTTACCTGGTGAAATGAAAAAAAAGTTACATTTCTAATCTAGTTAACCTCTGCAATAAGCAGCGAACGCACGACCACTGTTCATCCAGCCACGGGCAGCAACAACAAGTGTGACTTCGACAACTCACAGGAACACATGGCGCAAACACACACGATTCGTGAAGGTCATTAAGATTTTTATTTATTCTTAATCATTATTACCGCGGTCATCTTGCACACAAACGTACTTCTAATTCTCCCGGATCTATAAGGTGCACTTTTTTCCCCCCTCTTATTTGAAAGTGAAAGTTTGGGGTTTGTCTCGCAAACCGAGAGGATGTGTCTGTGACCAAGTTTGTTGAACTTCATTGACACCGTGCATCGAACTTTCCGGAGCGTCTTATGATCCCGAGAGAATACAGTGTAACACATACACACAAGCTGAGATATAGCGTACACACCACAACATCACGTGTCCTCAACTGCCAAATTTGTCCTTCCCCACACTTTGTCCTTCCCCCACACCTCCGATTAGCATGTTTGGCTACGTATGGTGCGCGAAAGAAATTCAACATACACTTCTTTCTCCGCTATTTTTTTAATATATAAAATTGCTTTACACGTTGAGCGTGCGACACGGCCATCGCTTACAATCCGCTAGTGCTCGTCATTTTACTTTTTCGGCGCGCCAAAGTGGACTTCGTCATCGACGGCGGTGGCGGTGTGTCGGTCGCCTTCACAGGTTAAACCACTCGTTCATGTTACCCCTCCGCGTGTCTCCCTTCTTCCTCTGCTCCTCGTTCTCGCGGAACATCCGCTCAAACGCTTCCAACGACTCGGGGTCCTCCTCCTTGGTCTCTTTCTCGGGGAATAGGTTGGGGAAGGTGAAGGTCTGCCCTTGAGCCTGGGGGAGGCGCGCAGGATACACGGGGAACGGAGAGGGGAGCGGAGCAATACCGTTGACTTCAGTGTTGCAGCCATGAAATTACTCTTGACACGATTCCACTGGTGGGGGTCTCTAAAATGCGAACAAGCAATGTACGTGCGCATGTTGAACTTCTTTCGCACCGTACGCAGCCAACCGTGCTAATCGGAGGTTGCAGCGAGGAATGCTAATTTAATTTTGTTTAAGTGTTTTAAACTAGTAATAGTTTAAGTGTTTAATAGTTTCGTTTTCATTAAAACGCATGAAAAAAAACGATCAAATAAATTAATAATCATATTGGCTGGGTGGCTTGGAGTTCAGAGCACTGACAGGTGGAGAGAGCGAATTGGAAAGCGTTAAACTGGCCGCTTGTTCCCCAGCTCGAATAATCACAATTTCAGTCACCCTATATACACATTTGTGGCAAAATGTATCGACAAGAGGCGGTCGGGCGGCTAAAAGATCAAGGCGCTGAGCAAGCACCATTGAGATCCTAGGTGCAAAGCCAGCTTCGAGCCAGCTGAGATTAAACCCAAACCAGGTTCTCGAGTGCAGTGAGTTCATAGTTTTAATAGTCACGATTTTTAAACGTCTTCGCTGTGTCACCTCTCCCTGCTCCTCACCAGTTGCACGTAGGCCACTTTGTAGTCGGGCTTCTTGAGGTGTTGATTCAGGTGGTTCTTCTTCTTGTTGGAACCTACAAAAAGAGGCACACAAGACCGCACGGTGAGATGAAACAATAAAATCAAGGCAGTTGTGTAGCGTGGATTTGGGTCGTTTCTCCCGCTACTCTAAAGATGTTTGATAAGTTGTTTTTGGTGTGGCTGCTGAGATCCTTAGGTATTTCCAGTAAATACTAAGAATCCTACCCGGGCACTAGTGTAAATTAGAAAACTTGCAGTTCTGCCCCTCTCATCAATTGTCCACTGGCACAGCCCGGACCGCACCGGTGCAGGGCCCTCAAAGTATGGCACGGGTGGTTTTCCACTGGCCATTTGACAAGAGCCAAGCTAGAACGAAACTGTGATAATATGCTGGTCTCACAAGACGACGTCCCAATCCGGCTCTGGGCCAAGCAGGGCCAGGGGCGGGGCTAATCAACTCGTTCAATGAATACGTGCGATGGCAGTCAGTGCGAGTGGACGGCGCCACCGCGCTTATCTGCACGCGTCCCGATTTTCATGTTTTTCACACGACGTCAATCGGCACGCAGCATCACCGCATCATCCGCATGCGTCTCAAGTTGAACGGCGCGTGTGACGTTTCATGGCGCAGTTCAGCTTCTGCGGTGTAAAAACAACCCGGAGCCTCCCGCGTCGCACCGAGCTGGCTCGCCATGGGCCCGGGCACGGCACAGTAGTGCGGTGCGAAGGAAGTATTTTCAGCGTGACCAAGACCACGTGGAGTTGCTCACCGTATTGGATTCTCGTCCTCACTTCCGCCACAGAGACGTTGTAAATTTTCTGTAGGTAGTTTTTGACGTCGAACTTGGTCATCCTGACGACGAAGGACAAATGTCGGTGGGGGTTTTACGCGGCTTGACGTCACATAGGCGTGCACTGCAATTGTGAAATACGCTGCCCCGTCGTTGGGTATACAAATGAGAATCGGAAGGAAATAAAGTGTTCTTAAAAAAATCACAATGACCAACGATAATGGCTTTTTTTTTTTTACACCACAGGTAATACGATTATCGTGGCGATTATTCCATCATCCGATCGTTAGCATCAAGCACGTTAGCGTCAACAGGAAAGCCAGGTGGGTAATTGTGGGCGTTTCTTTTTTTCTCCCCCCCGACGATTGTTCCTGCTGACGATTCCCAACGTGTGCGGCGCTCACTCCATGGAGACGCGGAACTGCACGGTGTCTTCAGGTAGCTCCTTCCCGGGCCGCACCATCTTCATGAAGAAGTTGGTGCGGAAGACGCGCAGCTGAGGGTTTCCATACTGGTAAATGGGCATGCTGGAACAACAGAATAATCATAATCTTTATTCATACTGGAGGAATCCGGATGAGCTGTAAAGTGATTTTTCACAAATGTCCAGTAGGGGCAGGTCACAACGTTAAAACAAACAATACAAAAGCATGCTGGAAGTGAAAGGTCAACAAATCATGGGAATAGGTTTTCCCCTTTTTTCCGGCAACAAAACAGGTGTTAAGATGTTAAAACACCAAACTGAAACCTTTCACAAGGAATCATGTCTGCATTAACAACAATACTTGTAATCAGAATGCAAACAAAAAACATACTCTGATAATATATGCATTGTCTTTTAAACTGATTGGTCCACACCAGAGATAGCTTTCTTTTGAGCCTAGTCTCAAAACGGTGTTGGTCTAACACTTTTGGCGTCCTATGATCTAACACCACCCAGTGAGTCGTGGGCAATTGTTTGACCATACCTCACCACAATGGTCTCATGCGGATTGGAACAGTGATTACCTGCTCAAATGAGCATCGAGGTGTTGCGCATCTCACGTTGACAGCCATAACCCAGTGGTGGGAGATTCCACACTCCTATGGTGGGGGCTCGTCTATCCATAGGACAACTACACTGTTTGACCTCCCCACAATGCGGTACCAAGTTTATTGACTCAGGAAGGATGATGGGCTGAGTTCACCCGCCGAAACCCCAAACCGGAAATTGAACTCGCAACCCGATAGCGAGTGGTTCGCTCTAGCGACCGAGTCAATTCCTGCTGCATTGCAGAAGTCAATTGTGCCAATACGCCTTCGACGTTTTGGGATTGCTGAAAGTGAAACACGATTGTGGCCTTTGGAGTGAGAGAGAAAAAAGGTAAGTTTTGGCGCGTTCCAATAAATAAAGGAGATCTCAATGGATCAGGCGGGTTCCGTTCTACACACGGGACACCGGGTTGCTGTAGGGACCGTGCTCCAACATTCGGCACGTGGTGACTTCACATGGATATTGGTCAGTTGTGAAGGGTGACTCAAAGGCAAAACACACACCCGCACACATAAACGTGTCTGCCGCGCGCCACCTGGGGGACACAGGCTAACCTACTCGCATTAATATTCCAATTAATTAGGTGACATTGAAATGAATCACTCGCTTACTCGGGACATTATTATTATTGAGCGATTGTAAAGAGCGGCGTGGCAACGCCGCTGGCAATTCCAACAGTTTAGCAGGGCGCATTTTTCGGCGATTCTTTTTAATTCGATGAACGGTCGTGCTAATGTGAAGCTCGCTTACCACCCTTGTCATTACAGCGTCACCAATAACGTCTGATAAGTTGGAGAGGTGTTTTTGCCCATAAGGGCTGTCCAATGATAAGCAGGGGAGGGGGGGTTGCTGCTTGCACAGAGATGGGGGAAGACACGAGGAGAGACACAGAGACGAGGAAGAGACATGGGGGTCAAGAAACAGAGAGACACAGACGCTGACATGCAAATATCGAGACATACACAGACATGCAGATATACTCGTACAGAGAGACCGAGACTTATACTCACAGTAGAGACAGACACGGAGAGACAGACACAGACATACAGATATACTCGTACAGAGAGACCGAGACTTTCTACTTACAGGAGAGTCAAACACGGAGAGACAGACACAGACATACAGATATACTCGTACAGAGAGACCCGATACTTATACTCACAGTAGAGACAAACACGAAGAGACATACACAGACATGCAGATATACTCGTACAGAGAGAACCGAGACTTTATACTTACAGGAGAGTCAAACACGGAGAGACAGACACAGACATACAGATATACTCGTACAGAGAGACCGAGACTTTATACGCACAGTAGAGTCAAACACGGAGAGACAGACACAGACATACAGATATACTCGTACAGAGAGACCGAGACTTTATACGCACAGTAGAGACAGACACAGGAGAGACAGACACAGACACACAGATATACTCGTACAGAGAGACCGAGACTTATACTCACAGTAGAGACAGACACAGGAGAGACAGACACAGACATACAGATATACTCGTACAGAGAGACCGAGACTTTATACTCACAGTAGAGACAGACACAGGAGAGACAGACACAGACATACAGATATACTCGTACAGAGAGAACCGAGACTTTATACGCACAGTAGAGACAGACACGGAGAGACAGACACAGACATACAGATATACTCGTACAGAGAGACCCAAGACTTTATACTCACAGGAGAGACAGACACAGGAGAGACAGACACAGACATACAGATATACTCGTGCAGAGAGACCGAGACTTATACTCACAGTAGAGACAAACACAGGAGAGACAGACACAGACATACAGATATACTCGTACAGAGAGACCGAGACTTATACTCACAGTAGAGACAAACACAGGAGAGACAGACACAGACATACAGATATACTCGTGCAGAGAGACCCGAGACTTTATACGCACAGGAGAGACAGACACAGAGAGACAGACACAGAAGAGACGTTCATGTAACAGGCACGGACATGTGGAGACGAGACGCTTCACAAACGCCATGCACGGAGAGACACACAGACAAGACACACAGAGACAGACGAGAGTTCTCACACGGGCGGACACGGGAGGCCACGCAATCAAGACAGAAGAGCGATACGCAGACACAGAGAGACAGATGTAAAATAGGCATTGCATCGATGCAAAGAATAGGAGACTCAAAGAGACGTATAGACGTAAATACAAGGTGACACAAGGAGACAGATACGTGTCCACTAAGTCGGGGGTCTCCCCCATCATTAACCGTCTATTTCACAATCACCTGTTTCACCTTCTGTCTGAAACGTTTTAATGAAGAAGGAAAAAAAAATCACAAAATATGCAACGTTAACCAGATCGAGGCCTAGCGCCTGCATTGGATCCCCGCCTCGCCTAGGCAGCGCTACCGCCTCTTTTAAACACCCCAACCCGGCGGCGCATCTATCCGAGGGTCGTTGAAGTCACGCAGGGGCCTAGTACTGCACATTTTTTACGCGGTTTTTCTTTCCCTCCCCCCCCTCCCCCTTACAACGACGAGTTTTAAAACAAAACAAAATATGTAAACGGAATTAAAATCCGCGCGTGTTTATCCGTGGCAAGTACTCACAGCACTCGACGAGCCATCGCCGAGATGTGTTTGTCAAGTAATTCACCGAACGGCGGCGCAGATCACCAGCGCGGCGCCGCAGCATTCGCTTCAATGTCAAGGGGAACGCGTGAACCACGCCACGTGTGTGTGTGTGCGCAACAAAGCGATCGCTGCAGAAGTTGTTGTTTTTTAATGGAGAATAAGGGCAACGACGACGAATACAGGCCGAGTGAGCTTCAACTCGTGCTGAAAAGAACTTTTAAATAAGTGTTGGTATAGAATGTGCGCGTCGTGAGTGCGTTTTAAGTAGGTAAGCGGTGGCCAGCGTTAATGGCTAGTCCCATATGGTCTAGTGGTTAGGATTCCTGGTTTTCACCCAGGCGGCCCGGGTTCAATTCCCGGTATGGGAACTAACGTTTTATTTTCCTCATTGGATTTGCTGGCTCGATGTGAGTTCGACACTTTTTTCGAGAACATTTATTGTCGTATTTTTTTTATTAATAGGATTACGCCGGTGGTAAAGCTATTACGTTTTATTCTTTGGTTCTTTCGCTAAAGTCACGTAGAATTATGTTGAATAAGTCACGTCTGCCATTCTTACTTTATAACGACAGTGCAAGTTCAAGTTGTTGAGACTCTTACGTTAATTTTATTGAACAGGATAACTTTTCTAATCAGCGGGCCTCTTGAGACTCCTATTACCCGCAGCAGCTGTAGGGCCCAACTAAAACTCCTAGTATTCGAGTCTGTTATTATGGATTATTACTCGCCTGATTGTCACATCCCATATTGTTTAGTGGTCAGGCTTCCTGATTTGCACTCGGGCTCCCCTTGTTGAATTCCCGTGAGGAAGAGTATATAATAATAATAGGGTTTTTCCCCTTTTTTCTGGCAACAAAACTGAAACCTTCATACAAGGAATCATGCGTGTACTAACCATAATAATTGTGGTCAAAATACAAACAAAAAAACACTATGATAAGATATGCATTGTCCTTGAAACTGATTGGTCCACACCAGAGACGGCTTTCTTTTGAGCCTCGTCTCAATATGAGTAAAAATATTGGTATACGAATACCAATGAATTGAATGTGACTTTGCCCAGCCTCCCATATGGTCTAGTGGTTAGGATTCCTGGTTTTCACCCAGGCGGCCCGGGTTCAATTCCCGGTATGGGAACAATTGTTTCATTTTCCTCATTGGATTTGCTGGCTTGATGTGAGTTCGACACTTTTTTCGGGAACATTTTTTGTAATATTTTTTATCAATTGGATTACGCCGATAGTAAAGCTATAACGTTTAATTCTTTGGTTCTTTCGTTAAAGTTACGTAGAGTTATGTTGAATAAGTCACGTGTACCATTCTTACTTTATAATGACAGTGCAAGTGTTGAGACTCTTACGTTAATTTTATTAAACAGGATACCTTTTCTAATCCGCGGCCCTTTTGAGACTCCTATTTTCCGCAGCAGCTGTTGGGCCCAACTAAAACTAGTCGGTTATTATGGATTATTACTCGCCTGATTGTCACATCCCATATAGTGTAGTGGTCAGGCTTCCTGATTTTCACTCAGGCTCCCCTTGTTGAATTCCCGTGAGGAAGAGTATATAATAATGCGGGTTTCTCCCCTTTTTTTCTGGCAACAAAACTGAAACCTTTATACGAGGAATCATGTGTGCATTAACCACAATACTTGTGGTCAAAATGCAAACAATAAACACACTATGATAAGATGTGCATTGTCCTTGAAACTGATTGGTCCACACCAGAGACGGCTTTCTTTTGAGCCTCGTCTCAATTGGTGTGAGACCAGAGGAAGCCAAAAGGCGTACAGCTCAAAGACAATGCACTATGAAAGTAATGAGGGCTCGGGGTGAGCATCTACATCATTAGACCTCTTTTGGCAGTACCAAAATATAATAATAGGGGTTTTCCCCTTTTTTCTGGCAACAAAAATTAAACCTTTTTACGACTTTTTGTTGCCAGAAAAAAGGGGAAAAACCACTATTATTATATTTTGGTACTGGCAAAGGAGGTCTAATGATGAAGAGGTGATAAGTTTGTCATTATATTTTAGTTTGGTTGCTGTGTCAACATCAACCACTTTTCTTTCTTGTATAGAAAACATAGTATCTTACATAGACGGCATGAGTGTCAGGTTGAATACGTATGGTTTTCAAATACTTTGATGATGATTGCGAAATCATCAAATCAGTTTGTGTGTAGATGTTGAGCAGATTGTTGCATCACGTGATCATGAGCGCTGAAAGCTTGGGGAGGCCTTAATCCAGCAGTGGACTGACCAAGGCTGATGGTGACGATGAAGAATGTAATGGTAGATGAGACATGGTTTCATTCACTTTTTCATGATAACTTTGCAAGTTTTTTTACAATATGAGTAAAAATATTGGTATATGAATACCAATGCATTTAATGTGAATTTGACCAGCCTCCCATATGGTCTAGTGGTTAGGATTCCTGGTTTTCACCCAGGCGGCCCGGGTTCAATTCCCGGTATGAGAACTGAAGTTTGATTTTCCTCATTGGATTTGCTGGTTCGATGTGAGTTCGACACTTTTTTCGGGGATATTTATTGTAATACTTTTTTTTATTAATTGGATTACGCCGGTAGTAAAGCTATTACGTTTTATTCTTTGGTTCTTTCGGTAAAGTCACGTAGAATTATGTTGAATAAGTCACATGTGCCATTCTTACTTTATAATCACAGTGCAAGTTGTTGAGACTCTTACGTTAATTTTATTGAACAGGATAACTTTTATAATCCGCGGCCCTCTTGAGACTCCTATTACCCGCAGCAGCTGTAGGGCCCAACTAAAACTCCTAGTATTCGAGTCTGTTATTATGGATTATTACTCGCCTGATTGTCACATCCCATATAGTGTAGTGGTCAGGCTTCCTGATTTTCACTCAGGCTCCCCTTGTTGAATTCCCGTGAGGAAGAGTATATAATAATGCGGGTTTCTCCCCTTTTTTCTGGCAACAAAACTGAAACCTTTATACGAGGAATCATGTGTGCATTAACCACAATACTTGTGGTCAAAATGCAAACAATAAACACACTATGATAAGATGTGCATTGTCCTTGAAACTGATTGGTCCACACCAGAGACGGCTTTCTTTTGAGCCTCGTCTCAATTGGTGTGAGACCAGAGGAAGCCAAAAGGCGTACAGCTCAAAGACAATGCACTATGAAAGTAATGAGGGCTCGGGGTGAGCATCTACATCATTAGACCTCTTTTGGCAGTACCAAAATAAAATAATAGAGGTTTTCCCCTTTTTTCTGGCAGCAAAAATTAAACCTTTTTACGACTTTTTGTTGCCAGAAAAAAGGGGAAAAACCACTATTATTATATTTTGGTACTGGCAAAGGAGGTCTAATGATGAAGAGGTGATAAGTTTGTCATTATATTTTAGTTTGGTTGCTGTGTCAACATCAAACACTTTTCTTTCTTGTATAGAAAACATAGTATCTTACATAGACGGCATGAGTGTCAGGTTGAATACGTATGGTTTTCAAATACTTTGATGATGATTGCGAAATCATCAAATCAGTTTGTGTGTAGATGTTGAGCAGATTGTTGCATCACGTGATCATGAGCGCTGAAAGCTTGGGGAGGCCTTAATCCAGCAGTGGACTGACCATGGCTGATGGTGACGATGAAGAATGTAATGCTAGATGAGACATGGTTTCATTCACTTTTTCATGATAACTTTGCAAGTTTTTTTACAATATGAGTAAAAATATTGGTATACGAATACCAATGCATTTAATGTGAATTTGCCCAGCCTCCCATATGGTCTAGTGGTTAGGATTCCTGGTTTTCACCCAGGCGGCCCGGGTTCAATTCCCGGTATGGGAACTGAAGTTTGATTTTCCTCATTGGATTTGCTGGTTCGATGTGAGTTCGACACTTTTTTCGGGGATATTTATTGTAATACTTTTTTTATTAATTGGATTACGCCGGTAGTAAAGCTATTACGTTTTATTCTTTGGTTCTTTCGGTAAAGTTACGTAGAATTATGTTGAATAAGTCACATGTGCCATTCTTACTTTATAATCACAGTGCAAGTTGTTGAGACTCTTACGTTAATTTTATTGAAAAGAATAACTTTTATAATCCGCGGCCCTCTTGAGACTCCTATTACCCGCAGCAGCTGTAGGGCCCAACTAAAACTCCTAGTATTCGAGTCTGTTATTATGGATTATTACTCGCCTGATTGTCACATCCCATATAGTGTAGTGGTCAGGCTTCCTGATTTTCACTCAGGCTCCCCTTGTTGAATTCCCGTGAGGAAGAGTATATAATAATGCGGGTTTCTCCCCTTTTTTCTGGCAACAAAACTGAAACCTTTATACGAGGAATCATGTGTGCATTAACCACAATACTTGTGGTCAAAATGCAAACAATAAACACACTATGATAAGATGTGCATTGTCCTTGAAACTGATTGGTCCACACCAGAGACGGCTTTCTTTTGAGCCTCGTCTCAATTGGTGTGAGACCAGAGGAAGCCAAAAGGCGTACAGCTCAAAGACAATGCACTATGAAAGTAATGAGGGCTCGGGGTGAGCATCTACATCTTTAGACCTCTTTTGGCAGTACCAAAATATAATAATAGGGGTTTTCCCCTTTTTTCTGGCAGCAAAAATTAAACCTTTTTACGACTTTTTGTTGCCAGAAAAAAGGGGAAAAACCACTATTATTATATTTTGGTACTGGCAAAGGAGGTCTAATGATGAAGAGGTGATAAGTTTGTCATTATATTTTAGTTTGGTTGCTGTGTCAACATCAACCACTTTTCTTTCTTGTATAGAAAACATAGTATCTTACATAGACGGCATGAGTGTCAGGTTGAATACGTATGGTTTTCAAATACTTTGATGATGATTGCGAAATCATCAAATCAGTTTGTGTGTAGATGTTGAGCAGATTGTTGCATCACGTGATCATGAGCGCTGAAAGCTTGGGGAGGCCTTAATCCAGCAGTGGACTGACCAAGGCTGATGGTGACGATGAAGAATGTAATGCTAGATGAGACATGGTTTCATTCACTTTTTCATGATAACTTTGCAAGTTTTTTTACAATATGAGTAAAAATATTGGTATATGAATACCAATGCATTTAATGTGAATTTGACCAGCCTCCCATATGGTCTAGTGGTTAGGATTCCTGGTTTTCACCCAGGCGGCCCGGGTTCAATTCCCGGTATGGGAACTGAAGTTTGATTTTCCTCATTGGATTTGCTGGTTCGATGTGAGTTCGACACTTTTTTCGGGGATATTTATTGTAATACTTTTTTTATTAATTGGATTACGCCGGTAGTAAAGCTATTACGTTTTATTCTTTGGTTCTTTCGGTAAAGTCACGTAGAATTATGTTGAATAAGTCACATGTGCCATTCTTACTTTATAATCACAGTGCAAGTTGTTGAGACTCTTACGTTAATTTTATTGAAAAGAATAACTTTTATAATCCGCGGCCCTCTTGAGACTCCTATTACCCGCAGCAGCTGTAGGGCCCAACTAAAACTCCTAGTATTCGAGTCTGTTATTATGGATTATTACTCGCCTGATTGTCACATCCCATATAGTGTAGTGGTCAGGCTTCCTGATTTTCACTCAGGCTCCCCTTGTTGAATTCCCGTGAGGAAGAGTATATAATAATGCGGGTTTCTCCCCTTTTTTCTGGCAACAAAACTGAAACCTTTATACGAGGAATCATGTGTGCATTAACCACAATACTTGTGGTCAAAATGCAAACAATAAACACACTATGATAAGATGTGCATTGTCCTTGAAACTGATTGGTCCACACCAGAGACGGCTTTCTTTTGAGCCTCGTCTCAATTGGTGTGAGACCAGAGGAAGCCAAAAGGCGTACAGCTCAAAGACAATGCACTATGAAAGTAATGAGGGCTCGGGGTGAGCATCTACATCTTTAGACCTCTTTTGGCAGTACCAAAATATAATAATAGGGGTTTTCCCCTTTTTTCTGGCAGCAAAAATTAAACCTTTTTACGACTTTTTGTTGCCAGAAAAAAGGGGAAAAACCACTATTATTATATTTTGGTACTGGCAAAGGAGGTCTAATGATGAAGAGGTGATAAGTTTGTCATTATATTTTAGTTTGGTTGCTGTGTCAACATCAACCACTTTTCTTTCTTGTATAGAAAACATAGTATCTTACATAGACGGCATGAGTGTCAGGTTGAATACGTATGGTTTTCAAATACTTTGATGATGATTGCGAAATCATCAAATCAGTTTGTGTGTAGATGTTGAGCAGATTGTTGCATCACGTGATCATGAGCGCTGAAAGCTTGGGGAGGCCTTAATCCAGCAGTGGACTGACCAAGGCTGATGGTGACGATGAAGAATGTAATGCTAGATGAGACATGGTTTCATTCACTTTTTCATGATAACTTTGCAAGTTTTTTTACAATATGAGTAAAAATATTGGTATATGAATACCAATGCATTTAATGTGAATTTGACCAGCCTCCCATATGGTCTAGTGGTTAGGATTCCTGGTTTTCACCCAGGCGGCCCGGGTTCAATTCCCGGTATGGGAACTGAAGTTTGATTTTCCTCATTGGATTTGCTGGTTCGATGTGAGTTCGACACTTTTTTCGGGGATATTTATTGTAATACTTTTTTTTATTAATTGGATTACGCCGGTAGTAAAGCTATTACGTTTTATTCTTTGGTTCTTTCGGTAAAGTCACGTAGAATTATGTTGAATAAGTCACATGTGCCATTCTTACTTTATAATCACAGTGCAAGTTGTTGAGACTCTTACGTTAATTTTATTGAAAAGGATAACTTTTATAATCCGCGGCCCTCTTGAGACTCCTATTACCCGCAGCAGCTGTAGGGCCCAACTAAAACTCCTAGTATTCGAGTCTGTTATTATGGATTATTACTCGCCTGATTGTCACATCCCATATAGTGTAGTGGTCAGGCTTCCTGATTTTCACTCAGGCTCCCCTTGTTGAATTCCCGTGAGGAAGAGTATATAATAATGCGGGTTTCTCCCCTTTTTTCTGGCAACAAAACTGAAACCTTTATACGAGGAATCATGTGTGCATTAACCACAATACTTGTGGTCAAAATGCAAACAATAAACACACTATGATAAGATGTGCATTGTCCTTGAAACTGATTGGTCCACACCAGAGACGGCTTTCTTTTGAGCCTCGTCTCAATTGGTGTGAGACCAGAGGAAGCCAAAAGGCGTACAGCTCAAAGACAATGCACTATGAAAGTAATGAGGGCTCGGGGTGAGCATCTACATCATTAGACCTCTTTTGGCAGTACCAAAATATAATAATAGGGGTTTTCCCCTTTTTTCTGGCAACAAAAATTAAACCTTTTTACGACTTTTTGTTGCCAGAAAAAAGGGGAAAACCCACTATTCTTATATTTTGGTACTGGCAAAGGAGGTCTAATGATGAAGAGGTGATAAGTTTGTCATTATATTTTAGTTTGGTTGCTGTGTCAACATCAACCACTTTTCTTTCTTGTATAGAAAACATAGTATCTTACATAGACGGCATGAGTGTCAGGTTGAATACGTATGGTTTTCAAAAACTTTGATGATGATTGCGAAATCATCAAATCAGTTTGTGTGTAGATGTTGAGCAGATTGTTGCATCACGTGACCATGAGCGCTGAAAGCTTGGGGAGGCCTTAATCCAGCAGTGGACTGACCATGGCTGATGGTGACGATGAAGAATGTAATGCTAGATGAGACATGGTTTCATTCACTTTTTCATGATAACTTTGCAAGTTTTTTTACAATATGAGTAAAAATATTGGTATATGAATACCAATGCATTTAATGTGAATTTGACCAGCCTCCCATATGGTCTAGTGGTTAGGATTCCTGGTTTTCACCCAGGCGGCCCGGGTTCAATTCCCGGTATGGGAACTAAAGCTTGATTTTCCTCATTGGATTTGCTGGCTCGATGTGAGTTCTACACTTTTTTCGGGGATATTTATTGTAATACTTTTTTTTTATTAATTGGATTACGCCGGTAGTAAAGCTATTACGTTTTATTCTTTGGTTCTTTCGGTAAAGTCACGTAGAATTATGTTGAATAAGTCACATGTGCCATTCTTACTTTATAATCACAGTGCAAGTTGTTGAGACTCTTACGTTAATTTTATTGAAAATGATAACTTTTATAATCCGCGGCCCTCTTGAGACTCCTATTACCCGCAGCAGCTGTAGGGCCCAACTAAAACTCCTAGTATTCGAGTCTGTTATTATGGATTATTACTCGCCTGATTGTCACATCCCATATAGTGTAGTGGTCAGGCTTCCTGATTTTCACTCAGGCTCCCCTTGTTGAATGCCCGTGAGGAAGAGTATATAATAATGCGGGTTTCTCCACTTTTTTCTGGCAACAAAACTGAAACCTTTATACGAGGAATCATGTGTGCATTAACCACAATACTTGTGGTCAAAATGCAAACAATAAACACACTATGATAAGATGTGCATTGTCCTTGAAACTGATTGGTCCACACCAGAGACGGCTTTCTTTTGAGCCTCGTCTCAATTGGTATGAGACCAGAGTAAGCCAAAAGGCGTACAGCTCAAAGACAATGCACTATGAAAGTAATGAGGGCTCGGGGTGAGCATCTACATCATTAGACCTCTTTTGGCAGTACCAAAATATAATAATAGGGGTTTTCCCCTTTTTTCTGGCAACAAAAATTAAACCTTTTTACGACTTTTTGTTGCCAGAAAAAAGGGGAAAACCCACTATTATTATATTTTGGTACTGGCAAAGGAGGTCTAATGATGAAGAGGTGATAAGTTTGTCATTATATTTTAGTTTGGTTGCTGTGTCAACATCAACCACTTTTCTTTCTTGTATAGAAAACATAGTATCTTACATAGACGGCATGAGTGTCAGGTTGAATACGTATGGTTTTCAAAAACTTTGATGATGATTGCGAAATCATCAAATCAGTTTGTGTGTAGATGTTGAGCAGATTGTTGCATCACGTGACCATGAGCGCTGAAAGCTTGGGGAGGCCTTAATCCAGCAGTGGACTGACCATGGCTGATGGTGACGATGAAGAATGTAATGCTAGATGAGACATGGTTTCATTCACTTTTTCATGATAACTTTGCAAGTTTTTTTACAATATGAGTAAAAATATTGGTATATGAATACCAATGCATTTAATGTGAATTTGACCAGCCTCCCATATGGTCTAGTGGTTAGGATTCCTGGTTTTCACCCAGGCGGCCCGGGTTCAATTCCCGGTATGGGAACTAAAGCTTGATTTTCCTCATTGGATTTGCTGGCTCGATGTGAGTTCTACACTTTTTTCGGGGATATTTATTGTAATACTTTTTTTTATTAATTGGATTACGCCGGTAGTAAAGCTATTACGTTTTATTCTTTGGTTCTTTCGGTAAAGTCACGTAGAATTATGTTGAATAAGTCACATGTGCCATTCTTACTTTATAATCACAGTGCAAGTTGTTGAGACTCTTACGTTAATTTTATTGAAAATGATAACTTTTATAATCCGCGGCCCTCTTGAGACTCCTATTACCCGCAGCAGCTGTAGGGCCCAACTAAAACTCCTAGTATTCGAGTCTGTTATTATGGATTATTACTCGCCTGATTGTCACATCCCATATAGTGTAGTGGTCAGGCTTCCTGATTTTCACTCAGGCTCCCCTTGTTGAATGCCCGTGAGGAAGAGTATATAATAATGCGGGTTTCTCCCCTTTTTTCTGGCAACAAAACTGAAACCTTTATACGAGGAATCATGTGTGCATTAACCACAATACTTGTGGTCAAAATGCAAACAATAAACACACTATGATAAGATGTGCATTGTCCTTGAAACTGATTGGTCCACACCAGAGACGGCTTTCTTTTGAGCCTCGTCTCAATTGGTGTGAGACCAGAGGAAGCCAAAAGGCGTACAGCTCAAAGACAATGCACTATGAAAGTAATGAGGGCTCGGGGTGAGCATCTACATCATTAGACCTCTTTTGGCAGTACCAAAATATAATAATAGGGGTTTTCCCCTTTTTTCTGGCAACAAAAATTAAACCTTTTTACGACTTTTTGTTGCCAGAAAAAAGGGGAAAAACCACTATTATTATATTTTGGTACTGGCAAAGGAGGTCTAATGATGAAGAGGTGATAAGTTTGTCATTATATTTTAGTTTGGTTGCTGTGTCAACATCAACCACTTTTCTTTCTTGTATAGAAAACATAGTATCTTACATAGACGGCATGAGTGTCAGGTTGAATACGTATGGTTTTCAAATACTTTGATGATGATTGCGAAATCATCAAATCAGTTTGTGTGTAGATGTTGAGCAGATTGTTGCATCACGTGATCATGAGCGCTGAAAGCTTGGGGAGGCCTTAATCCAGCAGTGGACTAACCATGGCTGATGGTGACGATGAAGAATGTAATGGTAGATGAGACATGGTTTCATTCACTTTTTCATGATAACTTTGCAAGTTTTTTTACAATATGAGTAAAAATATTGGTATATGAATACCAATGCATTTAATGTGAATTTGCCCAGCCTCCCATATGGTCTAGTGGTTAGGATTCCTGGTTTTCACCCAGGCGGCCCGGGTTCAATTCCCGGTATGGGAACTGAAGTTTGATTTTCCTCATTGGATTTGCTGGTTCGATGTGAGTTCGACACTTTTTTCGGGGATATTTTTTGTAATACTTTTTTTATTAATTGGATTACGCCGGTAGTAAAGCTATTACGTTTTATTCTTTGGTTCTTTCGGTAAAGTTACGTAGAATTATGTTGAATAAGTCACATGTGCCATTCTTACTTTATAATCACAGTGCAAGTTGTTGAGACTCTTACGTTAATTTTATTGAAAAGGATAACTTTTATAATCCGCGGCCCTCTTGAGACTCCTATTACCCGCAGCAGCTGTAGGGCCCAACTAAAACTCCTAGTATTCGAGTCTGTTATTATGGATTATTACTCGCCTGATTGTCACATCCCATATAGTGTAGTGGTCAGGCTTCCTGATTTTCACTCAGGCTCCCCTTGTTGAATTCCCGTGAGGAAGAGTATATAATAATGCGGGTTTCTCCCCTTTTTTCTGGCAACAAAACTGAAACCTTTATACGAGGAATCATGTGTGCATTAACCACAATACTTGTGGTCAAAATGCAAACAATAAACACACTATGATAAGATGTGCATTGTCCTTGAAACTGATTGGTCCACACCAGAGACGGCTTTCTTTTGAGCCTCGTCTCAATTGGTGTGAGACCAGAGGAAGCCAAAAGGCGTACAGCTCAAAGACAATGCACTATGAAAGTAATGAGGGCTCGGGGTGAGCATCTACATCATTAGACCTCTTTTGGCAGTACCAAAATATAATAATAGGGGTTTTCCCCTTTTTTCTGGCAACAAAAATTAAACCTTTTTACGACTTTTTGTTGCCAGAAAAAAGGGGAAAACCCACTATTCTTATATTTTGGTACTGGCAAAGGAGGTCTAATGATGAAGAGGTGATAAGTTTTTCATTATATTTTAGTTTGGTTGCTGTGTCAACATCAACCACTTTTCTTTCTTGTATAGAAAACATAGTATCTTACATAGACGGCATGAGTGTCAGGTTGAATACGTATGGTTTTCAAAAACTTTGATGATGATTGCGAAATCATCAAATCAGTTTGTGTGTAGATGTTGAGCAGATTGTTGCATCACGTGACCATGAGCGCTGAAAGCTTGGGGAGGCCTTAATCCAGCAGTGGACTGACCATGGCTGATGGTGACGATGAAGAATGTAATGCTAGATGAGACATGGTTTCATTCACTTTTTCATGATAACTTTGCAAGTTTTTTTACAATATGAGTAAAAATATTGGTATATGAATACCAATGCATTTAATGTGAATTTGACCAGCCTCCCATATGGTCTAGTGGTTAGGATTCCTGGTTTTCACCCAGGCGGCCCGGGTTCAATTCCCGGTATGGGAACTAAAGCTTGATTTTCCTCATTGGATTTGCTGGTTCGATGTGAGTTCGACACTTTTTTCGGGGATATTTATTGTAATACTTTTTTTTATTAATTGGATTACGCCGGTAGTAAAGCTATTACGTTTTATTCTTTGGTTCTTTCGGTAAAGTCACGTAGAATTATGTTGAATAAGTCACATGTGCCATTCTTACTTTATAATCACAGTGCAAGTTGTTGAGACTCTTACGTTAATTTTATTGAAAATGATAACTTTTATAATCCGCGGCCCTCTTGAGACTCCTATTACCCGCAGCAGCTGTAGGGCCCAACTAAAACTCCTAGTATTCGAGTCTGTTATTATGGATTATTACTCGCCTGATTGTCACATCCCATATAGTGTAGTGGTCAGGCTTCCTGATTTTCACTCAGGCTCCCCTTGTTGAATGCCCGTGAGGAAGAGTATATAATAATGCGGGTTTCTCCCCTTTTTTCTGGCAACAAAACTGAAACCTTTATACGAGGAATCATGTGTGCATTAACCACAATACTTGTGGTCAAAATGCAAACAATAAACACACTATGATAAGATGTGCATTGTCCTTGAAACTGATTGGTCCACACCAGAGACGGCTTTCTTTTGAGCCTCGTCTCAATTGGTGTGAGACCAGAGGAAGCCAAAAGGCGTACAGCTCAAAGACAATGCACTATGAAAGTAATGAGGGCTCGGGGTGAGCATCTACATCATTAGACCTCTTTTGGCAGTACCAAAATATAATAATAGGGGTTTTCCCCTTTTTTCTGGCAACAAAAATTAAACCTTTTACGACTTTTTGTTGCCAGAAAAAAGGGGAAAAACCACTATTATTATATTTTGGTACTGGCAAAGGAGGTCTAATGATGAAGAGGTGATAAGTTTGTCATTATATTTTAGTTTGGTTGCTGTGTCAACATCAACCACTTTTCTTTCTTGTATAGAAAACATAGTATCTTACATAGACGGCATGAGTGTCAGGTTGAATACGTATGGTTTTCAAATACTTTGATGATGATTGCGAAATCATCAAATCAGTTTGTGTGTAGATGTTGAGCAGATTGTTGCATCACGTGATCATGAGCGCTGAAAGCTTGGGGAGGCCTTAATCCAGCAGTGGACTGACCATGGCTGATGGTGACGATGAAGAATGTAATGGTAGATGAGACATGGTTTCATTCACTTTTTCATGATAACTTTGCAAGTTTTTTTACAAAATGAGTAAAAATATTGGTATATGAATACCAATGCATTTAATGTGAATTTGACCAGCCTCCCATATGGTCTAGTGGTTAGGATTCCTGGTTTTCACCCAGGCGGCCCGGGTTCAATTCCCGGTATGGGAACTGAAGTTTGATTTTCCTCATTGGATTTGCTGGTTCGATGTGAGTTCGACACTTTTTTCGGGGATATTTATTGTAATACTTTTTTTATTAATTGGATTACGCCGGTAGTAAAGCTATTACGTTTTATTCTTTGGTTCTTTCGGTAAAGTTACGTAGAATTATGTTGAATAAGTCACATGTGCCATTCTTACTTTATAATCACAGTGCAAGTTGTTGAGACTCTTACGTTAATTTTATTGAAAAGGATAACTTGTATAATCCGCGGCCCTCTTGAGACTCCTATTACCCGCAGCAGCTGTAGGGCCCAACTAAAACTCCTAGTATTCGAGTCTGTTATTATGGATTATTACTCGCCTGATTGTCACATCCCATATAGTGTAGTGGTCAGGCTTCCTGATTTTCACTCAGGCTCCCCTTGTTGAATTCCCGTGAGGAAGAGTATATAATAATGCGGGTTTCTCCCCTTTTTTCTGGCAACAAAACTGAAACCTTTATACGAGGAATCATGTGTGCATTAACCACAATACTTGTGGTCAAAATGCAAACAATAAACACACTATGATAAGATGTGCATTGTCCTTGAAACTGATTGGTCCACACCAGAGACGGCTTTCTTTTGAGCCTCGTCTCAATTGGTGTGAGACCAGAGGAAGCCAAAAGGCGTACAGCTCAAAGACAATGCACTATGAAAGTAATGAGGGCTCGGGGTGAGCATCTACATCATTAGACCTCTTTTGGCAGTACCAAAATATAATAATAGGGGTTTTCCCCTTTTTTCTGGCAACAAAAATTAAACCTTTTTACGACTTTTTGTTGCCAGAAAAAAGGGGAAAAACCACTATTATTATATTTTGGTACTGGCAAAGGAGGTCTAATGATGAAGAGGTGATAAGTTTGTCATTATATTTTAGTTTGGTTGCTGTGTCAACATCAACCACTTTTCTTTCTTGTATAGAAAACATAGTATCTTACATAGACGGCATGAGTGTCAGGTTGAATACGTATGGTTTTCAAATACTTTGATGATGATTGCGAAATCATCAAATCAGTTTGTGTGTAGATGTTGAGCAGATTGTTGCATCACGTGATCATGAGCGCTGAAAGCTTGGGGAGGCCTTAATCCAGCAGTGGACTAACCATGGCTGATGGTGACGATGAAGAATGTAATGGTAGATGAGACATGGTTTCATTCACTTTTTCATGATAACTTTGCAAGTTTTTTTACAATATGAGTAAAAATATTGGTATATGAATACCAATGCATTTAATGTGAATTTGCCCAGCCTCCCATATGGTCTAGTGGTTAGGATTCCTGGTTTTCACCCAGGCGGCCCGGGTTCAATTCCCGGTATGGGAACTGAAGTTTGATTTTCCTCATTGGATTTGCTGGTTCGATGTGAGTTCGACACTTTTTTCGGGGATATTTTTTGTAATACTTTTTTTATTAATTGGATTACGCCGGTAGTAAAGCTATTACGTTTTATTCTTTGGTTCTTTCGGTAAAGTCACGTAGAATTATGTTGAATAAGTCACATGTGCCATTCTTACTTTATAATCACAGTGCAAGTTGTTGAGACTCTTACGTTAATTTTATTGAAAAGGATAACTTTTATAATCCGCGGCCCTCTTGAGACTCCTATTACCCGCAGCAGCTGTAGGGCCCAACTAAAACTCCTAGTATTCGAGTCTGTTATTATGGATTATTACTCGCCTGATTGTCACATCCCATATAGTGTAGTGGTCAGGCTTCCTGATTTTCACTCAGGCTCCCCTTGTTGAATTCCCGTGAGGAAGAGTATATAATAATGCGGGTTTCTCCCCTTTTTTCTGGCAACAAAACTGAAACCTTTATACGAGGAATCATGTGTGCATTAACCACAATACTTGTGGTCAAAATGCAAACAATAAACACACTATGATAAGATGTGCATTGTCCTTGAAACTGATTGGTCCACACCAGAGACGGCTTTCTTTTGAGCCTCGTCTCAATTGGTGTGAGACCAGAGGAAGCCAAAAGGCGTACAGCTCAAAGACAATGCACTATGAAAGTAATGAGGGCTCGGGGTGAGCATCTACATCATTAGACCTCTTTTGGCAGTACCAAAATATAATAATAGGGGTTTTCCCCTTTTTTCTGGCAACAAAAATTAAACCTTTTTACGACTTTTTGTTGCCAGAAAAAAGGGGAAAAACCACTATTATTATATTTTGGTACTGGCAAAGGAGGTCTAATGATGAAGAGGTGATAAGTTTGTCATTATATTTTAGTTTGGTTGCTGTGTCAACATCAACCACTTTTCTTTCTTGTATAGAAAACATAGTATCTTACATAGACGGCATGAGTGTCAGGTTGAATACGTATGGTTTTCAAATACTTTGATGATGATTGCGAAATCATCAAATCAGTTTGTGTGTAGATGTTGAGCAGATTGTTGCATCACGTGATCATGAGCGCTGAAAGCTTGGGGAGGCCTTAATCCAGCAGTGGACTGACCATGGCTGATGGTGACGATGAAGAATGTAATGGTAGATGAGACATGGTTTCATTCACTTTTTCATGATAACTTTGCAAGTTTTTTTACAATATGAGTAAAAATATTGGTATATGAATACCAATGCATTTAATGTGAATTTGCCCAGCCTCCCATATGGTCTAGTGGTTAGGATTCCTGGTTTTCACCCAGGCGGCCCGGGTTCAATTCCCGGTATGGGAACTAAAGTTTGATTTTCCTCATTGGATTTGCTGGCTCGATGTGAGTTCGACACTTTTTTCGGGGATATTTATTGTAATACTTTTTTTTATTAATTGGATTACGCCGGTAGTAAAGCTATTACGTTTTATTCTTTGGTTCTTTCGGTAAAGTTACGTAGAATTATGTTGAATAAGTCACATGTGCCATTCTTACTTTATAATCACAGTGCAAGTTGTTGAGACTCTTACGTTAATTTTATTGAACAGGATAACTTTTATAATCCGCGGCCCTCTTGAGACTCCTATTACCCGCAGCAGCTGTAGGGCCCAACTAAAACTCCTAGTATTCGAGTCTGTTATTATGGATTATTACTCGCCTGATTGTCACATCCCATATAGTGTAGTGGTCAGGCTTCCTGATTTTCATTCAGGCTCCCCTTGTTGAATTGCCGTGAGGAAGAGTATATAATAATAGGGTTTTCCCCCTTTTTTCTGGCAACAAAACTGAAACCTTTATACGAGGAATCATGTGTGCATTAACCACAATACTTGTGGTCAAAATGCAAACAACAAACACACTATGAAAAGATGTGCATTGTCCTTGAAACTGATTGGTCCACACCAGAGACGGCTTTCTTTTGAGCCTCGTCTCAATTGGTGTGAGACCAGAGGAAGCCAAAAGGCGTACAGCTCAAAGACAATGCACTATGAAAGTAATGAGGGCTCGGGGTGAGCATCTACATCATTAGACCTCTTTTGGCAGTACCAAAATATAATAATAGGGGTTTTCCCCTTTTTTCTGGCAACAAAAATTAAACCTTTTTACGACTTTTTGTTGCCAGAAAAAAGGGGAAAACCCCTATTATTATATTTTGGTGCTGGCAAAGGAGGTCTAATGATGAAGAGGAGATCAGTTTGTCATTTTATTTTCGTTTGGTTGCTGTGTCAACATCAACCACTTTTGTTTCTTGTATAGAAAACATAGTTTCTTACATAGACGGCATGAGTGTCAGGTTGAATACGTATGGTTTTCAAATACTTTGATGATTACGAAATCATCAAATCAGTTTGTGTGTAGATGTTGAGCAGATTGTTGCATCACGTGATCATGAGCGCTGAAAGCTTGGGGAGGCCTTAATCCAGCAGTGGACTGATCATGGCTGATGGTGACGATGAAGAATGTAATGGTAGATGAGACATGGTTTCATTCACTTTTTCATGATAACTTTGCAAGTTTTTTTACAAAATGAGTAAAAATATTGGTATACGAATACCAATGCATTTAATGTGAATTTGCCCAGCCTCCCATATGGTCTAGTGGTTAGGATTCCTGGTTTTCACCCAGGCGGTCCGGGTTCAATTCCCGGTATGGGAACTAAAGTTTGATTTTCCTCATTGGATTTGCTGGCTCGATGTGAGTTCGACACTTTTTTCGGGGATATTTATTGTAATACTTTTTTTTTATTAATTGGATTACGCCGGTAGTAAAGCTATTACGTTTTATTCTATGGTTCTTTCGGTAAAGTTACGTAGAATTATGTTGAATAAGTCACATGTGCCATTCTTACTTTATAATCACAGTGCAAGTTGTTGAGACTCTTACGTTAATTTTATTGAACAGGATAACTTTTATAATCCGCGGCCCTCTTGAGACTCCTATTACCCGCAGCAGCTGTAGGGCCCAACTAAAACTCCTAGTATTCGAGTCTGTTATTATGGATTATTACTCGCCTGATTGTCACATCCCATATAGTGTAGTGGTCAGGCTTCCTGATTTTCACTCAGGCTCCCCTTGTTGAATTCCCGTGAGGAAGAGTATATAATAATAGGGGTTTTCCCCTTTTTTCTGGCAACAAAACTGAAACCTTTATACAAAGAATCATGTGTGCATTAACCACAATACTTGTGGTCAAAATGCAAACAACAAACACACTATGATAAGATATGCATTGTCCTTGAATCTGATTGGTCCACACCAGAGACGGCTTTCTTTTGAGCCTCGTCTCAATTGGTGTGAGACCAGAGGAAGCCAAAAGGCGTACAGCTCAAAGACAATGCACTATGAAAGTAATGAGGGCTCGGGGTGAGCATCTACATCATTAGACCTCTTTTGGCAGTACCAAAATATAATAATAGGGTTTTCCCCTTTTTTTCTGGCAACAAAAATTAAACCTTTTTGCAACTTTTGTTGCCAGAAAAAAGGGGAAAAACCCCTATTATTATATTTTGGTACTGGCAAAGGAGGTCTATTGATGAAGAGGAGATAAGTTTGTCATTTTATTTTCGTTTGGTTGCTTTAAATCTAGAATTGATAACCTCTATGGGGAGGGTTTTCACCTATCTGTTAGAGCTTTTAACAGACAACGGGACAAGAAGTCGCAACTCATCGAGACGCTGACCTTCCTCAAAAGATGCCGCGATCATAAGTTTAAAGGTCGTGATCTAAGCGTGGCTTCTCCCACTCCAGCGCTGTCCTCCAGACAGTCTCGTCCCTTCACCTGATGAAGGCCGCTTGTGTTGTGGCCGAAACGTCGTGATTTTTTTGTTATTTTATTTTCACCTACGTGACTTTGCCCAATAGAACCAAAGAGTATGGATCCTAGCAGTCACGAAAGCTTTAAATCTAGAATAGCTAAGCGGATTGTTGCATCACGTGATCATGAGCGCTGGAAGCTTGGGGAGGCCTTAATCCAAGAGTGGACTGACCATGGCTGATGGTGACGATGAAGAATGTAATGGTAGATGAGACGTGGTTTCCTTCAGTTTTCATGATAACTTTGCAAGTTTTTTTACAATATGAGTAAAAATTTTTATATACGACTAGCAATGCATTTACTGTGGCTTTCCCCAGCCTCCCATATGGTCTAGTGGTTAGGATTCCTGGTTTTCACCCAGGCGGCCCGGGTTCAATTCCCGGTATGGGAACTAATGTTTCTTTTTCCTCATTGGATTTGCTGGCTCGATGTGAGTTCGACACTTTTTTCGGGAACATTTTTTGTAATATTCTTTTTTATCAATTGGATTACGCCGGTAGTAAAGCTATAACGTTTAATTCTTTGGTTCTTTCGGTAAAGTCACTTAGAATTATGTTGAATAAGTCACGTGTGCCATTCTTTATAATGACAGTGCAAGTTCAAGTTGTTGAGACTCTTACGTTAATTTTATTGAACAGGATAACTTTTCTAATCCGCGGCCCTCTTGAGACTCCTATTACCCGCAGCAGCTGTAGGGCCCAACTAAAACTAAAACCCATAGTATTCGAGTCTGTTATTATGAATTATTACTCGCCTGATTGTCACATCCCATATAGTGTAGTGGTCAGGCTTCCTGATTTTCACTCAGGCTCCCCTTGTTGAATTCCCGTGAGGAAGAGTATATAATAATAGGGTTTTTCCCCGTTTTTCTGGAAAGAAAACTGAAACCTTTATATAAGGAATCATGTGTGCATTAACCACAATACTTGTGGTCAAAATGCAAACAACAAACACACTATGATAAGATGTGCATTGTCCTTGAAACTGATTGGTCCACACCAGAGACGGCTTTCTTTTGAGCCTCGTCTCAATTGGTGTGAGACCAGAGGAAGCCAAAAGGCGTACAGCTCAAAGACAATGCACTATGAAAGTAATGAGGGCTCGGGGTGAGCATCTACATCATTAGACCTCTTTTGGCAGTACCAAAATATAATAATAGGGGTTTTCCCCTTTTTTCTGGCAACAAAAATTAAACCTTTTTACGACTTTTTGTTGCCAGAAAAAAGGGGAAAAACCACTATTATTATATTTTGGTACTGGCAAAGGAGGTCTAATGATGAAGAGGTGATAAGTTTGTCATAATATTTTAGTTTGGTTGCTGTGTCAACATCAACCACTTTTGTTTCTTGTATAGAAAACATAGTTTCTTACATAGACGGCATGAGTGTCAGGTTGAATACGTATGGTTTTCAAATACTTTGATGATTACGAAATCATCAAATCAGTTTGTGTGTAGATGTTGAGCAGATTGTTGCATCACGTGATCATGAGCGCTGAAAGCTTGGGGAGGCCTTAATCCAGCAGTGGACTGATCATGGCTGATGGTGACGATGAAGAATGTAATGGTAGATGAGACATGGTTTCATTCACTTTTTCATGATAACTTTGCAAGTTTTTTTACAAAATGAGTAAAAATATTGGTATACGAATACCAATGCATTTAATGTGAATTTGCCCAGCCTCCCATATGGTCTAGTGGTTAGGATTCCTGGTTTTCACCCAGGCGGTCCGGGTTCAATTCCCGGTATGGGAACTAAAGTTTGATTTTCCTCATTGGATTTGCTGGCTCGATGTGAGTTCGACACTTTTTTCGGGGATATTTATTGTAATACTTTTTTTTTATTAATTGGATTACGCCGGTAGTAAAGCTATTACGTTTTATTCTATGGTTCTTTCGGTAAAGTTACGTAGAATTATGTTGAATAAGTCACATGTGCCATTCTTACTTTATAATCACAGTGCAAGTTGTTGAGACTCTTACGTTAATTTTATTGAACAGGATAACTTTTATAATCCGCGGCCCTCTTGAGACTCCTATTACCCGCAGCAGCTGTAGGGCCCAACTAAAACTCCTAGTATTCGAGTCTGTTATTATGGATTATTACTCGCCTGATTGTCACATCCCATATAGTGTAGTGGTCAGGCTTCCTGATTTTCACTCAGGCTCCCCTTGTTGAATTCCCGTGAGGAAGAGTATATAATAATAGGGGTTTTCCCCTTTTTTCTGGCAACAAAACTGAAACCTTTATACAAAGAATCATGTGTGCATTAACCACAATACTTGTGGTCAAAATGCAAACAACAAACACACTATGATAAGATATGCATTGTCCTTGAATCTGATTGGTCCACACCAGAGACGGCTTTCTTTTGAGCCTCGTCTCAATTGGTGTGAGACCAGAGGAAGCCAAAAGGCGTACAGCTCAAAGACAATGCACTATGAAAGTAATGAGGGCTCGGGGTGAGCATCTACATCATTAGACCTCTTTTGGCAGTACCAAAATATAATAATAGGGTTTTCCCCTTTTTTTCTGGCAACAAAAATTAAACCTTTTTGCAACTTTTGTTGCCAGAAAAAAGGGGAAAAACCCCTATTATTATATTTTGGTACTGGCAAAGGAGGTCTATTGATGAAGAGGAGATAAGTTTGTCATTTTATTTTCGTTTGGTTGCTTTAAATCTAGAATTGATAACCTCTATGGGGAGGGTTTTCACCTATCTGTTAGAGCTTTTAACAGACAACGGGACAAGAAGTCGCAACTCATCGAGACGCTGACCTTCCTCAAAAGATGCCGCGATCATAAGTTTAAAGGTCGTGATCTAAGCGTGGCTTCTCCCACTCCAGCGCTGTCCTCCAGACAGTCTCGTCCCTTCACCTGATGAAGGCCGCTTGTGTTGTGGCCGAAACGTCGTGATTTTTTTGTTATTTTATTTTCACCTACGTGACTTTGCCCAATAGAACCAAAGAGTATGGATCCTAGCAGTCACGAAAGCTTTAAATCTAGAATAGCTAAGCGGATTGTTGCATCACGTGATCATGAGCGCTGGAAGCTTGGGGAGGCCTTAATCCAAGAGTGGACTGACCATGGCTGATGGTGACGATGAAGAATGTAATGGTAGATGAGACGTGGTTTCCTTCAGTTTTCATGATAACTTTGCAAGTTTTTTTACAATATGAGTAAAAATTTTTATATACGACTAGCAATGCATTTACTGTGGCTTTCCCCAGCCTCCCATATGGTCTAGTGGTTAGGATTCCTGGTTTTCACCCAGGCGGCCCGGGTTCAATTCCCGGTATGGGAACTAATGTTTCTTTTTCCTCATTGGATTTGCTGGCTCGATGTGAGTTCGACACTTTTTTCGGGAACATTTTTTGTAATATTCTTTTTTATCAATTGGATTACGCCGGTAGTAAAGCTATAACGTTTAATTCTTTGGTTCTTTCGGTAAAGTCACTTAGAATTATGTTGAATAAGTCACGTGTGCCATTCTTTATAATGACAGTGCAAGTTCAAGTTGTTGAGACTCTTACGTTAATTTTATTGAACAGGATAACTTTTCTAATCCGCGGCCCTCTTGAGACTCCTATTACCCGCAGCAGCTGTAGGGCCCAACTAAAACTAAAACCCATAGTATTCGAGTCTGTTATTATGAATTATTACTCGCCTGATTGTCACATCCCATATAGTGTAGTGGTCAGGCTTCCTGATTTTCACTCAGGCTCCCCTTGTTGAATTCCCGTGAGGAAGAGTATATAATAATAGGGTTTTTCCCCGTTTTTCTGGAAAGAAAACTGAAACCTTTATATAAGGAATCATGTGTGCATTAACCACAATACTTGTGGTCAAAATGCAAACAACAAACACACTATGATAAGATGTGCATTGTCCTTGAAACTGATTGGTCCACACCAGAGACGGCTTTCTTTTGAGCCTCGTCTCAATTGGTGTGAGACCAGAGGAAGCCAAAAGGCGTACAGCTCAAAGACAATGCACTATGAAAGTAATGAGGGCTCGGGGTGAGCATCTACATCATTAGACCTCTTTTGGCAGTACCAAAATATAATAATAGGGGTTTTCCCCTTTTTTCTGGCAACAAAAATTAAACCTTTTTACGACTTTTTGTTGCCAGAAAAAAGGGGAAAAACCACTATTATTATATTTTGGTACTGGCAAAGGAGGTCTAATGATGAAGAGGTGATAAGTTTGTCATAATATTTTAGTTTGGTTGCTGTGTCAACATCAACCACTTTTCTTTCTTGTATAGAAAACATAGTATCTTACATAGACGGCATGAGTGTCAGGTTGAATACGTATGGTTTTCAAATACTTTGATGATGATTGCGAAATCATCAAATCAGTTTGTGTGTAGATGTTGAGCAGATTGTTGCATCACGTGATCATGAGCGCTGAAAGCTTGGGGAGGCCTTATTCCAGCAGTGGACTAACCATGGCTGATGGTGACGATGAAGAATGTAATGGTAGATGAGACATGGTTTCATTCACTTTTTCATGATAACTTTGCAAGTTTTTTTACAATATGAGTAAAAATATTGGTATATGAATACCAATGCATTTAATGTGAATTTGCCCAGCCTCCCATATGGTCTAGTGGTTAGGATTCCTGGTTTTCACCCAGGCGGCCCGGGTTCAATTCCCGGTATGGGAACTGAAGTTTGATTTTCCTCATTGGATTTGCTGGTTCGATGTGAGTTCGACACTTTTTTCGGGGATATTTTTTGTAATACTTTTTTTATTAATTGGATTACGCCGGTAGTAAAGCTATTACGTTTTATTCTTTGGTTCTTTCGGTAAAGTTACGTAGAATTATGTTGAATAAGTCACATGTGCCATTCTTACTTTATAATCACAGTGCAAGTTGTTGAGACTCTTACGTTAATTTTATTGAAAAGGATAACTTTTATAATCCGCGGCCCTCTTGAGACTCCTATTACCCGCAGCAGCTGTAGGGCCCAACTAAAACTCCTAGTATTCGAGTCTGTTATTATGGATTATTACTCGCCTGATTGTCACATCCCATATAGTGTAGTGGTCAGGCTTCCTGATATTCACTCAGGCTCCCCTTGTTGAATTCCCGTGAGGAAGAGTATATAATAATGCGGGTTTCTCCCCTTTTTTCTGGCAACAAAACTGAAACCTTTATACGAGGAATCATGTGTGCATTAACCACAATACTTGTGGTCAAAATGCAAACAATAAACACACTATGATAAGATGTGCATTGTCCTTGAAACTGATTGGTCCACACCAGAGACGGCTTTCTTTTGAGCCTCGTCTCAATTGGTGTGAGACCAGAGGAAGCCAAAAGGCGTACAGCTCAAAGACAATGCACTATGAAAGTAATGAGGGCTCGGGGTGAGCATCTACATCATTAGACCTCTTTTGGCAGTACCAAAATATAATAATAGGGGTTTTCCCCTTTTTTCTGGCAACAAAAATTAAACCTTTTTACGACTTTTTGTTGCCAGAAAAAAGGGGAAAACCCACTATTATTATATTTTGGTACTGGCAAAGGAGGTCTAATGATGAAGAGGTGATAAGTTTGTCATTATATTTTAGTTTGGTTGCTGTGTCAACATCAACCACTTTTCTTTCTTGTATAGAAAACATAGTATCTTACATAGACGGCATGAGTGTCAGGTTGAATACGTATGGTTTTCAAAAACTTTGATGATGATTGCGAAATCATCAAATCAGTTTGTGTGTAGATGTTGAGCAGATTGTTGCATCACGTGACCATGAGCGCTGAAAGCTTGGGGAGGCCTTAATCCAGCAGTGGACTGACCATGGCTGATGGTGACGATGAAGAATGTAATGCTAGATGAGACATGGTTTCATTCACTTTTTCATGATAACTTTGCAAGTTTTTTTACAATATGAGTAAAAATATTGGTATATGAATACCAATGCATTTAATGTGAATTTGCCCAGCCTCCCATATGGTCTAGTGGTTAGGATTCCTGGTTTTCACCCAGGCGGCCCGGGTTCAATTCCCGGTATGGGAACTAAAGCTTGATTTTCCTCATTGGATTTGCTGGCTCGATGTGAGTTCGACACTTTTTTCGGGGATATTTATTGTAATACTTTTTTTTATTAATTGGATTACGCCGGTAGTAAAGCTATTACGTTTTATTCTTTGGTTCTTTCGGTAAAGTCACGTAGAATTATGTTGAATAAGTCACATGTGCCATTCTTACTTTATAATCACAGTGCAAGTTGTTGAGACTCTTACGTTAATTTTATTGAACAGGATAACTTTTATAATCCGCGGCCCTCTTGAGACTCCTATTACCCGCAGCAGCTGTAGGGCCCAACTAAAACTCCTAGTATTCGAGTCTGTTATTATGGATTATTACTCGCCTGATTGTCACATCCCATATAGTGTAGTGGTCAGGCTTCCTGATTTTCACTCAGGCTCCCCTTGTTGAATTCCCGTGAGGAAGAGTATATAATAATGCGGGTTTCTCCCCTTTTTTCTGGCAACAAAACTGAAACCTTTATACGAGGAATCATGTGTGCATTAACCAGAATACTTGTGGTCAAAATGCAAACAATAAACACACTATGATAAGATGTGCATTGTCCTTGAAACTGATTGGTCCACACCAGAGACGGCTTTCTTTTGAGCCTCGTCTCAATTGGTGTGAGACCAGAGGAAGCCAAAAGGCGTACAGCTCAAAGACAATGCACTATGAAAGTAATGAGGGCTCGGGGTGAGCATCTACATCATTAGACCTCTTTTGGCAGTACCAAAATATAATAATAGGGGTTTTCCCCTTTTTTCTGGCAACAAAAATTAAACCTTTTTACGACTTTTTGTTGCCAGAAAAAAGGGGAAAACCCACTATTATTATATTTTGGTACTGGCAAAGGAGGTCTAATGATGAAGAGGTGATAAGTTTGTCATTATATTTTAGTTTGGTTGCTGTGTCAACATCAACCACTTTTCTTTCTTGTATAGAAAACATAGTATCTTACATAGACGGCATGAGTGTCAGGTTGAATACGTATGGTTTTCAAATACTTTGATGATGATTGCGAAATCATCAAATCAGTTTGTGTGTAGATGTTGAGCAGATTGTTGCATCACGTGATCATGAGCGCTGAAAGCTTGGGGAGGCCTTAATCCAGCAGTGGACTGACCATGGCTGATGGTGACGATGAAGAATGTAATGGTAGATGAGACATGGTTTCATTCACTTTTTCATGATAACTTTGCAAGTTTTTGTACAATATGAGTAAAAATATTGGTATATGAATACCAATGCATTTAATGTGAATTTGCCCAGCCTCCCATATGGTCTAGTGGTTAGGATTCCTGGTTTTCACCCAGGCGGCCCGGGTTCAATTCCCGGTATGGGAACTAAAGTTTGATTTTCCTCATTGGATTTGCTGGCTCGATGTGAGTTCGACACTTTTTTCGGGGATATTTATTGTAATACTTTTTTTTATTAATTGGATTACGCCGGTAGTAAAGCTATTACGTTTTATTCTTTGGTTCTTTCGGTAAAGTTACGTAGAATTATGTTGAATAAGTCACATGTGCCATTCTTACTTTATAATCACAGTGCAAGTTGTTGAGACTCTTACGTTAATTTTATTGAACAGGATAACTTTTATAATCCGCGGCCCTCTTGAGACTCCTATTACCCACAGCAGCTGTAGGGCCCAACTAAAACTCCTAGTATTCGAGTCTGTTATTATGGATTATTACTCGCCTGATTGTCACATCCCATATAGTGTAGTGGTCAGGCTTCCTGATTTTCATTCAGGCTCCCCTTGTTGAATTCCCGTGAGGAAGAGTATATAATAATAGGGTTTTCCCCCTTTTTTCTGGCAACAAAACTGAAACCTTTATACGAGGAATCATGTGTGCATTAACCACAATACTTGTGGTCAAAATGCAAACAACAAACACACTATGAAAAGATGTGCATTGTCCTTGAAACTGATTGGTCCACACCAGAGACGGCTTTCTTTTGAGCCTCGTCTCAATTGGTGTGAGACCAGAGGAAGCCAAAAGGCGTACAGCTCAAAGACAATGCACTATGAAAGTAATGAGGGCTCGGGGTGAGCATCTACATCATTAGACCTCTTTTGGCAGTACCAAAATATAATAATAGGGGTTTTCCCCTTTTTTCTGGCAACAAAAATTAAACCTTTTTACGACTTTTTGTTGCCAGAAAAAAGGGGAAAACCCCTATTATTATATTTTGGTGCTGGCAAAGGAGGTCTAATGATGAAGAGGAGATCAGTTTGTCATTTTATTTTCGTTTGGTTGCTGTGTCAACATCAACCACTTTTGTTTCTTGTATAGAAAACATAGTTTCTTACATAGACGGCATGAGTGTCAGGTTGAATACGTATGGTTTTCAAATACTTTGATGATTACGAAATCATCAAATCAGTTTGTGTGTAGATGTTGAGCAGATTGTTGCATCACGTGATCATGAGCGCTGAAAGCTTGGGGAGGCCTTAATCCAGCAGTGGACTGATCATGGCTGATGGTGACGATGAAGAATGTAATGGTAGATGAGACATGGTTTCATTCACTTTTTCATGATAACTTTGCAAGTTTTTTTACAAAATGAGTAAAAATATTGGTATACGAATACCAATGCATTTAATGTGAATTTGCCCAGCCTCCCATATGGTCTAGTGGTTAGGATTCCTGGTTTTCACCCAGGCGGTCCGGGTTCAATTCCCGGTATGGGAACTAAAGTTTGATTTTCCTCATTGGATTTGCTGGCTCGATGTGAGTTCGACACTTTTTTCGGGGATATTTATTGTAATACTTTTTTTTTATTAATTGGATTACGCCGGTAGTAAAGCTATTACGTTTTATTCTATGGTTCTTTCGGTAAAGTTACGTAGAATTATGTTGAATAAGTCACATGTGCCATTCTTACTTTATAATCACAGTGCAAGTTGTTGAGACTCTTACGTTAATTTTATTGAACAGGATAACTTTTATAATCCGCGGCCCTCTTGAGACTCCTATTACCCGCAGCAGCTGTAGGGCCCAACTAAAACTCCTAGTATTCGAGTCTGTTATTATGGATTATTACTCGCCTGATTGTCACATCCCATATAGTGTAGTGGTCAGGCTTCCTGATTTTCACTCAGGCTCCCCTTGTTGAATTCCCGTGAGGAAGAGTATATAATAATAGGGGTTTTCCCCTTTTTTCTGGCAACAAAACTGAAACCTTTATACAAAGAATCATGTGTGCATTAACCACAATACTTGTGGTCAAAATGCAAACAACAAACACACTATGATAAGATATGCATTGTCCTTGAATCTGATTGGTCCACACCAGAGACGGCTTTCTTTTGAGCCTCGTCTCAATTGGTGTGAGACCAGAGGAAGCCAAAAGGCGTACAGCTCAAAGACAATGCACTATGAAAGTAATGAGGGCTCGGGGTGAGCATCTACATCATTAGACCTCTTTTGGCAGTACCAAAATATAATAATAGGGTTTTCCCCTTTTTTTCTGGCAACAAAAATTAAACCTTTTTGCAACTTTTGTTGCCAGAAAAAAGGGGAAAAACCCCTATTATTATATTTTGGTACTGGCAAAGGAGGTCTATTGATGAAGAGGAGATAAGTTTGTCATTTTATTTTCGTTTGGTTGCTTTAAATCTAGAATTGATAACCTCTATGGGGAGGGTTTTCACCTATCTGTTAGAGCTTTTAACAGACAACGGGACAAGAAGTCGCAACTCATCGAGACGCTGACCTTCCTCAAAAGATGCCGCGATCATAAGTTTAAAGGTCGTGATCTAAGCGTGGCTTCTCCCACTCCAGCGCTGTCCTCCAGACAGTCTCGTCCCTTCACCTGATGAAGGCCGCTTGTGTTGTGGCCGAAACGTCGTGATTTTTTTGTTATTTTATTTTCACCTACGTGACTTTGCCCAATAGAACCAAAGAGTATGGATCCTAGCAGTCACGAAAGCTTTAAATCTAGAATAGCTAAGCGGATTGTTGCATCACGTGATCATGAGCGCTGGAAGCTTGGGGAGGCCTTAATCCAAGAGTGGACTGACCATGGCTGATGGTGACGATGAAGAATGTAATGGTAGATGAGACGTGGTTTCCTTCAGTTTTCATGATAACTTTGCAAGTTTTTTTACAATATGAGTAAAAAATTTTATATACGACTAGCAATGCATTTACTGTGGCTTTCCCCAGCCTCCCATATGGTCTAGTGGTTAGGATTCCTGGTTTTCACCCAGGCGGCCCGGGTTCAATTCCCGGTATGGGAACTAATGTTTCTTTTTCCTCATTGGATTTGCTGGCTCGATGTGAGTTCGACACTTTTTTCGGGAACATTTTTTGTAATATTCTTTTTTATCAATTGGATTACGCCGGTAGTAAAGCTATAACGTTTAATTCTTTGGTTCTTTCGGTAAAGTCACTTAGAATTATGTTGAATAAGTCACGTGTGCCATTCTTTATAATGACAGTGCAAGTTCAAGTTGTTGAGACTCTTACGTTAATTTTATTGAACAGGATAACTTTTCTAATCCGCGGCCCTCTTGAGACTCCTATTACCCGCAGCAGCTGTAGGGCCCAACTAAAACTAAAACCCATAGTATTCGAGTCTGTTATTATGAATTATTACTCGCCTGATTGTCACATCCCATATAGTGTAGTGGTCAGGCTTCCTGATTTTCACTCAGGCTCCCCTTGTTGAATTCCCGTGAGGAAGAGTATATAATAATAGGGTTTTTCCCCGTTTTTCTGGAAAGAAAACTGAAACCTTTATATAAGGAATCATGTGTGCATTAACCACAATACTTGTGGTCAAAATGCAAACAACAAACACACTATGATAAGATGTGCATTGTCCTTGAAACTGATTGGTGCACACCAGAGACGGCTTTCTTTTGAGCCTCGTCTCAATTGTTGTGAGACCAGAGGACGCCAAAAGGCGTACAGCTCAAAGACAATGCACTATGAATTTAATGAGGGCTCGGGGTGAGCATCTACATCATTAGACCTCTTTTGGCAGTACCAAAATATAGTAATAGGGGTTTTCCCCTTTTTTCTGGCAACAAAAATTAAACCTTTTTACGACTTTTGTTGCCAGAAAAAAGGGGAAAAACCCCTATTATTATATTTTGGTACTGGCAAAGGAGGTCTAATGATGAAGAGGAGATAAGTTTGTCATTTTATTTTCGTTTGGTTGCTGTGTCGACATCAACCACTTTTCTTTCATGTATAGAAAACATAGTATCTTACATAGACGGCATGAGTGTCAGGTTGAATACGCATTGGTTTTCAAATTACTTTGATGATGATTGTGAAATCATCAAATCAGTTTGTGTCCAGGTGCTGAGCGGATTGTTGCATCACGTGATCATGAGCGCTGGAAGCTTGGGGAGGCCTTAATCCAGCAGTGGACTGACCATGGCTGATGGTGATGATGAAGAATGTAATGGTAGATGAGACATGGTTTCTTTCACTATTTCATGATAACTTTCCTAGTTTTTTACAATAGGAGTAAATTTTTTGATATACGACTACCAATGCATTTAATGTGCCATTACCCGGACTCCCATATGGTCTAGTGGTTAGGATTTCTGGTTTTCACCCAGGCGGCCTGGGTTCAATTCCCGGTATGGGAACTAAACTATTATTTTCCTCATTGGATTTGCTGGCTCGATGTGAGTTCGACACTTTTCTCGGGAACATTTATTGTAATATTATTTTATATTAATTGGATTACGCCGGTAGTAAAGCTATTACGTTTTATTCTTTGGTTCTTTCGGTAAAGTTACGTAGAATTATGTTGAATAAGTCACATGTGCCATTCTTACTTTAAAATGGCAGTTCAAGTTGTTGAGACTCTTACGTTAATTTTATTGAACAGGATAACTTTTCTAATCCGCGGCCCTCTTGAGACTCCTATTACCCGCAGCAGCTGTAGGGCCCAACTAAAACTCCTATTATCCGATGATCTATTTCTTCCTATTATCCGCGATCTTACCGATAATCGATTGCGGAGCGGGTGCTGCATGCTTGTAGTCCCCCCTCCCCATGGACAAGAGTCACGTGGAAAATGGCTCCAAATTCCCGCTGGTTATCCATGATTAACTGACGGAGATGACAGGCATAATGCTCCAGCTCACCACTTTGCTGTATTTTATCCGCCACGGCGCTCCGCTCGCTGTTGTTAGCGTGACCCCCACGTTTGCCTTCCATTGTTGCTGGAGGGCGATCGCCTCCATCTGCCCGGTAGCGACCTTTACACCGCTGGTGCCAGGCATCGGCAAGTCTAATGAGCTATATATGATTGTCATCTATAGAGCAATCTAACGAAGGAAACTACCCAACGCGGGAATTGAATCCTAACCACTAAACTATGTTGGATGTTACAAACAGGCTAGAAAACATCCATAAACACAGACTAGAATAATCCGTGATTATTTTATTGCCAAAATTCGCAAAGTCATCTCAAATAGGAATGGCACGTACGACTTTTTCTCCGTAATCATTGATATCTCGAGATCAATCCAACTTAAAAAAAAATACAATACATTACTTTCCATACCGGGAATTGAACCCGGGCCGCCTGGGTGAAAACCAGGAATCCTAACCATAAAATGTAGCAAAGTGGTGAGCTGGAGCATCTTGCCTGTAATCTCCGTCAGTTAATCATGGATAACCAGCGGGAATTTGGAGCCATTTGCCACGTGACTCTTGTCCATGGATGGTGGGGGGACTACTAAAACCATGCAGCACCCGCTCCGCAATCGATTATCGGTAAGATCGTGGTTTATAGGAAGAAATAGATCAGCAGATAATAGGAGTTTTAGTTGGGCCCTACAGCTGCTGCGGGTAATAGGAGTCTCAAGAGGGCCGCGAATTAAAAAAGTTATCCTGTTCAATAAAATTAACGTAAGAGTCTCAACAACTTGAACTATCATTATAAAGTAAGAATGGCACACACATGACTTATTCAACATAATTCTACGTGACTTTGCCTAAAGAACCAAAGAATAAAACGTAATTGCTTTACTACCGGCGTAAACCAATTAACAAAAAAATATTACAATAAATGTTCTCGAAAAAAGTGTCGAACTCACATCGAGCCAGCAAATCCAATGAGGAAAATAAAACCTTAGTTCCCATACCGGGAATTGAACCCGGAATCCTAACCACTAGACCATATGGGAGGCTGGTTAATGGCACTCTAAATGCATTCGTAGTCGTATACCAAAATTTTTACTCCTATTGTAAAAAACTTGCAAAGTTATCATGAAATAGTGAAAGAAACCATGTCTCATCAACCATTACATTCTTCATCATCACCATCAGCCATGGTCAGTCCAATGCTGGATGAAGGCCTCCCTAAGCTACCAGCGCTCATGATCATGTGATGCAACAATCCGCTCAGCACCTGCACACAAACTGATTTGATGATTTTGCAATCATCATCAAAATTTTGAAAAAAACAGAATATAACTAACATTACATTCAAGCATTCTAAGTAAGATAATACATTTTCCATACGAGAAAAACACATTTTGATATTGACACAGCAACAAAACAAGAAAAGAGATTAAATGACGTACTAATTTTCTCTCCGATACCAGGAATTGCACCCAGGCTGCCGAGGGGGAAAACAGGAACCCTAACCACTGGGCCATATAGGATATCACACACAGGATAGAAAAAATCCATAAACAAAGACTAGAAAAATCCATCATTATTTTATTGCCAAAATTTGCAAAGTCATCTCAAATTAGAATGTCACAAATTTTGACTTAAAACTTTCGTGACTGCAGGAATTCATATTCTTGATTCTTTCGGTAAAGTCACGTAAATAGAAAACAAAAAATATAATATTTTTTAAAACAAAATCTAAATGATGAATTGAAAATAATGAAAGCTTTATTATTTTAAATTTATTAAAAAAAAAAGTATTTCTATAATTATAGATTATTATTTTTTCTTTATTTATTGTTTGCTTCTTCTGGGTTCTTTCGGTAAAGTCACGTAGAATGGAAATAAAATAATAAAAATAAAACATAATAAAATAAAATTCTCACGACGTTTCGGCCACAACACAAGTAGCCTTCTTCAGGTGAAGAAACAGGACTGCCCAGAAGACAGCGCTTGAGTGAACACTGCCAAGCAAGTGCAGCGTCTTTTAAGCTGTGTGGGGGGAATTAACTTATGAATAGGGACAATCTCGGAAGGTGGAGTGGGGGGGGTGAAAAAGTGGATACAACAAAACCGCCACGGTGCTCTGTCCTGTGTTGCGTTATAACTGTGCTATAAACTGGACTACTATACAATATTATACCTTTCAATCTAAACTACATGGTATAATACCATATCCATAGACAAATTCCACCTTTGGATTATGCAATGCGTTACTATACTTTACCCTATACTTTAGACTATAAAATATTAGACTCGTAATATTACACTGTCTTATTCTATCAACCCTCCTGTATACCACATTGCTGTATATTCACTATACAATTACGATACTATATATTGCCCCATGAATTATGTTAAACATTACAATGTTATACTATTTATTATTATGCAACATGCTATAAGCCATACCATTGACCGTCGTGTGAAAGGTATCAAGAAGCAGTGCCTGCAAATGGACTGTGGTCGGAAGGTCACCGTAAAATACAATAAATTAAGAACCGAAATGGTTTATAACATCTTTACAATGGTGACTAAGCCAGAATCCATCTTCTCGGTTGAAATTGTCTCTGTGTTTGTATATGTGGATGGCCTCATGAACGAATCTCTCATGGTAGCCGGATGGCTTGCAGAGAACTTCCGTCTTGGAGAAGTCAATGTCATGTGAGCCCACTGAATTATAACAGTGATCTGCCACGGCTGAGGAGTTCGTCCTACCGTGTTTCAAGTCTGCTTTATGTTCACGGATGTGGTCCGAGATATGTCGTTTGGTTTCTCCAATGTAGCTGCTACCACAGAGGCAACTTAGTTTGTAAACGCCTGGGTACTGTATGTCTGGAACCACATCTTTCACAGACGGAACCAGATCACGGATTTTATGTACTGTGTTGAATCCGACCTGGATCTTGTGTTTATTCAGGATTTTGGAGATTTTTTTGTGACCCCCGCAATGTAGGGTAAGGTGATGGTTTTGAATGGCTCCTCAAGAGGATCCTTCCTCATGACTGGAGTGATGGCTTTGCGGATTGTGTAGTCGGAGTAACCATTAGCCTTGAGAGCTTGGTGTACGTGCTTGGGTTCACTGGCAATGTGTTCCTGGTTGGAAATGCATTGGGCTCTATGGTGTAGAGTCTTGATGAGGGAGTTCTTCTGGGATGGATGGTGGTGGGAATCCGGTTGTAAGTAAGCATCCGTATGGGTAGCTTTCCTGTAGATAGAGTGGCTCATTGAACCATCAGGCCTCCTTTTAATTAGTACATCCAAAAAGGATAGCTTGCCATCTTTTTCGACTTCCATGGTAAATCTGATGGCTGGGTGTATGGAATTGATGTGGTCGAGGAATTGATCTAGAGCAGGCCGGCCATGTGGCCAGATGGCAAAAGTGTCATCCACGTACCTCTTCCACAAGGTCGGGCGTAAAGTGGCAGTCTGGATGGCGTCAATTTCACATTTCTCATGAACATGTTGGCTACCACCGGAGATAAGGGGGAGCCCATTGGGGGGCCCTCAGTTTGTAGAAAGTTCCATTCCAGGTGAAGTATGTGTTGGTTAAGCAGTGTCTCACCAGGGGGGGGGGGGTACATCAATATGCAATCCTTGATGAACCAAGTCTTCAATGATTGCGATGGTGTCAAGTACAGGAACTTTGGTGAATAAGGAAACTACATCAAAGCTGACAAGCAGGTCGTCTGGGGACAGGGAAAAACCCTTGATTGTCGATACCAGGTGAGTAGAGTTTAGTACCGCAGAGGTGGTTTTCCCAGTGAAAGGTCGCAGGATATCAGACAGAAAACGAGCCAGTATGTAGGTGGGGGAGTTGATAGTGGAGATGATGGGACGAAGGGGTGTATCTTCTTTACGTATCTTTGGAAGACTATATAATCTTGGTGGTCTGGCCACAGAAGGTTTCAACGAGAACTGTTTGGTTTGATCAATTAATGCTGTTGAATGAGAAATTATTTTGTTGGCTTTAGCAACCAGGCTGTTGGTGGGGTCTCTTCTTATTTTTGTATAGATGCCATCGTTGAGTAGTTCCTGAATTTTGTTGTTATATTCTATTTTTTTCATGATGACGGTGGCATTGCCCTTGTCAACTGAGAGGATGACAATGTCATCTCTCTTTTTTAATTGAGATAATTCAAAGCTCTCATCTTTGCTGATGTTGCTAGGTGGCATCTTAGCGTTTTTGAGGGTTGCAGCGATTTCAGATCTTGCTACGTCTGCAGCGATGTGACCCAGGCCCTTAAGTGCAACATCGACATGGGCAATGATATCATTAACTGGTATGTGTTTAGGTGTGACAGCAAAGTTTAGCCCTTTAGCTAAAACGGATTTCAGACAATAAGAGATAGAGCTGTCACTCCGATTAATCACGACTTTGTTGACATCTAGCTTTTCGGTGTGAGGGTCCGGTTTTTTGTTGGAATGGCGGTTGAATTTGGAAATAAAATTGTCCTTACATTTGGTCGACATAGTGGCAGCTGAAGAGGCAGTCATATTGTCGACCTTTTCCCAATCCGATGGGGACATTGTTGCCGTCAATGATAAGTGTGATTTGTACATATAAGTGTGATTTTTGCAAAGTCATCTCAAATAACAATGTCACATACGACTTTGTCTCCGTAATCATTGACAACTCGAGATCAATCCAACTTATAAAACACAATACATTACTTCCCATACCGGGAAGTGAACCCGGGCCGCTTGGGTGAAAACCAGAAATCCTATCCACTAGACCATATGGGAGGCTGGGCAAAGTCTCTGTAAATGCATTGGTAGACGCATACCATAATATTAACTCATTGTAAGAAATAAATTGCAAAGTTATCATGAAATAGTGAAGGAAACCACGTCTCATCTACCATTACATTCTTCATCGTCACTATCAGCCATGGTCAGTCCACTGCTGGATGAAGGCCTCCCCAAGCTACCAGCGCTCATGATCACGTGATGCAACAATCCGCTCAGCAACTGCACACAAACTGATTTGATGATTTTTCAATCATCATCAAAATTATGAAAAAACCGGAACATACCTTACGTTACACTCAAGCCTTCTAAGTAAAATAATACATTTTCTCTACGAGAAAAAAACATATTTTGATTTTGACGCAGCAACGAAACCAAAAATAAGATTAAATTACGTATTATTATTTTTTTCCCATCCCGGGAATTGCACTCAAACTGCCTAGGCAGAAGCCAAGAACCCTAACCACTGGGCCATACAGGATATTACACACAGGCTAGTAATAATCCATGAACACAGACTAGAATAATCCGTGATTATTTTATTGCCAAAATTTGCGAAGTCATCTGAAATGAGAATGCCACGTACGACTTTTTCTCCGTTATCTTTGACATCCAGAGATCAATCCATCTTTAAAAAAATACAATATCACTGTAAATGTATTCGTAGACATTGTAAAAAAACTTGCAAAGTTCTCATGAAATAGTGAAGGAAACCACGTCTCATCTACCATTACATTCTTCATCGTCACTATCGGCCATGGTCAGTCCACTGCTGGATGAAGGCCTCCCCAAGCTTCCAGCGCTCATGATTATGTGATGCAACAATCCGCTTAGCAGCTTCACACAAACTGATTTCATGATTTTGCAATCATCAAAATTACGAAAAAAACCAGAACATACCTAACATTACATTCAAGCATTCTAAGCAACTTAATACATTTTCTATACGAGAAAAAAAACATTTTGATATTGACGCAGCAACGAAACCAACAATAAGATTAAATGATGTACTAATTTTTCTCTCCCATACCGGGAATTGCACCTCAACTGTCTAGGCAGAAGCCAGGAACCCTAACCACTGGTCCATACAGGATACTACACACAGGCTAGTAATAGTCCATGAACACAGAGTAGAATAATCCATGATTATTTTATTGTCAAAATTTGCGAAGTCATCTCAAATAAGAATGCCATAAATTTTGACTTTAAACTTTCGTGACTGCAGGAATTCAAGTCACGTAAATAGAAAACAAAAAATCTAATAATTTTTTTAAATAATAAATTGAAAATAATGAAAGCTTTTATCATTTTCAATAAATAAAAAATATATTTTCATAATTTTAATTTATTATTTATTGTTTTCTATTTACGTGACTTTACCGAACGAACCAATAATAAGAATGCCACACGCGACTTTTTCTCCGTAATCATTGACATCTCGAGATCAATCTAACTTAAAACACAATACATTACTTCTCATACCGGGAATTGAACCCGGGCCGCCTGGGTGAAAACCAGGAATCCTAACCACTAGACCATATGGGAGGCTGGGCAAAGTCGCTGTAAATGCATTGGTAGTCGTATACCATAAAATTCATTGGTTGTAAAAAAACTTGCAAAGTTATCATGAAATAGTGAAGGAAACCATGTCTCATCTATCATTACATTTTTCATCGTCACCATCAGCCATGGCCAGTCCACTGCTGGATGAAGGCCTCCCCAAGTTACCAGCGCTCATGATCATGCGATGCAACAATCCGCTCAGCACCTGCACACAAACTGATTTGATAATTTTACAATCATCATCATCAAAATTACGAAAAAAACAACATACCTAACGTTACACTCAAGCATTCTAAGTAAAATAATAAATTTTCTATAGGAGAAAAAAAACATATTTTGATCTTGACGCGGCAACGAAACTAAAAATAAGATTAGATTTCGTACTAACTTTTTCTTTCCCATCCCGTGAATTGCACCCAGACTGCCTAGGGAGAAGCCAGGAATCCCAACCACTGGGCCATACAGGATATTACACAAACGCTAGTAATAATCCATAAACACAGACTAAAATAATCCATGATCATTTTATTGCAAAAATTTGCGAAGCCATCTCAAATTAGAACGCCATAAATTTTGACTTTTAACTTTCGTGACTGCAGGAATTCAAGTAACGTAAATAGAAAACAAAAAATCAAATATATTTTTTAATAAATTTAAAACAATAAATTTTAAATAATGAAAGTTTTTATTATTTTCAATTAATAATTTTAATTATATTTTCATAATTTGAATTTTATTTTATAATTTATGTTTCAAATATTGTTTTCTATTTACGTGACTTTACCGAACGAACCAAGAATAAGAATGCCACATGCGACTTTTTCTCCGTAATCATTGACATCTCGAGATCAATCCAACTTAAAAAAAACACCCACAATACATTACTTCCCACACCGGGAATTGAACCCAGGCCGCCTGGGTGAAAACCAGGAATCCTAACCACTAGACCATATGGGAGGCTGGGCAACGACGCTGTTAATGCATTGGTAGTCGTATACCATGATATTAACTCGTTGTAAAAAAACTTGCACAATTATCATGAAATAGTGAAGGAAACCATGTCTCATCTACTATTACATTCTTCATCGTCACCATCAGCCATGGTCAGTCCACTGCTGGATGAAGGCCTCCCCAAGTTACCAGCGCTCATGATCATGTGATGCAACAATCCGCTCAGCACCTGCACACAAACGGATTTGATGATTTTACAATCATCATCAAAATTATGAAAAACCAGAACATACCTAACGTTACACTCAAGCAGTCCAAGTAAAATAATAAATTTTCTCTACGAGAAAAAACATATTTTGATTTTGACGCAGCAACGAAACCAACAATAAAATTAAATTACGTATTATTTTTTTTCCCATCCCGAGAATTGCACCCAAACTGCCTAGGCAGAAGCCAAGAACCCTAACCACTGGGCCATACAGGATATTCCACACAGGCTTGTAATAATCCATGAACACAGACTAGAATAATCCGTGATTATTTTATTGTCAAAATTTGCAAAGTCATCTCAAATAAGAATGCCACGTTCGACTTTTTCTCCATAATCTTTGACATCCACAGATCAATCCATCTTTAAAAAAATACAATATCACTGTAAATGTATTCGTAGACATGGTAAAAAAAACTTGCAAAGTTATGAAATAGTGAAGGAAACCACGTCTCATCTACCATTACATTCTTCATCGTCACTATCGGCCATGGTCAGTCCACTGCTGGATGAAGGCCTTCCCAAGCTTCCAGCGCTCATGATTATGTGATGCAACAATCCGCTTAGCAGCTTCACACAAACTGATTTCATGATTTTGCAATCATCAAAATTAAGGAAAAAAAACAGAACATACCTAACATTACATTCAAGCATTCTAAGAAAAATAATACATTTTCGATACGAGAAAAAAACATTTTGATATTGACGCAGCAACGAAACCAACAATAAGATTAAACGATGTACTAATTTTTCTTTCCCATACCGAGAATTGCACCCAAACTGTCTAGGCAGAAGCCAGGAACCCTAACCACTGGGCCGTACAGGATACTACACACAGGCTAGTAATAATCCATGAACACAGACTAGAATAATCCATGATTATTTTATTGTCAAAATTTGCGAAGTCATCTCAAATAAGAATGCCATAAATTTTGTCTTTAAACTTTCGTGACTGCAGGAATTCAAATCACGTAAATAGAAAACAAAAAATCTAATATTTTTTTAAAAAAAATAATTTGAAAATAATGAAAGCTTTTATCATTTTCAATAAAAAATTTTTATTTTATCTTCATAATTAAAATTTATTATTTATTGTTTTCTATTTACGTTACTTTACCGAACGAACCAATAATAAGAATGCCACATATGACTTTTTCTCCGTAATCATTGACATCTCGAGATCAATCCAACTTAAAAAACACAAAACATAACTTCCCATACCGGGAATTTAACCTGGGCCGCGTGGGTGAAAACAAGGAATCCTAACCACTAGACCATATGGGAGGCTGGGCAAAGTCACACTAAATGCATTGGTAGTCGTATACCAACATTTTTACTCATTTTGTAAAAAAAACTTGCAAAGTTATCATGAAAAAGTGAAGGAAACCACGTATCATCTACCATTACATTCTTCATCGTCACCATCAGCCATGGTCAGTCCACTGCTGGATGAAGGCCTCCCCAAGTTACCAGCGCTCATGATCACGTGATGCAACAATCCGCTCAGCACCTGCACACAAACTGGTTTGATGATTTTTCAATCATCATCAAAATTATGAAAAAACCAGAACATACCTTACGTTACACTCAAGCATTCTAAGTAAAATAATACATTTTCTACACGAGAAAAAACATATTTTGATTTTGACGCGGCAACGAAACTAAAAATAAGATTAAATTTCGTACTAACTTTTCTTTCCCATCCCGTGATTTGCACCCAGACTGCCTAGGGGGAAGCCAGGAACCCCAACCACTGGGCCATACAGGATATTACACACAGACTAGTAATAATCCATAAACACAGACTAGAATAATCCATGATCATTTTATTGCCAAAATTTACGAAGTCATCTCAAATAAGAACGCCATAAATTTTGACTTTTAACTTTCGTGACTGCAGGAATTCAAGTAACGTAAATAGAAAACAAAAAATATAATACATTTTTAAATAAAATAAAAAATAATAAATTTTAAATAATGAAAGTTTTACTTATTTTCAATTAATAATTTTTATTATATTTTCATGATTTGAATTTTACAATTTATGTTTCACATATTGTTTTCTATTTACGTGACTTTACCGAACGAACCAAGAATAAGAATGCCACACGCGACTTTTTCTCCCAACTTAAGAAACACAATACATTACTTCCCATACGGGGAATTGAACCCGGGCCGCCTGGGTGAAACCCAGGAATCCTAACCACTAGACCATATGGGAGGCTGGGCAAAGTCGCTGTAAATGCATTGGTAGTCGTATACCATAATATTAATTCGTTGTAAAAAAAACTTGCAAAGTTATCATGAAATAGTGAAGGAAACCATGTCTCATCTACCATTACATTCTTCGTCGTCACCATAAGCCATGGTCAGTCCACTGCTGGATGAAGGCCTCCCCAAGTTACCAGCGCTCATGATCACGTGATGCAACAATCCGCTCAGCACCTGCACACAAACTGATTTGATGATTTTACAATCATCATCAAAATTATTTTAAAAAACAGAACATACCTTACGTTACACTCAAGCATTCTATGTAAAATAACAAATTTTCTACACGAGAAAAACACATATTCTGATTTTGACGCGGCAACGAAACTAAAAATAAGATTACATTTCGTACTAACTTTTCTTTCCCATCCCGTGAATTGCACCCAGACTGCCCAGGGGGAAGCCAGGAACCCTAACCACTGGGCCATACAGGATATTACACACAGGCTAGTAATAATCCATAAACACAGACTAGAATAATCCATGATCATTTTATTGCCAAAATTTACGAAGTCATCTCAAATAAGAACGCCATAAATTTTTACTTTAAACTTTAAACTTTCGTGACTGCAGGAATTCAAGTAACGTAAATAGAAAACAAAAAATCAAATATATTTTTAAATAAATTAAAAAGAATAAATTTTAAATAATAAAAGTTTTTATTATTTTCAATTAATCATTTTTATTATATTTTCATAATTTGAATTTTATTTTATAATTTAAGTCTCACGTTGTTTCTATTTACGTGACTTTACCGAACGAACTCAAGAATAAGAATGCCACACACGACTTTTTCTCCGTAATCATTGACATCTCGAGATAAATCCAACTTAAAAAACACAATACATTACTTCCCACACCGGGAATTGAACCCGGGCCGCCTGGGTGAAAACCAGGAATCCTAACCACTAGACCATATGGGAGGCTGGGCAAAGTTGCTGGAAATCCATTGGTAGTCGTATGCCATAATATTAACTCGTAAAAAAAAACTTGCAAGGTTATCATGAAATAGTGACGAAACCATGTCTCATCTACCATTACATTCTTCATCGTCACCATCAGCCATGGTCAGTCCACTGCTGGATGAAGGCCTCCCCAAGTTACCAGCGCTCATGATCATGTGATGCAACAATCCGCTCAGCACCTGCACACAAACTGATTTGATGATTTTACAATCATCATCAAAATTATGAAAAAACCAGAACATACCTAACGTTACACACAAGAATTCTAAGAAAAATAATAAATTTTCTATACGAGAAAAAAACATATTTTGACGCAGCAACGAAACTAAAAATAAGATTGAATTATATACTAACTTTTTCTTTCCCATCCCGTTAATTGCACCTTGACTGCCTCGGGGGAAGCCAGGAACCCCAACCACTGGGCCATACAGGATATTACACACAGGCTAGTAATAATCTATAAACACAGACTAGAATAATCCATGATCATTTTATTGCCAAAATTTACGAAGTCATCTCAAATAAGAACGCCAGAAATTTTTACTTTAAACTTTCGTGACTGCAGGAATTCAAGTAACGTAAATAGAAAACAAAAAATCTAATATTTTTTAAAATAAAATAAAAAATAATACATTTTAAATAATGAAAGTTTTTATTATTTTCAATACGACTTTTTCTCCGGAATCACTGACATCTTGGGATCAATCCAACTTAAAAAAAAAATACATTTGTTTTCATACCGGGAATTGAACCCTGGCAGCCTGGGGGAAAACCAGGAACACTCCCCACTAGACCATATGAGAGGCTGCGCACAGAATTCTAAATGCATCGGTAGTCGTATACCATAAGACGAACTAATTTTCTGAACAAACGTGCACAGTCATCATACAATAAGAATGGAAAACATGTCTCCTCCACTGCTGGATGAAGGTCCTCCCGCCAAGCCATCTCCACCTGTCACGGACTCGTGATGCTCACAATTCACCGTATCTCTACCACGCGAGCCGATGTCTCATCGCTCCGTCTCTCTCTCCGGACGAACTCTCGAGCCCGATGTTCCCTTTGGTCGCGCACCCCACCCACCCTTAGTGGCAGCCACTGCCACGTGTGGTTCAGAATAACAAAATCTTTATTGAAACTGGAGGAATCCGATGAGCTACAAAGCTCTTTTTCACACGTCCAGTGGTTAACCACGCGTAACATCTGTTGTGTTTCCCTTTGGTGGTAACGACTGCTTACGTGTTTGTTGATACACGAGGTTAATGTTAACACTCCATCCCCTTCGCCATGGAATGAATTGTCACCATCGATTTCGATTAGAGCTTTGGACATCCAGTGTATGTTTTTTTACATTGTGGCAAATGTCGCGGCCTCGAGGGTGGCCGGAGGGTTCACTTGCGACACATTTGTCAAACCACTGATGTATCAGGGACCCCTCCGCACGCCGTGGGAGCATCTGTGGGGGTTATATGACCATACTTGCAGACGCGCGGGTCAGGGAAAGCGTAGGAATGCAGCACAACAATGGATTATTGCTCTACCCACCTCTGCTGCCCAGCCTATAAGGAAACCAGGCGCGCATGGCAGTCACCCAATCCGAGCACTCAGCAGGCGCAACTCCTGCTTAGCTTCCAAGATCCGACGACAGCGGTGGGAAGGAGGTGGGTCACGTGGCCGTGTGTCATGCGGCCGTGTGCATGCGTCCGTGTGCATGCGGCCGTGTTCATGCATCCGTGTGCATGCGGCCGTGGGTCTAATGACCGTAGCAGAAGAGATCGCGCGCCTTTTCTAACCACAGTTAGATACATATTAGCCAAGAGAGCCTTGCCATCACTCTTAGACCTTCATTGGCCCATCACTGGCAATGTCAGGAGGCGCGGCGAGCGCTGAGTGATTGTGGCAGTAAGGTTGATGTATGCAGGCACTTACATATTTTTCAATTGTCTACGACCACTGGAGCTGAAACAATGTGTTTCGCAGCCAAGAGAATTTGCCAAGGTCACACACAAAGAGACAACGGGGACGAAGAGGCGGACTATTTACAGCCGTGTGTGTCACGCTACTACACACAAGGCTGTTTGTTGGGGGGGGGGGGCGAAATGCTGTTAGCGAGCACCTATTAAGGGCCAGCACGGCACACGACGGTTGGGTGGTGCGGTTGGACCACGGACAGCATCTGTGTCATCGTCATTATCATCAGCAACAGCAGCGTCAGCAGCATCAGCAGAACTCCGGATCGCCGGATTTGTAGCGCAGCGCGCTAACCACTGCGCCACCGCTTCCGATATGCACACACAAAGAAAACTAAGACAAGGATCACCCATATAGCCTAAATAGACTAATGGGGCAAGTGCCGTTAGCGAGCACCTATGAAGGCCGGCACGGCACACGAGAGGGTGGGTGGCCAGCACCACGCCCGGCCACCTTTGTCTCCCCAGTGGCGATGTTTCCACACTGCACCGGTATGCACCGGTTATCATTTGAGGCCGAGTCGACCTAGGGGAGGCCCAGGACCGGTTCAAACTCGGATCGCCGGTTTCGTAGCGCAGCGTGCTAACCACTACACTACCGCTCCCCACTTTGACACACACACGGACACACTTTATGAACCTACACACACTCATTCGAGTGATGAATAATAAATAAATACCAATTATGCATTGTAAACACACGTCCACGTGTTCTCGCAATTAACTCATTAACTCCATTTGCAATCATTGACAACCACGCAAGTCGCTTCCCAGCGTCACGGGGCTGTCAATGCATCATCAAATTAATTACGCAAATTAGTAGCGCAATCCCACTGATTGATTAATCATGGCCGGTAGGCTGAACAACGAGTGAGCCTAATTAATTGGGAATGTTAATTGTACACTACTCTACGTGTGTGTGTGTTTGAAGGGGTTTATAATGATCATATTCTTTGGGTCTTTCGCTAAAGTCACGTAGATAGAACAATAAAATAATAAAAATGAAATTAACGTGAAAAAAAATAATACAAATATCACGACGTTTCGATCGCAACACAAGCAATCGTCATATTTTTTTCACCTCGTGATGATTGCTTGTGTTGCGATAGACACGTCGTGATATTTGTATTATTTTTTCACGTTATTTTTATTTTGATAATTGTATTGTTCCGTCTACGTGACTTTACCGAAAGACCCAAAGAATATGAATTCCTGCAGTCACGATTTATAATTATCGTTTACTGGACTCGACATGAAGGTGGTGATGTTGTAAGGAGTTGGGGCCGAAAGTTAAGCGTCACCTCCCCAAAAGGACGGTCTCTCGTCTCAAGTTTACGCCGTTTATTTGCGAGCTCCAGATAGCCGAGTGGGATGTGCACGCCTGGCACACCCCACTCTGTGCGTTCTGCCGTATTATTCAGATTAATAGACGCACTTCCTGGAGAATGTGATCATTCTTAATTTCAACAACAACAAAAAAACACCGCGTTAAGTAGTAGTAATAATACTGCAGCTCTTCGGTTACGTGAAACATTTCGTATAATGCCGAGCCGTTAGGAGCGATTTAATCAGAAAAGTATTCACCCAGAGTCGTAGAGCCCTTTTTGTGATTACTATAATCATCATCTTTGTCAATCATCATTATCATCAGCTGCCGCTGCGATTGCATTAAGTGGCATCATGAGTTGAATCATCAGCAGCATCGATCCTCTACAGCAGCAGCATCACTGCTCTTGTAGCTTTCTGACAGCATCATCCGCAAACAGTGCCAACATCACGATCGCCATGCAGTGCCCTGGCAGCGCAAATGTTCCGAATTCGAACTGGGGTATTTCGCCCTTAGGAGAAGGAGTAGGAGGCGCCGCAGCTTCGAGCACGTGGCGACGCGCAGGTGCGGCGACACGTGTTGTTGGCACCGGGCTAGTTTCCCGACCGCAGAGTTTCCTGCGCGTCCCTCCAGGCGTTCCTATGTATCAGCCGCGCGCGGGTGAATGCCACCCAGGTGTTCCTATGTATCAGCCGCGCGTGGGCGAATGCCACCCAGGTGTGCCTGTGTATAGGCCAGGTGTGATTAAGTGCCAGCCAGGCTCTCAGAAGGCCCATGATTGTTGGGGGTTCGCAACGGGTGTGCGGCTGGTGTCGGCGCCGGCGTGGGCAGGCGAGAGGCAGGTGCGCGATTTGACGCTGGACTCGCATTCGCCACGTTTGCAAGCGAGGCAGACGGGCGGTGTGCTCGCGGGTCGCGGTACAGACGGCGGAACAGACGGAGGTGCCCAGAGAGACACGGGTGAGACTCGTGCTGGCGTGAGGAGTGGAGGCGATGTTATTGAGCAGTGGATCGGTGAACGTTTCTGGGGTGTTGCACATTCGGAGATGACGCATTCGTGTGCGCGGTGGCTGTGTGCGCATTGCGCGCAGGTGAACGGTGCAGGTGCGTCTTGTGCAGGTGTCGGCTCGCAAGGCGACGAAGAGCAGCGGTCAGGCGTGTGGCAGTCGGACGCCAATCTGTCGGGTGCGTGTTACGCAAGTGTCAATATCCCAGGTGTGAGTCGGACAGGTGTGCTTCGGGTAGACATGAATCAACGGGGGGTGACTCGGCCAGGTGCATATTGCTCAGGTGTCACTCGCCCGGATGTCGATCTGACTAGCGTGAGGCGCTGGACAGGTGTGCTGCAGGTAGACCCGAGTCCTCCAGGTGTGACTCGGTCCCGTGAGCCCCACCCGGGCGCTGCGAGTCGTGCAGGTGTGCTGCAGGTAGGGCTTATTCCAAGTACTAGTGGTGGTGATGGCAGTGGTGGTATTGATTATGGCGGCAGTGGTGGTCATGACATTGGTGGTAATGGTAGTAGTGATATTGGTGGTGGTATTGATGGTGGTTATGGTAGAAGTGGTATTGATGGTGGTGGTGTTGGTAGTGGTAGTGGTGGTTGTGGTATTGATGGTGGCAATGGTGGTTATGGTAGAAGTGGTATTGATGGTGGTGGTGTTGGTAGTAGTAGCGGTGGTTGTGGTATTGATGGTGGTGGTGTTGGTAGTGGTGGTTGTGGTATTGATGGTGGTGGTGTTGGTAGTGGTGGTTGTGGTATTGATGGTGGTTATGGTAGTAGTGGTATTGACGGTGGTGGTGGTGGTGGTAGCAGTGGGGTGTTGTTGTGTCACGGCGTCAAAGCCCTGGGCGCTGCTGCTGTGAGCCAGGCAGGCACCAGGCGCGTCCCGCCGGCACACCCGGCCAGGGTGATCTACCGTGTGCCGGCGAGCGACGCCTCGCACGGCCTTGCCATTCCACAACGCGCACAGGTAACGGAGCGCCTTCACCCCCCCCCCCCATCCCCGCCCGCTGTCGCGAAAGCCACCACGATTCTCTCCGCGAGTAGTCCTCCATTCGGAAGCAGCGGTTCGGCAAGGTGGCTCAGCGCAAGCGGGCCCTGCTGATGAGGCCACGAACGTGGGAACCGGTCCATGAGGTTGACCTACCGGTGGTTGGAACCAACGTCAATTAAATTACGCACTCCTCAGCAGACGGTGGTGCTGATGGGATGTGTTAAAAGAAAAACTGTTATATATTTATGTGGAGGCAGAGATATGCGGAGGCATATTGCCAGCTTAGCTCTTTTGTTGCTTGTTTCCACAACGAGACGAATGATGTTTTTTTTGTGGTGAGCATTATAAACACTCGGTGGTTTCACACGACCTACAGAAACGTGTTAGAAGCACTCAGCCCCTGCGCATTCCGCAAAAAAACAATACAGGACTCTTCTACTTACGAGCATTCGACTTAAGAACTTTCAGAGATACTAACAAACCTGTCCGTATGTCCAGTTTCCTGTTCGGACCGAGAGTCGTAAGTTCAATTGCCGTGCAATAGATGGCGGTGGTGGAAGCATCGACATCTGCAGATCATGAAGAATCAGTGGCATTTACATCTACAGGAGATTATACAACATTTAAAGACATTCCTCGTGTTTAGTGTACACGCCGTACAACGCGTTAGTAATGGACAGGAGTAAATTTGGACTTGGGAACACATCGACTTACGAACAGACCTGATAAACCATTTCGGGTCCTAATTGATTGATCACGCTTAAGGTGGCTTTCAGACCGCATCCATTAATTTTCGTCTCCCCCCTCCTCTTTTCCGAACATGGATGGACTCGTCTATCTGAACAAACTGTCAAATCTCTCTCCGTGGTGCTAACGTTAAAAATAACCGCCACTTTTTTCAAATTTTCTTGCTGTGGTTTTTACACCTGATGATGTTTGCTTGTGTTGCAGTCGAAACGTCGTGAGAATTTTATTGTTTTATATTTTTCTTATTTTATTGTTTACCTTCTACGTGACTTTACCGAAAGAACCAAGAATATGAATCCCTGCAGTCACGAAAGCTTTAAATCAAAATTTAGACCTCTGGAACCTAACTCGTTCGGAAGTAGAGGAATCCCTGTATCAGCAGTTCCGAAGAACGGAATTCCGGCCCTCTTTCTTGCCTTAGGTGGCCGTCAAAAGACACTGAGAGCAAAATGTGACAACGACCATTGACCAGGCCGATCAGCAGCAGCAGCAGTGATGCCGAGCTGGGTAACTACTGGATCGGGTCCGTCGCCATTGGGGCTCATCAGCACAGTATAGTCTGCTGCAAAGTGTCCTGGAAATCCAAATATGTGGAGTGGCCACTTCCACGCTCTGTGTGGGGGCTCCCGTGCAGCACGTGGCTAACGCCACCACTCATAGTCGGCTCTGTAACTGACCGCACAACCTACCAGCACCCCCATCATCATCTTCATCACAACCACAGCAGCAGCAGCAGACTCAAGCGGGCTTCGCTCTCCGGTAACTTACCCAGTCACTGCTGCCCTCTGCTGGGGATTAAGAGCGGTAACCAATTTTGGTCAGGTCACGGGAGATGTTGCTTTTGATCGCGGGGTGAATTTCAATTGCACAGTAGGCCCTCATTAAGACCACTTATTTCACCGATCTGTTGTGCAATTGAATGAATGCGCGCGCGTGTGTGTATGTATCTTAATTTGTGTGCGCCTATCTCCGACATTTCAGGAGATTAATTCCCGCCGCCTTTCCAGTCCTCCAGGGTCGATAAAATAACGACCACTTTGTGGGGGAAGTTGAAAAGGATCGCGCCCGCCAGAGGAATGTGGAATTTCCACCATCGGCTCAGGGCTGTGAAACCGGCCACGAGGACCGCCGCTCACCTGAGCAGCAAATCACTTTGACCTCGACTTGACCTGTGTAAAAAAAAAAAAAAACCCACGGCACGTGCCTTGTGAACGCGTCTGATGCACCAGTGCCCCGTCGCCCCCTGTGCCACGGAGCGGCTGCACGCCGGCTCCCGGGGGAGACGAAGCCCGTGGGGCCCCGTGACCCCTCCGGAACCCGTGACCTCTGCGGACCCAGCGAGACTCCGGCAGTGCTCTCTGGGATCCGCGGTGCCTTCGGAGCCGGGCCTACCCTCGGGGCACCCCTGGCCTGGCCAGCCGGTTGAGGGGCGGCGTTCACTGTGTTGTGTTCGCTGTTTGCGGTCACTTTGCCACGACGGCGACGTTGTCCGCGCGCCGGACTCGCGATCGGTGCGATCTCTGGGGCGCGGCAGTCGAAGCGCAACGGGGCAGGTCGCGTGCGGTGGGGTGAGCCGTGGGTGGCTGCCACCTCTTCCCGAGTCGTTTTAGCCAGCGTGGAAGAGTAGGCCAATAAATATACCCCCCATCGGGGGAGGGAGGGGTAGCTGGTCGCTCTCGCCGTGTGTATCTCCTTCCGCAGCGCCGAGGGCCGGGCCACCCCGGCAGCCCGGTGCCCCGGTTGTTCCGCACCCCGGCGCCGGAGCTCTTCTCTGCCGTGCAGCGCAGCGAGCTCCGCGACGGCCCCCTGCCGCGTCTCGCCGCCATCGTCCTCCTCCGCCAGCAGGTCCACCATCAGCAGCAGCAGCCGATGCAACAAGAGGGGTCGCCCTGCGTGGTTCTCAAGGAGTCTCAGATTCCAGCTGGGCTCTGCAGGACTCTCACGGGTTCCTCCGTCTCCTCCACCAACTCGCGCTCCTCCCGCTGGAGCCCATCGGCCTCCCCGAGGACAGAGACTGCTGACGTGTTCGCTCGGAGGAGCCACGCGAACGCACGCGAGAGGCTCCGGGTGAGAGGCCATGATGCCCTTAGGTTGACTCAGACTAAAATCGAACTTGGGGCGGGGGGGGGTGTGACATGGCCCAGCGGTGGCACGTTCGAGATTTTCGGTTCGGATCTGGCAGGCCACGCCAGCGATTACTGCGGCGACGTCACGTGAAACGAGTAGGCCATTGTGGTTCCAGACGCGGCGTGGCCTAAATTGGCGAAATTTGAAACACTGACACTGTACCCATCGCAATTGGGATTGCACTTCGCAGCGACAGTCTCCTTCCCACTGGCCCGACTGCAGGCCAGGTGTCACGTGGTGCTGCACGAGTATAGCTGCCACTGGGGGAGGTGGTGGGTTCCCTTTCAAATGTCTGAGGTGTAAAATGTAAAGTCGCTTATAGTCACGTGAAGAGATGGCCAGTGACAAGGACGCCTCATAAAACAAATAATTATTCAACTGAAAACTCTGATCCGTCCATGCGTCCATCCTCCCACGTGTCCATTTCTCTCCCCGTGCATCCACGCATTCCTTTAATCTGTCCACGAGTGGGTGCTTTGAGCGACTTCGCGTTATCGTGACTTGCAGTGTGGTTGTTGAACGCAGTACGGGGTGACACGAGACGGTTAAGTCTGGTAGACCCGAGTCCTTGCCATGGGTGGCAGAATGTGTAAAATTCACGGGAACAAAAACCATGCTCGTAGCGAAAGAAGAGATCAGGCGATTGACCACCAGTGAGTGACTCAAGTGAATCGGTGAGTACTGGATCATCAATTGCCCTCATTGCCGCTTCACGCCGAGCGCTATCGGGTGCAGGGACGAGGTAGGAACTTTGTGCTCCATCCCTGGCTTGACAGCATGTCCGTATGTGCCCATCCGTGCATGTCCGTGCCCTCAGGTGCGAAACATGAACCACATGTTCCTGCTCCTGCGTCACCTGGTGCCGCTGGACTGCGCGCACCACCGGCCATCGCGTGTGACAACGCTGCGCGCGACGCTCCGCTACATCCGCCTGCTGCAAGCCGTGCTGGCGGAAACCACCACGGCATGCAGCTCCTCCCCATGCGGCGTGTGACATGGGAGGGAGGGCAGCGGTGGTTAACAGACCTCGAAATGTAGCGCGGGTATCTGGCGAAGGGTATGGCGTACGCGCGCACCAACCCAGCCAGGTGCGTAGATGTAGGTGCGTGTAAGTGCGATGCCAACCGTGCTAATCGGAGATGCGGGAGCAGGGGGTGGGGGAGGACAAAAAAGTTGTAAATAAATTGGTTTTCAATTTAGATTATCATTTTAAAGTGCATAGCTCCCGTGGTAAGTGTTCCAGACGGCTGCAGAAGCGCATCTGAAAGGGCGCGATGTGGTTATTAATCTTTGTTCGATGGCTAGACAAAAGCCGCCACCGCTGCTGCTGCGAGGATGCCCTGGAGTTTGCGTGGTGCGGTTGCCCGTCCACGCGCAGGTGTCGCCTGCAACGGGGTTGGGGCCCGAAGGTGCGGGGTTGGGGCCCGAAGGTGCGGGGTTGGGGCCCGAAGGTGCGTGCCAGGTCATGAGGTCGCGACGGCCAATGCCAATCGTGCCACCGCACCCTCGCCATTGCCTCCTTTCCTCCGCCGGATCCGACAGCCGTTGGTTCCCCAGTCGACACGTCCATGCGATAACATCAAAGTGACTGCCTTTCTCTCAAACGATGTCTGTCGGATGTTTAAACATGAGCGGTGTTGGACAGACAGAAACTTCTCGATCTCCATTAAGCAATACAAAAAAAATAATCAAACCACATGCAGAAACGTTGCCAAGCCTTTATTTTGCATATCCAGCACGATGACATGTGCACGCATGTGTACATCTACTGCCCTACTCGCCGGGTAGGAGTTGGCCAGAACGCTCAAACCCTCGCGCTCGCTCTGAGCTCCATAGCCTATCATTAAGTGGCGTAGGCACCGTGGCGAGATCTTTAACGTCTATTGAGTGTGCGATGCTGCCCCGTTGTGTTTTGCTCCGGCGCCGTCGCGATACGTTTGGACTTGAGCGCACGACACTGTCCTATGGTTTGTTATTTAAGATGTGTCCCTTAAATTTGTTATTTGAGTAAACCTCGATTTTTTTTTTCCCCCAATCATTAATGTGGTTTCAACACTATTCTCAAATTTGCGTGGTGTCTGGTTTTGTGTGCGGATGGTGTCAAGACAGACTTAATACACATCAGCTAAAGTTTCTACAACTATATAATTTGTCGTGTAACTTCTACCTGCCTCATTTTTATTCTGTAATGTTCCATTCGTATAATCTGTCATTCCAGTCGCACACTTGCTGTCGTACAAATTTGTCCGAATAGTAAATGAACAATTGCTAAATAAAAAAAACCTATGCGCATATCACGAGCCATAAGAATTGACGTTACACATTCGAGCGTTACACGCCTCTTACTCATCCACCGCTGCAATACACAACATTTGTACACTTTTTTTAATTGCTTTAAAGTTTTTATTTTGTTGTGTGTATAATCACAAGACGGTGAATCACATTCCTCGCTTGAACCATTTAAATTGCACACGCAAGTCGATAAATTAACACGTGGAATTAGTTAACATTAAAGTTTACATTTGAGAGATGCGATTCGCAAAACAAGTTGAAGCGTCTCCCCGCTCAGAGCCACAAAGGAGGGGGTGCCCCCACCCCCACCGAGCCAATGGTTGGAAATTCCATATTTCTATGCCAGGGACCAATCCACTCAAAAGGACGACGACCAGTCGACTAATTGCCTCCAAAGAGCAATTGCCAATTAACGAAAAGTCCAAGAGACTCTGGGATAAATGTTCTAGAGGTTCGCGGTTTCAATCCAGAAGGCTGCCCTAGTTGACTGCAGCTGGATTGATTGTAACGGGAACAATCTGTCACATGATGGATGGCCAGTGCCACACATCCTATCAGCACGATTGGCTACATACTGTGCGAAAGAAGTTCACCATACACGTACGTATAAACATGTGTGCCATGGTCCAGTTTCCAATTTAATTTGTATTACTCAAATCGGATTTACACAGCAACATCACCCTTTTACTGTTAAAAACTACCGCAGACAAAGGCGTTCAACATAGCACTTCCCTTCATAATAGCCTTGTTAGAATGGCGCGAATACCAAATGTACTAAATTATATTACTAGCACATTGCACCTAAGTGAGATAACCATGTCATCCCCCCCCCCCTAACCACCACCCTTACTTAAAAACAAACGCCTATTGATGCTCGTTCTTCAATTAACAAGGGAGTGGAGAAGGATGTTGTGGCCTTTAAGACAATTGATTGACTTCCTTTCTATGCATTCATTAATAAGTAACGCACAGCACTTACAAACCAGTCCTGGCAATTAGATTTCCAAATTGCAAAAAAAAATTTGAGAAAATTGCAAAGTCTACAGCTTATTTAAGAGTCCTTTGGCTAAAGTATATTGGCTACAGCTTACTCCAAGAGACTCATTTAAAGCAACTCGTCAAATTAATCAAGTTTTTTTTTTATGACACCGTGCCCGGTTGAAATGCCACATGACCAGTTGCGTAATGATACGGACTACTAAAGTTGAAATCCTGCTGTGCGGACTTTAGGCAAGCCTTTGCCAGAACTCAACCGCAGTCGTTCTATGGGAGTCCTGGCACCAGCCATTAGTAAATGTGGAATTTCCACCAAATGGTCCGGCAGAGCTGAGAACAGCACCACGGTTGATTAAGCAGGGATGCGCTTTTTAGCCAGGGCACCCGTCGCTTCAAAAGGGACGGTTGGCCAACGGAATCGGGACTAAAGGCACGGCAGCCAAGGGAGGCGGGAGCGTGCGACGTCCACTGCGGAGATAGAGCTGTGAAACCAGCTCATGTAGCAGGTGCTAGGTGGATTATTACACCGTGGGATTTGTGAGAGACGGCTACGGCTTGGGGAGTCCATCATCAAGCAGTAGTTCGATCATCGTGGACGATTAATATATTCACATGACAATCAGCGTCACTTTTAGCAGGTTTCACAGATTTGGTGTAATCACCTTTCAGACAATAAGTAAACAAATAATAATTAAATAACGGAGTGCACAAACAATGAATTCTAAACCAAGATCGTGCACCAGTGTGGTGCCTTACCTTTTGAATACTAAAATACTAACATATACAATGTTCAGTCCCACACAAGCAGGTATCGAAATATTCGCCTAAGACAAACTCGTTAAGCAAATAAGAAGAGCAAATGTGTTTTACAAGCGTCAACGTGAGACCATTAAGTGTATCAGTGTGCCTCTATATGTGTGCGTCTGTCTCTAGGTATGTCTTTAATTGTCCGTGTGTGTGCATCTGTGGGTCTGTGTGTGTCGGTGTTATGTCTTTGTGTCCAGCTGTGTATGATGTCTAGGAAGTGGTCTCTGGTACCTTTTGCCAAGCAGTGGATAGAGAATGGCACTTAATTGCGAACAAAACGTGTTCAACTCTAAATGCCATCAGCGGACTATAAAACACTGTCTGGTGCACGTGGAGAGTTTATGTGTGTATTATTCATTCTGCTTCTACATTAGAGTTTATAATGTAATCAATCATTGATCCGAGGCCATTAAAATTAGGACCACTTTGTGAAAAGTCAATGTGGATTTCCTAAGAGGGTCTGGGTCCCCTGCCATGAAAATAAGGAAATTTCATCACTGGCTCATGGCCACCAACAGAGAGATGATCGCTGGACAATCCTCATTCAAGATAAGAAATAATGTTGTACACGTGCAGCCGTGCTTGTCAATCCACTGCTTACTGAGGGCTTCCCCGCACCGTTACGGCCATACTTCACCACAATGTGAAGAATGGCTTGGTGATGGAAGGGTTCATAGATGTGAGAGTACAGTAAAATGGATTTGTTGCTGCACTGCCCTCTGCTGCTTACAACGTAATCCTGGGATAAATACAAGTACAGGGACTCCTCTACTTACGAACAGTTGACTTACAAACTTTCAGAGACACGAACAAACCTGTACATATGTCCAGTTGCCTGTTCGGACATAGATTCGTAAGTTCAACCTCTGTACAACAGATGGCGGTGCTGGAATCTACATCTGAAAGAACATGAAGAACCAGTGGCATCTACATCTGCAGAACATGAAGAACATAGTAACATCTACAGGAGATTTACAACAATTAAAGCCATTTCCTGTGTTTAGTGTACATGCCGTACAACATGTTTGGAATCGACAGGAGTAAAGTTGGACTTACGAAAAAATTGACTTACGAACAGACATCTGGAACCTAACTCGTTTGTAAGTAGAGGAGTCCCTGTAAAATGGAGCTCTGTACATCTCTGATGGATGCACCCGAGCGAGGCGGCAGGAATTCCACATTTGCATGGCTGGGGCCCAGTCCACTGTCTCCGGAAGGATGACAAAGCTGTAAGGGAGGAGGAAAATGTTTGGCGGCTGTGGCGGTGCACAAATCCATTCGCTCCTACACTTGCCCCCCCCCCCCAACCCCAATCGTGCCCTCCAGTCGCTTCAACCCCTTTGGCAGACATTAAAGATGCCCGGCAGACTGCTGCAAAGTACATCACACACAGGGCGCACGGCAACATGGCAGCACACCTGCATTAATGGGGCCCCATGCCATTTAGGCGAGGGCGTGAGCTTTGAAGTTGAAATACAGCTTTGAAGTTGCCAATTCCTTTGAAGTGTGATGTTGCTCCGCATTTTGAGTACAAAGCTTTGGGATTTGTGAACCGACGAGAGTGATTAATCTCCTGAACGAGATATCAAAAGTGCCCTGCATAACTCTGGCTGCACAAATCGGTGTTAAATAAGCAGCCGTTGGGGTGCAAGTTTTCCCACTGACCAAGGGATGTAATTAAAGCAGGAGTAATATTAGTTATTCTTTGAGACGGAGAACTAGTCGGGTTTTTGCGTTTGAAGAGACGGCAGCTGCATGCGGAGAATGCTGGGATTTTTATGGCAGGTTAGGGTAAGCTACTTGTTAGTCCCCAAATAGAACGAGGTATAGTTATAACAGGAATATGTAGACATGGTAAGGAATGGGTGGGACATGTGCAGAGGATAGAGGAGGGCAAGTTACCATGCGTGACATTGTAGTGGCACTCACAGATTACCTACGAAAAGAGAATACCTAAAAATCCAGATAGTGGTGGACCTCTTTGACCTTCACAGTATATCATAACCTCTCTTCCAGGTGAGATCTGGCTACGCTTAGGGGAAGACTCTTAATAGATTTAATTAAAATTGTATATTAGAATCCTAATACAAGCGCGTCTCAAGATGCTGTACTGAAACAGTCAACATTTATTTTATAGAGAGAAGCAGTCAGCCATCGGCAGATTCTGTCTATACGATTATTAGATGTATCACTCTCCTGCTGCTGCGTCAGCTGCATGTACTCAATCAACCTTCGCTCGCCATGTGTTTTAACCGCTTGCTGCTGCTGCTGCTGCTGCCGCCACCGGCATCGTCACCGCTGCCACCGTCGACACCACCGTCACCGCCGCCACCTTAGCTGAGTAGATTGTGTCGGTCGAAGACGGTGCGCCGCTGCTCCTGCACCTGCCGCTTCCAGCGCTCCTGTGCTCCCTCCACGCGCTCCAGCACGGTTCCGGCGCGACCCCGCGACCCCAAGCCCGCCGACATGCGGTCGTACGCAAACGAGCGCGGTTCCTGCTGTGTCGACACGGGAGAGGGGGAGGCAGAGAAGGGGAAAGGAGGGAGAGAAAAGTGGTTAAAAGGAAGAAGCAATCGCCCAAAAACAACAAATATTTGGCGAGAAGGGCCGGGCGGCCCCATCATCGAAGGGTTCTACGCCTGTCCTGTCGCACTATACTGATGCAACAGCTGCACGGGAACACAATTTCAACAGAATTGGGGGAAAAAGGACAAATTCTTTTGAACAGCTGCACAAATAAGATGAAGCGGTTGGTAACAGCTGTGTGGCAACAATGGGGTGCAAATGGGCAGTCGGTGAAGTGTGCCGTTTCCTCGCGTGGTGCGTGGTGGTGCCGTTGCAGTGGTCGTGTGGATAGGGTCACCTCGGTGTCCGTCTCGGCGTGCAGCGCCGGCGCGTGGGCATCCGACTTGCGGATAAGCGGGTCCACCAGCATGAGGAAGGCCATGTAGACCAGCAGGGCGCCCACAATGGTCAGGTAGATAATGATTGTGACCTGCACGTGCGTTTGTGTCAAAGACACACACGCGTATATATGGGGGTGGTGACATCGCCGCGTGTGGTGGCGCATTTGACACTTGTTGCAGAAATTTGCACTGTGAACCCAGTGGTCACCCTGGTTAATACTGCGCTTGAATTAACCACGAACAATATAAGGCATCGTCTGCTTGGAAGCGGACGTTAAAGGTCCCCGTGACGTTATAAAAAATAATGGCCACGTTTGTTGGAGTCACGGTTCAAATATGTGAAAATAACTGCCAAGTGATCTAATATGGTAAAACCTCAGCAGAAATTTCCCTTTACTGTGAAATTACTTTAGACAATACTACTCATCTGTGCAACATAGCAACTCCATACCTGTCAACCCCTTATCAAGTGCCTACCTTATTACATACCAATTTATACCTTATTGGTCACCCCGTGCCCTTATAAATCTCAAAGTTCATCATAAAAACTCCCATCACAATGGAGAAACACAAGTATTTTTTTGCCCGTATTGAAATGGCTGTATGCCGTATGGACCTCAGAACTCAATTTCTCTGGACAAGAATACGAGTAAACCGTATGGGTTGAGAGATATGCAACTTTGTGATAGTCTTGCAACACTCATGAACGTGTCTAAGAGATGCACACAAGCAAAAGCACACATACACATACATTTTATACATACACATGCACTTCACACTCCCGCACCAATTGCACACATCCGTTATACACACTGCCTATAAATAGAAATATCCTTAAATTTTGATTTAAAGCTTTCGTGACTGCAGTAATTCATATTCTTAGTTTTTTCGGTAAAGTCACGTTGAAGAGAAACAACAAAATAACAAAATATATATAAAACAATAAAAAATTCTCACGACGTTTCGACCATAACTCAAACGGTCATCATCAGGTGTGTCGGTTTGCATAAATTTATTTTGAAAACGGCATATTTATTTATTTATTTATATATTAAAAAAATAACGTTTGCGTCACGCGCAACGATTGGCAGTTTGCCAGGACTAGTCCATCTATTTTTTGAAAAGAGGAGGGGGGAGACGAAATTTGTTTTTATGTATGCTGTCTGAAAGCCACTGTAAGCGTGAACAATCAATCAAGAACTGAAATGATTTATCAAATCTTTCCAATGATTGCTAAGATAGAATCCATCTTCTCGGTTGAAATTGTCTCTGTGCTTGTATATGTGGATAGCCTCATGAACGAATCTCTCATGGAAGCCAGATGGCTTACAAAGAACCTCCGTCTTGGAAAAGTCAATGGCATGTGAGCCTACTGAATTAGAACAATGATCTGCTACGGCCGAGGTGTTGGTCCTACCGTGTTTAAGGTCTGCTTTATGTTCACGAATGCGGTCCGAGATATGGCGTTTGGTTTCTCCAATGTAACTACTACCACAGAGGCAACTTAGTTTGTAGACACCAGGGTATTGTATGTCCGGAATCACATCTTTTACAGACGGAACCAGATCACGGATTTTATGTAATGTGTTGAAACGGACCTGGATCTTGTGTTTATTCAAGATTTTGGAGATCTTTTTTGTGATCCCAGCAATGTAGGGTAAAGTGATGGTTTTGAAAGGCTCCTCAAGAGGGTTTTTCTTCATGGTTTGAGTGATAGCTTTGCGGATTGTATAGTCGGAGTAACCATTAGCCCTAAGAGCTTGGTGTACGTGCTTGAGTTCACTGCTTATGTGTTCCTGGTCGGATATGCATTGGGCTCTATGATACAGAGTCTTGATGAGAGAATTCTTCTGTGATGGATGGTGGTGGGAATCCGGTTTCAGATAAGCATCCGTATGGGTAGCTTTCCTGTAGACAGAGTGGCTCATTGAACCATCAGGTCTCTTTTTAATTAGGACATCCAAAAAAGGTATCTTGCCATCTATTTCGACTTCCATGGTAAATCTGATGGCTGGGTGTATGGAATTGATGTGGTCGAAGAATTGGTCTAGAGCAGGCCGGCCATGTGGCCAGATGACAAAAGTGTCATCCACGTACCTCTTCCATAAGGTTGGGCGCAGAGTGGCAGTCTGGATGGCGTCAGTCTCAAATTTCTCCATGAAAATGTTAGCTATAACTGGAGAAAGGGGGGAGCCCATTGGGGTGCCCTCAGTTTGTTTGTAGAAAGTTCCATTCCAAGTGAAGTATGTATTGGTTAAACAGTGTCTCACCAGGGGGGGTACCTCAGTGTTTAGTCCTTGATGAACCAAGTCTTCAATGATTGCAATGGTGTCAGGTACAGGAACCGACACACCTGATGATGACCGTTTGAGTTATGGTCGAAACGTCGTGAGAATTTTTTATTGTTTTATATATATTTTGTTATTTTGTTGTTTCTCTTCAACGTGACTTTACCGAAAAAACTAAGAATATGAATTACTGCAGTCACGAAAGCTTTAAATCAAAATTTAATCGCCTCTACGGGGAGGGTTTTCACATAACTTTAAGATCGTTCAACAAACTCCGGGATAAGAAAGCTCAGCTGATCGAGTCTCTCACCTTCCTGAAGAGATGCCGCGACTCTGGGGTAATACCAATCGCATTTACACTCACCTCTGCTACTGTAACTTCTTCTAATGCGAAACGAATTCTTTTCAAAACTAGCTTAGCTCTTATCTCAGAAAAAATCAGACTTATACGCACAGAACTAGATCAGTTAGACAAGACACTCTACAAATCACACTTATCATTGACGGCAATAATGTCCACATCGGATTGGGAACATGTAGACAATATGACTGCCTCTTCAGCTGCTACTATGTCGACCAAATGTAAGGAAAACCTGATTTCCAAATTTAACCTCCTCTTCAACAAAAGACCAGACCCATACACCAAAAAGTTAGACGTTAATAAAGTCGTAATTAATCGCAGTAACAGTTCTATTTCCGATGGTCTGAAATCCGTTTTAGCTAAAGGTCTAAACTTTGCAGTCACACCTAAACACATACCAGTTAATGATATAATTGCCCAAGTAGACGTTGCTCTCAGGGGCCTGGGTCACATCGCTGCAGACGTAGCAAGATCTGAAATCGCTGCAACCCTCAAAAACGCTAAGATGCCAGCTAGCAACCTCAGCAAAGATGAGCGTTTTGAATTATATAAATAAAAAAAGAGGAATGATATTGTAGTTCTCTCAGCTGACAAAGGCAACGCTACTGTTATCATGGATAAAATAGAATACAACAACAAAATTAAAGAATTACTCGACGATGGTAGTTATACAAAAATAAAAAGAGATCCCACCAACAGCCTCGTCACACAAACCAACAAAATAATTTCTGATTCAACCGCATTAATTGATCAATCTAAACAGTTTTCGTTGAAACCTTCTGCTGCCAGGCCACCAAGATTATACGGCTTACCAAAAATACATAAAGTTGATACACCTCTTCGTCCCATAGTCTCTACTATCAGCTCCCCCACCTACAAACTAGCTCGTTTTTTGTCTGAAATCCTGCGTCCTTTCACTGGAAAAACCACCTCTGCGGTACAAAATTCTACTCACCTGGTATCAACAATCAAGCGTATTTCCCTGTCCCCAGACGACCTGCTTGTCAGTTTTGATGTAGTTTCCTTATTCACCAAGGTTCCTGTACCTGACACCATTGCAATCATTGAAGACTTGGTTCATCAAGGACTAAACACTGAGGTACCCCCCCTGGTGAGACACTGTTTAACCAATACATACTTCACTTGGAATGGAACTTTCTACAAACAAACTGAGGGCACCCCAATGGGCTCCCCCCTTTCTCCAGTTATAGCTAACATTTTCATGGAGAAATTTGAGACTGACGCCATCCAGACTGCCACTCTGCGCCCAACCTTATGGAAGAGGTACGTGGATGACACTTTTGTCATCTGGCCACATGGCCGGCCTGCTCTAGACCAATTCTTCGACCACATCAATTCCATACACCCAGCCATCAGATTTACCATGGAAGTCGAAATAGATGGCAAGATACCTTTTTTGGATGTCCTAATTAAAAAGAGACCTGATGGTTCAATGAGCCACTCTGTCTACAGGAAAGCTACCCATACGGATGCTTATCTGAAACCGGATTCCCACCACCATCCATCACAGAAGAATTCTCTCATCAAGACTCTGTATCATAGAGCCCAATGCATATCCGACCAGGAACACATAAGCAGTGAACTCAAGCACGTACACCAAGCTCTTAGGGCTAATGGTTACTCCGACTATACAATCCGCAAAGCTATCACTCAAACCATGAAGAAAAACCCTCTTGAGGAGCCTTTCAAAACCATCACTTTACCCTACATTGCTGGGATCACAAAAAAGATCTCCAAAATCTTGAATAAACACAAGATCCAGGTCCGTTTCAACACATTACATAAAATCCGTGATCTGGTTCCGTCTGTAAAAGATGTGATTCCGGACATACAATACCCTGGTGTCTACAAACTAAGTTGCCTCTGTGGTAGTAGTTACATTGGAGAAACCAAACGCCATATCTCGGACCGCATTCGTGAACATAAAGCAGACCTTAAACACGGTAGGACCAACACCTCGGCCGTAGCAGATCATTGTTCTAATTCAGTAGGCTCACATGCCATTGACTTTTCCAAGACGGAGGTTCTTTGTAAGCCATCTGGCTTCCATGAGAGATTCGTTCATGAGGCTATCCACATATACAAGCACAGAGACAATTTCAACCGAGAAGATGGATTCTATCTTAGCAATCATTGGAAAGATTTGATAAATCATTTCAGTTCTTGATTGATTGTTCACGCTTACAGTGGCTTTCAGACAGCATACATAAAAACAAATTTCGTCTCCCCCCTCCTCTTTTCAAAAAATAGATGGACTAGTCCTGGCAAACTGCCAATCGTTGCGCGTGACGCAAACGTTATTTTTTTATATATATATATAAATAAATATGCCGTTTTCAAAATAAATTTATGCAAACCGACACACCTGATGATGACCGTTTGAGTTATGGTCGAAACGTCGTGAGAATTTTTTATTGTTTTATATATATTTTGTTATTTTGTTGTTTCTCTTCAACGTGACTTTACCGAAAAAACTAAGAATAGAAATATCCTTTTTAGAGCAATGTACACTGTAGGGGCAAGTGACGTTAGGGAGCACATATTGGGGTCAAAATAGTGCGCGTTACTCAATTAAAAATGAGCTTACTTTGAGGAGGCACAGGACCGGTTCAGATATTCGTCACTGATGTTGGCCATGAGCAGAAATCGAACTCGGGTTGCCAGGTTCATAGTGCAGTACGCTAACCGGTGCACAAAGACAAAGATCCCCCATATAGCCTTAAAAGACTGTTGGGGCAGCCAAGTGCTGTTAGCAAACACCTATGAAGGCTGGCAAGGTACACGAGGGGGTGGATGGCCAGCACCACACCCGACAGGTGCATGCTCGTGCACACACACACACACGTGTAAGTGGTTAGCGCACAACTCCGGTTGGCTCAGCTAGCCGCACCTTGATGGTGACAGTGCTGCGCTCCTCGTACTTGCACTCGCAGCGCAGGCAGTATGCCTCCACATCGCTCCCCGGCACTGGCATGGGTTTCACCACATGCAGGCAGTCACTGCACACACGCGCGTGCGAAACAAACACGTGGACACAGACACAATGCAGTTTTTAGCGAGCTACAGGCCAAAAATGATAACAATTTAACTGTTCTAAGAGTAAACTAGTAAACATGCACACTCTCATTCAGACACAGCCGCTTCAACAGGCAACAATCTCCAAGACACACGACAATATGGCGCTAATTGCAAATAAAAGATAATTGAAACACTTGCACAACATTTGCAACTCTTACAGCTAGTATATATTCTGTGTGAACTGGCTGTGTGCAAAATTTAATTACTTACATAATATATTCACGCTACCAAGGACCATTGTCTGAATGAAATGTCACCCATTATATATTTTTCCTTTAAAGGCTGTGTTATTGACGAAAGTAGATCTGTGTTATTGACGAAAGTAGATCTGTGGCATCTGCTTCCGTGGGCTGTTCTCAAACATGAAGGATGCACTGCTCTGGGAGAGATCCGAATGGATTATTTGTATCATATGACACCGACGGCACAATCACAACATTACTGTGAAATTACAAAAACAATACATCACAGCGTAGGATCCCCTCCCTAAATAAGTCTTCAGACTTACGATAATTTTCTGGATTAAGAAATAATATTCAAAATCAGATTAGCTATGTATTATTGTATTCAGCTGCAGCGCAGTCAATCACTTGGGTCAGTCTGCGCAGTTCAACCGATCCGTGGCAATTTGCCACCAGTCTCACCAGTCTTTCTGCGGCACATTGTTGGTGTAGACCTTTCCGGCAAAGGCCTTGTACTGGGGACAGATGCACTTGCATCGCGCGTCTTCAGATTTCTGGGAGAAAGCATCGCAGGTCATGGCTCGCAAACCTCTGCTATCTCTCCACAACATCGACAATGTCATCCAGCAAAGCCGGCCATAACCCTATCACCACACACCACGTCGGCGCAAAAAACAACGCACCGGCACCTTTACAAGACGCCGTCTACAAACAAAAAAAAGAACATATACTTCGCTTTTCACAATTCTGGGCGGTCGCTTACGATTTTTCAGTACATTTGGATCAAAGGATCTGGGTACTCCCACCTCTACTCAAGACGGATGGGCCCGCGTGGGAGAGTAGGACAGCATCAAGAGCTCCCTCTAATGGATACACTTCCGCCAGCAGTTGGTGTTAGCAAAATATTGCAGGGCTACACATTTGCCGAGTCCTCCGGTTTTTCCCTCCACATTTAGAAACATGCATTGAGATTATTTAGATTATTTAGGTGCTATAAATGTCCAAATAATGGGCCACTTTGTTGAGCTATCAATTGTGGCCAGGTCGCTTCTGAAAAATAAGTTAATACCTCAGTGGGCTTTGCCTGGTAGGATGGGGATGGTTTAGTTGAATTTGTGTGTTTTGGTGATTTGTTTACCTTTCTCGTACTCTGCACTACTATCATGCTTTTGTACTGTTTGTTGCTGTACCGTTCTTACCAACCCCTACTGGACATCTGTAAAAAAAATATATCTTTATAGCTTATCGGATTCTTCCATTACAAATATTCTGATTTGGCAGAGGGCTGGCAAGGTGTGGTGCCATCAACGGCTTCGTGTCTCTAACGACATCTTTAATCTTAGCTCGAAGGTCTCTTCATCAGGGGCTCACCACGGGCCATTGACAATCCATCAACAGCACCAACAATTTCGATGTAAAGCTGCGGTGACTGCAGGGATTCATATTCTTGGTTCTTTCGGTAAAGTCACCACGTAGCACCAACAATGCCGAACAGAGAATCTCCGGCAATGACCGGTGAACGAGAAAAGGCGACTTGCCCGACATCACATGACCTAGTTAAAAAAAATATCAGTCTCATCGTTACCAAAGCTCACTAACGCAAAATCTTAGGCGTACCGACCTGCCAATTAACGAAAACTATCGTTCCACACCATTGCAATATCGACGTACTAAGAGCATAAACAAATGCGTAGACGCGCGCCTGTGAAGTGTATGCACACATTCGTAGGGTCGATTTGTATCACTAATAAATAATCCAAACCCGCCGTTTGACATCCCGGGAATCACATACAAGATACTTTCCCGTCCGATACGTATTGTTTGCTTAGGTTGCGCTTTAATTTAAGTTAACTTTGGCTGCAATTGAACGAGGAGAGAAACCATCGACTCCCTTAGGCCGAAGCCTACACCTTCGCCCGGATCCGGCCACGGGGTGCCCCCTCGCATTTCTCGGCCAAGCGACCAGGAAAATGCGTATGGCTCGGTCCAGGGAAGATGGGGTGTGGGGTGGGGGGAAACAAAAAGAGACCAACACAACTCACTTTCGAGTCGTCCGACGTGACGAGCACAAAGAATGTGAGCGCGACTGCGACTGTAAACAGCCTGAGCACCATCGCGATCGCTTTGTTAATTTATTTCGGCGTTTCTATTAAAAAATCTACTGGGCCGCGGCGCTCGGGGATAGCCGTCCCGAGGCCAGCGCTGATTGGCCACGTCTCGCTGACGTCACCGCGATTGCGCAATCCCCGCGGTGCCATCCGGAGGGTGACGTCATCCGCCTTCTGCACCGCGGTTTAATTATCAACGTTTAAGTCAACGGCTATAACAATGTTTTACCCTTTCTGGCAATAAATCAGGTGTTAAGATGGTAAAACACCAAACAATCCTTTTTCATAATCCTTTTTCAAGGAATCCTGTCTGCATTAATCAAGGAATCATGGTCTGCATTAACCACACGTACTTGTGGTGAACATGCAAACAAAAAAAATCTGCTCTGATAACACGATGTAACACGATTTTTGTCCCTGGGTAGTAAGTGTTATTTTCTAACTGCTCATGCCTCAAAAGTATAGAAAATGGCTATTATTCCACACAAACTTTGCTTTTGTGACATTCTCGAGAGAATCGCATCATGAATATTAATCAGCGGGTGAACCACATTAAAGCCCCGCCCATGCGATGTCCCTATTGGCTGGGACGTCCTCATGTTTATTCATGAGCCGTGTTTTTTTCTTCACTTATTGGTAATTTGCAATATGGAAAGTGCAGAGTGCACTTGCAGAGTGCACTTTCCATATTGTTCACTCGTCCTGCCGATTATGCTAGACAATAAAAGGAGGGGGCGATCGTTTTTGTGAATTGCCAGCGCAGTTTTGTCTATTTTATTTCAAACAGGCGCATGCATTCGATCGCGGCGGACACCTATTTCTGGAATCTTCCCGGGGGTCCTCAGGTTGTATCGTCCAAGGAATCGAAACCAACGCTCGAGTATTAGATTCCCCAACTTCGATTCTCTATCTCGAAATAAAATGGACGGGGGCGCAGGGTTCGTGTTTAAGCTAAAATAAGTTTGTATTTATAATAAAGGATACTTTTACAGGATATAAGGGCCTTATTGCGATCTAAGGTTGCAATTTGGGATCTATGGCTGCAATCAGGATAATAGCATCTCAATTATGCGCTTTGAATTGGGCGCTTTGTATTTCCGTTTAGGATTTCGCGTTATAGGATTTCGCGAGATTATTGCAACGAATCTGTGGGTCTCAAAAAGTGCACCGATGTACAGACCCCACAGCATCGTTCAGAGTTGCTATATCGGCACCCAAGGAGCCGAATTGGCATCGCCAACGCGTTCTCGTGCCAAGAGCCCGAGGTTGTTGGGGTTTATTTCTTCCGTTCTAGGACCAATTTTGGGGGGGTTCAGTTCCACGTTTAACTCCTCTAGGACCAATTTTGGGGGGGTTCAGTTCCACGTTCAACTCCTCTAGGACCAATTTTGGGGGGGTTCAGTTCCACGTTCAACTCCTCTAGGACCAATTTTGGGGGGGTTCAGTTCCACGTTCAACTCCTCTAGGACCAATTTTGGGGGGGTTCAGTTCCACGTTCAACTCCTCTAGGACCAATTTTGGGGGGGTTCAGTTCCACGTTCAACTCCTCTAGGACCAATTTGGGGGGGTTCAGTTCCACGTTCAACTCCTCTAGGACCAATTTTGGGGGGGTTCAGTTCCACGTTCAACTCCTCTAGGACCAATTTTGGGGGGGTTCAGTTCCACTTTCAACTCCTCTAGGACCAATTTGGGGGGGGGTTCAGTTCCACGTTTAACTCCTCTAGGACCAATTTTGGGGGGGTTCAGTTCCACGTTCAACTCCTCTAGGACCAATTTTGGGGGGTTCAGTTCCACGTTCAACTCCTAGGACCAATTTGGGGGGGTTCAGTTCCACGTTCAACTCCTCTCGGACCAATTTGGGGGGGTTCAGTTCCACGTTCAACTCCTCTAGGACCAATTTGGGGGGGTTCAGTTCCACGTTCAACTCCTCTAGGACCAATTTGGGGGGGTTCAGTTCCACGTTCAACTCCCTTCCGCGTCTCACAATTTAGTCCTTGCATCTTCCCTCTCTCGGACTTACAGTCCTTTCAAATCATTCCCTCACCCCCCTCATCTTATTTCCCTCACACACGCTCGCACGTTAATACCCTTCGCACAAACCGAGACAAGTTGTTCCACATTTATTTATTTTATATATATTTTCATATATATTTCATTATTTTATTGTTTCCCTTCAACGTGACTTTACAGAAAGAGCTAAGAATATGAATTACTGCAGTCACGAAAGCTTTAAATCAAAATTTAAGTTTGTGTTCCACTGTCACCTCTTCTCAAGAGTGCTGCATGTTGCTGGCCGCGTGGATTTTCTATCTACGGGACCCTCCCGCTTTTCCCCCCATCCGCATTTATAAACGTGCATTGAGGTTTACTTTGATTATTATTATTTTTAGAAACGTGCATTGAGGTTACTTTTTTTTGTTTTAGAAACGTGCATTGAGATTATTTAGATTATATATTTTTTGGGGGGGTATAAATGTCCAAATGATGGGGCCCACTTTGTTGAGCTATCGTTTGTGGCCAGGTCGCTTCTGAACAAGAAGTTTGGTGGGATGGGGATGGTTTTAGTTTTGTTTGGGTGATTTGTTCACCTTATACTTCGCATTCCTATCGTGTGTTTGTACTGTTGTTGGGACCTGGTCACCCCCGAGCCCTTTAACTGGACATGTGTGGACAAAGAGCTTCATAGTTCATCGGATTCCACCTGCGGTATAAAAAAATGTTTAAAAAAATAGATCCATTCATTTTCACGCGACTATTTTTAAAATATATAAACGAATCGATTCCTTATGCAGAACAACACGTAGCGATTTCCACGTCGAGACGTTAAAGGAATCGACTCCGATTCCAGCGACTTGGAACGCGCGCGATGAGCGATGCGGCGCGTTTCCGACGGTGATTTCGGTTAGGAATCGATTCGCCGAAAATAAATCGTTCCCGGTTAGTTTTTTGTTATGGCGAATCGACCTCACGCAATACAAATCTGCGGTATTTGTGGCATCGATCCTGGATTTTTAGTTTCGTTCGGACGGAATCGATCCGACACCCCCCACCCCACCACCAAAGCAGCGGCCACCACGTGCAAGCGTCTTTCGCGGGCTCCTCTCTTTATCGATCTTTCTCGTTCTTTCTCCGCCTCTCTCGACGTCTCTCGCCGTCTTCAGCGACTGCCCAGTAGGACGGAGCATCCAGCTCGAGGTTCAGTCAAAGCATTGTTGTGCGGGGAAGACGGTGGTGGGTTGAATCGCGAGCGTGTTAGTTGTTACATTTAGAGCGGCAGCGGCGGCGAGGGATGACTGCCGAGGCAGATGCGAAGGTGGAGAAGGTGGAGGAGGCGGTGGTCGGCGGTGGTGGCGCGGAAGCAGGGGACGACATCTCCCCCAAACAGGACGGCGGAGTGCGCAAGGTAACGGCGAGTGGTCAACTGCAGATGAGCACATTTGACGACCGTCGTCATTGTTTGCCGTGTGAGCGGGAGCTGCTTCATCTGTGTCAAAGTCCCGATCAATGGTCTTCATTCTTGGCACGGGCATCGTCGTTATCCCCCCGAGTAAAAAAAAATCATTGTCGGAGCTATTTCAACGTCGTGGCTTTCATTAGCATCGTTATCACCCCGATTGCTGTGATCGTCCAGAGCATAAGCATTGTCATTCCTACAACCATGATCTATTGTCATCTTCTCGATCACCATCTCTGACATCTAAACCCCCACCAAACGCACATATATTGACTGATTAGCAGAAGCAGCATTTTCGTTCGGGGCTCTCGAAACGATGGCAAGTCTGCTGTATTCGCTAACTATGGATGCTCAGTTTCCCACCATAGTAATGCCGAATTTTCCCAACTAACAACCACTAACCAAAAAAATGGAAGTCGACACCCAGATTGCAGAAACATCTGTCGTTGAAAAAGGACATCGGGGCAAAGGAGCAAACCCTGAAATTTCTCGCTCACGCCGCAATGGGCGGAAGAGCGAAACCACTTTAATTAAAGAGGGTGTTTGGTCTACTCTTCCACGCCGTGAGTGAGTGCGGCCGTCAGACCTCCGTGGAAATGCGCAGGGGGGGGGGGAGATGTCACCCGCACATTAACGCTTTCGACCTGTGCCGACCACGCGCACTCGTTTCAATGTTAACCAATTCATTGCAATGTTAACCAATTCATTGGAATGTTAACCAATTGCAATGTTAATCGATTTATGCCCCGATGGCTTGGTTGGAGGACGAGATGCGTTGGGGGTGGTGAGGGAATTTGAATAATCCGCATCGCTGGAGCCACTGTCCGCGCTGTGGGGATGGAAGTCGAAACGGAGAACCTTCTCGATTGCAAGTTCGTTGTGCTGCTGCTGCTCACCATTTACACCACCAGTGGTTCTTACAACCACCAGTGGTTCTTACAACCACCAGTGGTTCTTACAACCTTCACAGCAGCAGCCTTGCAAGCCCCTTTGGTTCACAATCGTTAAAAAAAAACACTTTAAAAATGCGTTATGTTAATTTTAAACACGTAGGTTTGATGATACAAGGTAACAACGATTGTCCCAATATTTCCGTGCTTAATTTATGTTTTCCATGACAGTATTTACCTTCGAGAAAAAAATGCCCATGTCTCGCTACCCCCCCCCCCCGGAAAGGGCATCTCGCACCCCCAGGGGGTAATGCACCCCGGGTTAAGAACCACTGGTGTAGTGTATAGCGTAGTGTAGAGTATAGTGTAGTGTAGAATGCAGTGGTTCATAACCTTTACAGCAGCCTTGCAGCCCCTTTGGTTCACAATCGTTAAAACAATGTATGGAATGTTAATAAATACGTCGGGTTTGATTAAACAAAGTAGTTGTACTTACGTGACCGTGCTTAATTTGTTTTTTTTAGATTATTTACCTTAAAAAAAAAATCTGTCCATGTCTCGTACCCCCCCCCCCCGAAAGGGCATCTCGCACCCCAGGCTAAGAACCACTGCATTACAACATTGGCAGCTTTCCCGCATGCATGTGTATATAACACCTTACCCCCCCACCCCCAAACTATTGGCAAAGCATCAGATTAAGTCAATGAGAGTGGCTGAGGAAAATTCCAGAATGACAAATGAGATCGGTGTGTTTGTGTGTATTAATGATAATGTTGGGAATTATAATGTGCAGCACCTTTATCACTACACTGCTGGATGAAGCCCCTCCCCATTCCTTGCCAGTCGCTTGTGGCTGTTCGACCATACTTCACCACGCTGGTCAGTGCGGGGGTTGGTGAAGGCAGAGAAGGGCCCGTAACTGGTTGTGATGTCACCGAGCTGCTGATGATTCCTAGTACTGTAGTTTTAGCGGAGTATAAATTGAGTTTTCATTGCGATGGGACTCTGGCTTATTAAAGAAAGTTCCAGAATAGGTGACTCAAACCGACTTGATTGTGTCGCGTTCTCAGCAGATTATTATTAAGCTGTTGGGCAGTACATCGCTACTGACGGTGGCTGGTGATAGGCTGTGATGAGATGGGTAATTAATCAGAATTAGAATATGTATTTACACTGGAGGAATCCAATTAGCTATAAAGCTCTTTTTCGGAGATGTCCAGTAGTGATGGCCGTGGAGGATGGTGTTAAAATATTGTAATGTAAAATCTTGTACTCTATATTGTGGGGGGTTCTTGTTGGCCGTGAATTTAAATTATTTACGGGACGCTGATGGGCTCAGGAAAGTTCCGGAATGGGTGACTGAAACCAATGTGTGGGTGGGGCGTTGTAGCTGAGTGGCAGGAGGACGATTGAGGGATTGGCAGGCAGCGTCTTGGTTGAAGGAGGCTTCATACAACAGTGGATTGACCACAGCTCATGGCGGTTGTGTGTTGCTGCAGAATTAAGCCGTTGAGGATTTGTGTGGGGTATTTTTTTTTGTGTAATTCAAATTTCTTAGAATTTAAACGCTCGGGTAGGTAATTAGTTTTCTCACGTGGGCTGAGCGCAGGCCCAAAGGCGCAGAATGCCGGACGGCCAGCAGCAGACGGCACTCTTTAAGTGCGTAATAAAGCTATACGTTTCTTAAATTGAGCAAGGTTTTAATAAGATGGGCAAAACAGTGACGGTGGCGGGAGGGAATTCCAAGTGAAGCAGTGCAAGGGAAGAGGCAGAGAGAGGAGTGTGGTGACCTGTGGTGAGTGGGTTAAGTGTGGTATTGTGACCTGCAGTGTGGTGAGTGGGTAAGTGGGTTAGTGTGGTGTTATGACCTGCAGTGTGGTGGGTTAGTGTGGTGTTGTGACCTGCAGTGTGGTGAGTGGGTTAGTGTGTTGTAACGCTGTGTGTCATGGTGGTTGAACACAGTGCTGATGAGATGCGGGTGGGCGAATTGGTGAGCGCAGTTTACATAAACAGTGACCATGCTAGTAGTAGCGATAGAAGAGTGAAAAGGATGCAGATGTATTGCTTATGGTGGCCATGATTGGACTGTGGTGCCCTGTGATGTAAGATTCCATCCACTCTGAGTGAATGAAATCGTCAATGTGTGTGGGGTTTTTTTTAGCAGAGATAGAAACTTTTGGTGGCCGCCTCAGGTCAAATTACCCGGAATTCCGCCGATATCATCACGCCTCCGAAGCCGGGCAGGGGCGGGAGTGGGGTGTGAGCATAGACGGTGCTTTGATTGGCAGGTCGCTTTCTGCAACCGAGCTGCACAACTGATCACTGGACAATAATGAAACAAGCCATAACAGATGAATGCACAAACGTACAGCCCTTTTGCCAATCTGCTGCTGGATGAGTACCTCTCCCCATGCTGTGCGGGCCATGCTGCTCAGTGTGTGTTGGTGGCGACACAGCATACGTATTGTAGCATAGAAGTACAGCGCAACAGTGTATTTTGCGGTCCCTGCTGCTCAACCACGTAGCCCTGCCATAGAAGCCTATAGCCACTTGCTATGCAATGTGGTCTCCCGACCAAGGTTTAGCCAGGCTCAGATCTGATTGGCTTCTGAGATCTCTGACAAGATAGCACGCATCCTGGGCGATGGGGTCATGGGTGTGCCAGATTGAATGCAGTGAAAACGGAGCTGCCGCAATACTACGTATTCGCTGGACAGAGTCGGAGAGATAATGGAATGAGAGACATGCACAGAGGCACTGAGAAGCGCGTATAGAGACACGGCGCTAGACCCACATACAAGAGAGATTGTGAAGAGTTTGTCACGGGGAGGAGAGACACTTGAGACGGACAGAGAAACAGACGGCAGAGAGATATTTGGAGAGACATGACAGGTATAGAGGGACACGGATAGGTGGAAACACAGAGACGACACAGGGATGTGGAGAGCCACGCAGTAATTTAGAGAGACGGTTGCGGAGAGTGGCAGACGGACACATGGAAACATAGACGCAGAAGGAGACGGACACATGAAGGGAGGGAACACGGAGGCACAACCTTGAGCATGTTCACACGTTGCGCTTGCGTAAAGACAGCAGTGCCTGCGATTGCGAGAGTTTGGATGCCAATAATTTATGGGGAATGCTCGCATCGGGGCAGCGTGACCCAGCCTTAACGCGATTGAGTTTGCACAAGGCTCGCTAGAGAGTGTTACGTTGCAAAATTCAACGTGAGTCCAGTCCAAGCTCCCAGTAGGTCAGCTCAGCATTAAATGAGTTGCCCGGTGTTGTGCTTAGACGTTGAGTTTAGTGCGGGAGGGCAGACGAGCAAGGCCTGTGCATGGTGGGCAGTGCTGACCACAATGCCCTCCACGTGCACCGGGCAAGCCTTCGTGCGCGCTTGTTGACAAGCATGGGTGGGGTGTAAAGTCGCATATGTCGCAAGGGCTGCTTTTTCGATGAATTTTTATAAATTAATATGAGTACAGGGGTGGACTTTTGTGTTACGAGATGGGTACTTGAGGCAGGGGTAGGCCATATCTGTGTTGCTGTGCGAGTTCGAGAAACCCAGACTGGCAATTTACACAGAGGACCCCTTAGACTCGCATGGACACCCGTAGACTCGCACGGAGACCCATAGAATCACATAGAGACCCATGGACTCAAATGTTCCGAGCGGGCAGTGGTGGTGCTATGTGGTCCACGGTTAGATATTGGTGCCTGCAGTGACATTATGGGCTATTCTTAATTGTACCGTCAGTGCGGGAGGAAAACAGCCATGTCTCCCGTGCAATGTTCTGCCGCGGTTCAATACAGACCCATACGTGGCTCAGTTGCCCATAATATAACAACACATCTGGGTTTTTTGTATTTAGGCCTAGGGGGAGCCCCGATTGGAAGCTCATCCCCTGTCAGTGACATTGGCATAGTGCCCGGTTTCTCTCCCCCAAGCCTGGGCATTGAGCCGAGGGCATTACGCTGTGAGATCCGCTGTCGCGCGTCGCCCAAACGTGGGGCGGGGGTTATTGTTGATAATGTTGGTCGTGAAAGCCGACGTGTTAAACTGACGGCCGGGGTTGTTGCGACGGCGGGGGCGCCGGGTGACGAGCGTTTGACCTCCAGATGATCGCGCTGACCCCTCGTCAACCCTTGTCCAACCCGCAGCTGATCAAGCGTGCGGGCGAGGGCGATGACACGCCGCTGGCCGGAGACAAGGTGTGGGTTCACTACACGGGCACGTTGCTCGACGGAACCAAGTTCGACTCCAGTCGCGACCGAGGGGAGAAGTTCACCTTCGAGCTGGGCAAGGGTGAGGATTCTCGTGCCGTGGCCCAGTGAAACAAACACTGTCGGTATGAAATCGAAGAGGCCTTTTTGTTCCCCTGTATAATCTAAAGCAAAAGTTGGGGGCGGGGGGAAGGGGGGGTGGTGGGGGGATGCATCTTATAATGAGGACAATTCATTGTATTCCGGAAGATGCGTTTTAATCTGGTTCAGAATTATCTTCCGGAAGACTGCAGGTGTGTCGCCCGGTTTGTGTAACTTTGACACCGGGGGGGGGGGGGGGTACAAATTTAGGGGTTGTGCATTGCTCTGCGGAGCATCTTATAATCCGGAGATATACGCACATTCTAAGTGGAATATCAGCAAACAGTTCTGCATCCTTATGATAGTTGACTCTGCATTTGTTATATCTGGGGTAATTGGGCTAAGGGTGGTCCATATGGGAGAAAAAAACATGGATAATGAAAAACAAATGTAAATTAGGCAATAAATCATGGTGTTGGTTACCTATACAGAATCTGGGTGAAGAGGTAGAATGCGTCGTATGGTTTGTATTGTTTGCGAAAGTAATCAGATTACTTACCGATGTGTTTGTGGTCACGTGGGCACCGAGTCGTGGACCCTCAACGAGCGAGGTTCAGCCAATAATTAGAGCAGCATGGCTACTCCGTTACCTGTCTACCACGCAACCCGGTTACTAAGTAACCCGACCACCAAACAAGCCGGTCACTCCACCCACGGATAATGAAGAGTTAGCTTTGTAAGCAACCACGGGTCTGCATCGCGGTGTAGCTGTTTGCTACGGTCCAGCAGTAGCCATCGTTGCTGCCGTTTGCCTGTGACCGCACGCACGCACTTATGTACGTTTGCCGCCTTGCGTGCATGACCGTTGGTGCCCCCACGCGCTACCTTTTACAGAGCAAGTGATCAAGGCATGGGACATCGGCGTGGCGACGATGAAGCGGGGGGAGCTGTGCCAGCTGACGTGCGCCGCCGAATACGCTTACGGCGCCGTGGGCAGCCCCCCCAAGATCCCCGCGAACTCCACGCTCATCTTTGAGGTCGGTCCTTTCGACCACTCGGACGGTTATTTGGCCACTCGGTGGGTCTGTAATTCAGGTCGTATGTGGAGGTACTAAACTTTTTTCCTCTTGCACGTGTGGATAACCATAATGCTCCCGAACAGCGCATAACGAGTTTCACGTTTAACAGGGCACCATTGCTAAGACCAGATGTAATTGTGGTTGTACCATCATTTAGGCCAGATGTCATCGTGGTTGTACCATCTTGCAGCCCAGCAGCACTTGCTTATTAAGTATGGATGTTGGACTTATTTCGGACCGTGCATAGCCAACCGCACAAAACGGAGGTGCGGGGGAAGGACAAAAAACACAAAAAGCAGTTCTGACTGCTGATGGTCGCAATGTTTGCCCACGGGGTGACCACGCCTGGGTCTTCCCCCAGGTGGAGCTGTTTGACTGGAAGGGGGAGGACCTCACGGAAGAGGAGGATGGAGGCATCATCCGGCGCATCCATTGCAAGGGGGAGGGCTACTCCAAGCCTAATGAGGGCTCCACCGTGGAGGGTACGCCCCCCCCCCCTCGTCGCCCACACGCGCGCTGCGACTCCGCCACGGCTACAGACACAACGCGGCTGCAGATACACGCGGCCGCAATTATCAGGCACAGCGAGGCGCAGCGCCGCCACGCAGACAACCGCTCCGACTGCTGCCACGCACACAAGCGCAGAGACCACAATACTGCAGACACAACTATAACCACACAGACTGCCATACTACGGGCAAATAAAGACACAACCACTGAGCGCTCGCATAGGCCACGCGCAACACTACCAGACACAAACGTTATTCATGTTTGGCTACCCATTCGTGTACGTGAGTGTATATTTACGTGACATTAAATGTGGAGGGGGAGTTGTGGCACAGTGGTTAGCACGCTGGGCTACAAACCCAACGACCTGAGTTCGATTTCTGCTGATGGGCCAACACCAGTGACAATTATGTGAACCAGTGCTGGGCTTCGCCTAGGTCGCCTCGGCCTCAAATTAGTACCTGCTGCGATGTGCAGTCACCGCCATTCAGGAGACTAAGGCGTCTGGGCTTGGTGCTGGCCACACCCGCCCCCTCGCGTGCTGTACCAGCATTCATAGGTGCCACTCGCTCACGGCGCTTGCCTCAACAGTCCGTTAAGGCTACCCGGGGGGATCTTTTGTCTCGCGCGCAGTGTCTCTGGAGGGCCGTGTGGGGGACCGAGTGTTCGACGCACGCGACCTCTCGTTCACCCTGGGCGACAGCGAGGAGTTCGGGGTGGTGCCGGGCGTGGAACGCGCGCTCGAGAAGATGCTGAAGGGGGAAGTGTGCACCCTCACGCTGGCGCCCAAGTGAGTCTCACGCTCGTACACTCCCTCTCGCACAACAACAACTGGCCGCCCTTCGTCTTCTCTTTGCTGATGTTATTTACACACCGCGCCAGGTCCTTATTTTAGGCTGCACTGAACTATAGGGGCGGCATACGAAAGACAGGAGTTGTTTGGGTTTTTGGTAGGTTTAATTGTGATCGTGGATTTGGCACGGCTGTTAACGTCTGCGATGCGTGTCACAACGCGTCGCCTGCAGGTATGCGTTTGGTCAGGAGGGAAAGGCAGAGTTTGAAATCCCTCCAGACACCACCGTGGAATACAAAGTGACTCTGAAGAGCTTTGAGAAGGTACGCGCACACGTTCACTCTGCGCTGTTAACATCCTTCGCATACTAACACGCACGCTGATACACAAGATGTGCGTTCACTAGAGCGTATCACAATATAGAAACGCTACGATGTACATCCGACGATATAAGATCAACGATAATCGCATCGTCCCTGTTTTGAAATATAGTTATATCAGGATTATCGTTATTCATGAAAAAAACAATAATGAACGTTTCCAGTGATCATTAACGATATACGTGAATATCTGTTTGCACATTGAACGAGCGCTTTGTGAAATGTTTGCACTCAACGTTATGCACTCGCACTACACAGTGATCGAATGAATGAATGCGCGTGTGTCCAGGCGAAGGAGTCCTGGGAGATGGACACCAAGGAGAAGCTGGAGCAGGCCGGCCTCGTGAAGGAGAAGGGAACCCAGTACTTTAAGGTGCGACGAGTGCGAAGCCCCAAGGTGGCAGTGATGTTATCGTCCTCGCCTGGCCTGCAGGAGGCCGTGGGTTCGATCCTCACCCTGATGCCTGTATATTTGCATGTTCTCCCCGTAGTCACGTGGATTTTTTTTTCTCCGGGTCCTTCGGTTTTTCCCCTCCGCATTTAGAGACATGCCTTTAAGAGTATTTGGCTGCTGTAGATTTCCACATTTGTGGCCAAGTCGCTTCTGAAAATGAACTGCATAGCTCCGTGAGCTTAACCTGGTAAAATAAAAATCGTTTAGTTTTCTTTGTGCTCATCTATTTTTAGTGATTCGCTTACCATTCCTTTACTTTGCACTCCTCTAGTGCTTTTTAAATTGTTTGTTGTAACTTTCTGACCTGCCCCTCCTGGACATCTGTGAAAAAGAGCTTTCATAGCTCGTTGTATTTCTCCAGGATAATTACAAATTCTGATTCTGAAGGAGGAAATGTACCACACTGTGGTTGTTTTCTCGGCTGTGTGTGTGTGCATGTGGGGAGCAGTAGTCAAGCGGTTAGCGCACTGCGCGACGAACCCAGCGACCCGAGTTCGATTCCCGCTCATGGTCAGCACCAACACCAGTAATGATTATCTGACCTGGTCCTGGGCCTCCCCCAGGTCGACTCCGCCTCAAATGAGTACCTGGTGCGATCCGTAATAAACATTGCCACTTGGGAGACAAAGGCGGCTGGGCGTGGTGCTGGCTACCCATCCCTTCGTGTGCCATGGCAGCCTTCATATGTGCTCCCTGATAGCACTTGCATCAAAATTCTGTTAAGGCTACACTGGGGATGTTTTCCATCTGTGCTGGTTGCTGCTACTGCTGTATTTGTTCCTGCTGCTGCTTCTGTTGCTGCACCCGGCGTTACTCCTGTTGCTCCCCTTAACTGCTGCTGCTACGACTGGCGCTACTGCTACTATTATCTGCTGCTTCTACTACTGCTACCACTACGCGCTTCTGCTGTTGCTTTCGCTGTTTTTGTTCTTACTGCTCCTCCTGTTGCTGCTTTTACTACGATCCTACTGCTGCCGCTCTTGCAACTGCTGCTTCTACCACCTCCCACCTCTTCCGCTGCTAATGTTTGTTCCGCTGCCCGTAACCGCTCGCCCTACCGCCAACCGCATGCAGGCGGGGCGCTACAAGCAAGCGTTGGCGCAGTACAAGAAGATCGTATCGTGGCTGGAGAACGAGTACGGCCTGGAGGGCACCGACGAGACGGCCGCCAAGAGCCTCGTGCTTGCCGCGCACCTCAACCTCGCCATGTGCCACCTCAAGCTGGCCGAGAGCCAGCAGGCCCTAGAGTGCTGCGACAAGGTACAGCTCTCGCGCACACGCACACACGCACACACACACAGATGTACGCACGCACGGAGAGATGTACGCGCACGTAGCGATGGATATGCGCACACATAAACACAGATAGACTGCAACAGGCTAGGCATGCACTCGTGCTCTCGCACCGGTTGGCCCGGTTGTAACGTTGTGCGTCACTCGGGTTTCGCTCACAATTGCTATCGTGCTTCTGCGATTCACCTGTGGCTTTCCCCCCCTATGCCCGCCCCACGCCCCCCGTAAGGCCCTGGAGAAGGACCCGCGAAACGAGAAGGCGCTGTACCGTCGCGGCGAGGCACACGCGGCACAGAGGGACTACGAGCTGGCGCGCGCCGACTTTGAGCGTGTGCTGGAGGTGAACCCGGCCAACGGTGCGGCGCGCGCGCACGTCGCGCAGTGCCAGCGCAGGCTGCGCGAGCAGCACGAGCGAGACAAGCGCGTCTACGCCAACATGTTCAGCAAGTTCGCGCAGCACGACGCAAAGGTGCGGTCCGGCGGCGGTGCGGTGCGGGGGGGGGGGGGGGGGCGTGTTGAGGTTTTCCATCGGGGGGGGGGGGGGGGGGGGGGTTTAATCTCGCCGCCGAAATATTTTCCGGGTCGCCTGTTGGGTTCGACTGGAGTGTAGGTGGTTTCGTGATCGGTTCCGGCCACCGAGAGCGTATGTCCTGGGCGTGGCGGATTTTTTTTTTCCCCTGTCTTCTTGATATTGCTCACCGTCGCAAAGCTCATTCGTCGGGTCAACTGGGGGGGGGGGGGGGGTGGGGGGGTGGGGGGGAGCCTATTTAGCTTCGGGCCATCTCGTCGTCGTACGTTCCGTCTCGTGGCCTTCGATCCGCCTCAAGCAGCGGCCTCTTCGTCAAGCCCGTCGCTGGAACAACCGGACGCATACGGAACGACAGTGCTCTGTTGCGGCTCCAGTCGTCCGGGATGAAATCTCTCGCTTTCACCCTGAACGTCGGTGTCGCCCCTGAATTAATGCTCTCCCGGCGCCAGCATTCTATCTGCGCTGGGTTATACGTTTCAATAATGCGCGTTGTACATTATCTGCACTCGGTTAATTTTCAAAGCCATCGCGCAAGCTTTGGACCCCTGCCACAGGGAGGAAGTGGTGAGAGGGTGCGATGGCAGTGCTGGTCTTCTGCTGTCACTTTTGGTCCCGATCATGTCTCTGGTATGATCGTTCGTGCCGTGCCTCATACCCCGCTTGTGTCTCTGTCCCGTGTGCGTCATCAGCATGAGAAGAGTCCGGGCAAAGGAGACGAAGATGTCTTCAAGAAGGCGGCTCAAGAAGACTCGGAGGTGACTGCCCCTTGCAGCCTAAAGCATTAATAGTAAAACATTAAGAGCAGTGATTATAATTATCGGCCTGTGGCCAAATGACCTGGCATTGGCCAAATGACCTGGCATGCGCCCAATCTTGGCAGGTGTTGGATGCTAATTCATGGGGTTGAGTCAGGATCGTGCTGTGATGGGCAGCAAACTGTTGTACCTACGTATGTTGAACTTCTTTCGCACCGTACGTAGCCAACCATGCAAATCGGAGGTGTGGGAAATTACCTGGCATGCGCCCAATCTCGGCAGGTGTTGGATGCTAATTAGTGAGGTTGAGCCAGGATCGTGCTTGGCTGGGCAGCTTCCGTCATGCGCAGTGAAGTGTAGTGAAATAACCGCCATGGGACTCGCACGATGTCACGAGGCTTTCATCCAGCATGCGCCTCTCCACGCTTATTTGGACACTTTCTTTGTTAACTCTTCATAATTTTGTTCGTTATTGTCCACGCTCTTCTGATATTAGGAAGCTACTGGAGCTATGCATTTTTAAATCTAGATTGAAAACGCTTTTCTTTAAAACTGCTTTTCGCTTTTTAGTTTGTTGTCCTTCCCCCCTGGACCTCTGATTAGCAGTTGGCTATGTACGTTGCAACACACATACATACTTATACGCTTCTGAGCCGTGCGTGTCCATGACTGGGTAGCGCACGTTTGACAAAAAACGAAGGTAAAACGCTTTGGAAAGCTTTGCGGAATCCACGCGTGTGCACGATTCTATTCCTGTTAAAGTCGAGTGTTTGTTGCAGGATGACCACGTGGACAAAGAGGGAACGGACGAAGCTCCTGCTGCTCCCATGGAGACGGAGGCGGCGACCGCGTGAGGCGGGGGGGAGGATGGTTGCGGAAGGCCCGGTCGATTTGGGGCTTTCACCGTTGATGGCTGTTTCTTTCCCATCACCACCGTCTTGGGAGCAGCATCTTCTCTCTCTCTTGAAGTCCCCTCCCGCTTTTTTCCGGTTTGATTGCCATGCGATGAACACTCTTCGCAGGGCATAATATACACTTGGGCTACGCCACTTAGTGTGTTGTTGGATAAGTGTCCCCCGTCCGGTGTCTTCAGGATTGGTTTCTGTGATGTCATACTCGAGGCGGGGGTTGCCGTGGGGGGGGTCGTCCCCCTCCTCCCACCAAAAGGAATGTGTGACGTCATACTGCGTGCTCGCAGGTCTAGCGGATGTGGAAAGTTCATCGTCTCATTACAGGATGCCGATAGCAGGAAAATTGGAATATACTTTGTTAATTTAAAAAAAAGTGCAAATCGCTGCACCGCTTGGTCAAAATGATCTGATCTGGTTGTGTTAACGTTCCTAAATTAATTGGTAGTTTTTCTAAGTTTTGTTTTGATTTGTGCTTTCATTTGCTTTGTTTTTATATGGTTTTTGTGTTCGGTTTTACAACTTGGCAGCAAGATGCATCTAAAACAACACCAATCGGTCTCCATTTACCTCCCCTTTCCGATGCAACGTCGATCCACGACGATGCAGCGGCGTATTAATTGCGGCCGCCGTAAATAATTGTCAATTCACCTCTCAAGTTCTGGCTCGCGGCTCCAATTTGCATCGTTCCCATTCCGAGTTTTAAATCCCCCTGCGTGCACCTGGCCCTACAGACGAGCATTGAGCGGCTCCCAGCATGCAGCGTGCATGTATCCTGATGTAACCAGGGTTACTGGGTTCCCACCTCGCGAACAGAAGCAGCAAGGGGACTCAACCATGGCTGGGACGCCTCTAGAGGCCGCTATACTGATACGTCTTTAAGCAATGGTTCTCAACGTTTTTGGTACGGCGCCAACCCCCCCCCCCCCCCCAATCAAATCCACTGATTACGATGATCCCTGTCTCCCTGGTTACTAAGGTCTCAATAAACAGACACCCCATGTCCACTCCTGCACTCAACGTATTCTTGGCAATTTTGTTTCGCGTTTTTTTTGTGTTGTTGCGTGGCGCTGACATTCCCCGGACACGTTCGAAATCTCTCCAGCGCAGTGTCCATGCGACAGCCTGCGCAGCCCCTCTGAGGGTTTCATGGTGGTGCACGACCAACGGAAGGTTGAGAACCGTTGCCTTAAATCATTTGGCTTTGACGTTCATTTATTTTTATTCTTTGGGTCTTTCGGCAAAGTTACGTAGATAGATTCGAAGCTTTCCTGACTGCAGGAATTACTCTTTGGTTCTTTCGGTAAAGTCACGTAGAAAATAAAATAATAGAATACGACGTTTCGGTTGCAACACTAGCAGCCATCATCAGGTAAGAATGAATGATAAAACAGATGGAAACAACATGGGCAGACATGCAGACACTCGCTCAATGTGTGTCTGCATGCGTCTCTGCCTATGTTGTCTGTTTTATTCATTCTTACCTGATGGCTGCTTGTGTTGCAACCGAAACGTCGTATTCTATTATTTTCTACGTGACGTTACCGAAAGAACCAAAGAGGAGTTACGTAGATAGGTTGAAAGACGAGCGATCGTCGTCAGGATCGCTTGTATTGTGATCGAAACGTCTAAGTCATAACTGGCTGTGATGTTTGCACCGTACCTTCCGATGTTGTTATTTTCGGCTCTCTGATTTTACATTAACAGGTTAAATTTCTCACAAGAACATAGCCACCTCGCGCGCCGACGCGGTAGCGGCTCTGCGATCCACCGTTAACATGCTAATTTCTCACATTAACATCACTATCCCTGCCCACTTTGTTTATGACCCTTGGACTACACCCATTCTAAACCTTTAAAACAGTCTGCCTCGGCAGCTTTACTCTTTTTTCCTCATGATGATCGCTTGTCGTAGCTTTTTCTTATTTTCTTTGAACCTATCACGCGTGACTTTACCGAAAGACCCAAAGAATGCGATTCCTGCAGTCAGGAAAGCTTTAAGTCAAGATTTCATTTATTTTCTCACGCACGAAAGGCTTCAAATGTGTTATCGGTCAGAGTAGGGCACGCAGTCTGAGGATGCAACCAGAAAACAAAAGCCCATTTAACTTTGGGTTGCCTATTCTGTTATAGTGGATGGTTAAATGGGTGGCTTTTGGCGTATTTTTCATTCCATGTAATCTGTATTTTCCCGGCACACGTGGGGTACCGTCACTAATGTAAGGCTCATTGGGGAAAGCAATACCGAAAGTTCGTGATGCATCCGTTTTTTGGTGGAATGGACTTTTGATGGCTCACGAACGAAATAAAAGCAAAGTTGGAATCGTTGTGCACTTGTACGCTCACACATGCAGGACACAGCAGGCATGCAGGTTAACACAATGCGAGATACAAGTGAAGATAGTGAATGAGACTCTCTGTAGGTACATATTTAAAGATTAAAATCAGTTTTCAAGGTAAATATGCGCCGAATTGTGCATATAACAATCCATTATTTTTCCAAGTCGATACAGCCGGCCACAGGAGTCGTAATTATATTTAGCATCATCCCCCCCCAGGCTACAGAATGTGCCCTCTACCCACAATTCCTCACTTCTCTGCATTGTTGGTGAGTGCAGCATGGGCTAAGCCACCTGAGCCTCATTGCGTTTTCGTATAATTACAAGAAAGGCAACGGCAGAAGGCACGGATATCTTCTGTCCATGGTAATTCTAAGTACCATCGCAACATGGATTTTCATCGGCGAGTTTTAATGTGGCAACGTGGAGCTCTTGCCATCGTCGGAGGGAGGACGAGGCACTGCCACACCAGCTGGCAGGCCGATACTCGTCGGCAAAAGTTTTCCCTTGCCTGCAAGGGACATTTACGCAGGAGCATTGTACCATCACCGTAGCCATTGCAGGCAGCTATCAAGGATTCCCACGTACAGGTTGGATTTCTGGTCATGTACATATTGGTAATTAACAACTGATTTAAAAACTCGTCCTCTACACGAGGTCAACTCTGCCTTCAAATAGATACCTGGTACATACGGTTAACATCAATACTGGGAGGAGACGGCGGTGTGCCCGTGCTGTGGGCCTTCAATAGTGGTTTCAAACATGCCCTGACATCTAACTACTTTGGTGATCTCTAAATACGTGTTCAATTTAATTACGCGTGTCCATCTGCACAGCTTTTGATGTCGGGCGGCCGCGTTAAATGTTTGGGTACTCAAATAAGTATTTTAACACATTCCTGCGGAGGGAGCTGGCAGGAACGTTGGGTTGCTTGGTCAATGGCCAGGGTCGACGGAGGCGTGGTGTATTCCGCAAATATGCCCGACTGAGGGCGGGCACAAGCCGGCGTGAGTCGGTTAAACGTTGAGTTTTATACGGGCACCACGGGGTGACCAGCCCCTCCCCACCCAGCCCCACCCTCCCCACCCAGTCCCTCCCCACCTAGTCCCTCCCCACCCTCCCCTCTCCACCCAGCCCCACCCCTCCCATTTTGGATGCACGACGGACGGACACAATAATCCCCTGTGGGCTGGTGTAACCAGGAGGTTCCTACCAGTAAAACTTACCGTATTCTGTGAATTATAACAAAACACAAACATATGCCAGGTGTCAATAACGTCATTCAAAAATGGTACACACCGGATTATAAGACATCCCCCAACTCTTGTTTTAAATTACAGGGGGAATAAGTGCGTCTAATCTGGGGAGTGCGGTGGGTTAATTGATGTGGACATGTGACTCGGGGTGGGAGATCACTTGGTACTGCCACTGCTTAGAACCTGGGTTCGAATCTGCGTCTCAGATAAATGTAACCAGGTTCTGACACGTGGCGAGTTGGTCAAGGCCTGTTCAAAAAGTACTGAATGAAAACTCATTCAAAACCTTTGCCAGTAACAAGATATAGTAATAGGTTTTACCCTTTTAACTGGCACAAAAAACTGACACCTTTATTCAGGGCATCATGTCTGCAATAACCACCACACAAGCAGTCAAAATGCAAACAAAAGACAACTGATAATAATATGCACTGTCCTTGAATTTGATTGGTCCGCACCCGAGACGGCTTTCTTTAGAGCCTATTACCTATTACTATATCTTGTTACTGGCAAAGGAGGTCTCAATGTAAATGCTCACCCTGAGCCCTCAATACTCTGATAGTGTACTGTTTTTGAGTTGTACACCTTTTGGCATCTTCTGGTCCAACACCAGTGGAGACTAGGCTCTAAAGAAAGCCTTCTCAGGTGTGGACCAATCAAATTCAAGGACAGTGCATATTATTATCAGAGTTGTCTTTTTGTTTGCATTTTGACTGCTTGTGTTGTGGTTATTGCAGACATGATGCCTTGAATAAAGGTGTCAGTTTTTTGTGCCAGTTAAAAGGGTAAAACCTATTACTAAAACTCATTCAAGTTGGCTCCGAAGAGTAAACAATCTGCCCCGTAGCCGTGTGACGGATCCTGTCTCTAGCAGCGCGAGTGAGAAGGTGACACCATCATGAGGATGAGAGGCAGATTGAAGGCACCTCCAAAGTACAATTAATTCATCATCTGGAGGCCGTCCTGTAACGAGGCGTTGCACGGTTTTCCAAATAAGAGGGCGGAGCCTAAAAAGGAAAGGCGTGGAACCGGAAGGAGAAACTGGCAGGGGTGGGGCCTAACCAGGAAGGGGTGGGGCCTGATCGATGAGGGGCAGGGTCTTATGGGGGGAGGGGCCTGATTAATTAGCGATGGGCGGGGCCTGGTAAATGAGGGGCAGGGCGTAAATAGAACGGGGTCTTACGGAATTTGAACTTCCCTGTTGATTCTTGATTTGAAACTTTCGTTACTGCAGAAATCTATACTCTGGTTCTTTCGGTAAAGTCATGTAAGTATAAAATAAATCACGACGTTTTGGGCACAACACTACAACAGGTGGGAAAGCTTTTCCATTAACATCACTAGCCCCGGCCACGTGATGACGGGCGCTTGTGTTGCGACCAAAGAGTATGGTTCCCTGTTGATTCTTGACTTAGTTATTTTCGGCTCTCTGATTTTACATGAACAGGTTCAATTTCCCACACTAACACAGCCACCGAGCTCGACGTTGCTGCTCTGCGATCTCCCATTAACATGCCAATCTCTCACATTAACATAGCCACCACCGTGCCCTCGTGGATGCCGCTCTCCAATCTTCCATTAACACGCTAATCTTTCTTGATTTGAAGCTTTCGTGACTGCAGGAATCCATACTCTTTGGTTCTTTTGATAAAGTCACGTAGGTATAAAATAAAATAAATCACGACATTTCGGGTGCAACACAAGCGTCCATCATCAGGTGGGAAAGCGTGGTCTGCTGCTGAGGCAGACTGTTTTTAAAAAGGTTTGAAATTGGTGTTGCCCAAGGGTCATGAAGAAGTGGCCGGGGCTAGTTATGTTAATGTGAGAAATTAGCATGTAACTGTAAGATAGGAGGAGAGCGGCCTCCTCGACGAGGGCACGGAAGTGGCTATGTTACTGGTAGGAAACGTAGTGGACTGGAAGCCCAACCGGGATTAATTCACAGGAGGCAGGGGATTCATTGTGTATGTGGATGTCTGTCCACGTGGGAGGGGTGGGGCTGGGTGGAGAAGGGAGGGTAGGGAAGGGCTGGGTGGGGAGGGGCTGGGTGGGGAGGGACTGGGTGGGGCTGGGTGGGGGGTGGGAGGGGTGGGGCTAGGTAGGGTGGGGCTGGGTGGGGAGGAGCTGGTCACCCCGTGGTGCCCTTATATGGACTGGAAGCCCAACTGGGATTAATTCACAGGAGGCAGGGGATTAATTGTGTATGTCTGTGGATGTCTGTCCACGTGTATCCGGACACCCGGATATATAACAAATGCGCTCCTAGTGGGCATTACTGGTAGGAAACGTAGTGGACTGGAAGCCCAATCGAGATTAATTCTCACAGGAGGCAGGGGATTAATTGTGTATGTCTGTGGATGTCTGTCCACGTGTATCCGGACATTCGGATATAAAATGGGAGGGGTGGGGCTGGGTGGAGAGGGGAGGGTAGGGAGGGGCTGGGTGGGGAGGGGCTGGGTGGGGAGGGGAGGGTGGGGAGGGGCTGGGTGGGGAGGGTGGGGCTGGGTGGGGGGTGGGAGGGGTGGGGCTGGGTGGGGTGGGGCTGGGTGGGGAGGGGCTGGGTGGGGAGGGGCTGGATGGGGAGGGGCTGGTCACCCCGTGGTGCCCTTATAAAACTCAACGTTTAACCTACTCATGCCGGCTTGTGCTCGCCCTTATAGTCGGGCACATTGTGCGGAATACACCACGTGGTGCCGCCGTTGACCCTGGCCATTGACCGAGCAACCCAACGTTCCTACAAGCCCCCTCCGCAGGAATGTGTTAATGTGAGAGATTAGCATGATATTATTGGTTCTTTCGGTAAAGTCACGTAGAAGGGAAACAATAAAATAATAAAAATATAAAAGAACCAAGAATATGAATCCCTGCAGTCACGAAAGCTTTAAATCAAAAGATTAGCATGATCTTCTTTGGTTCTTTCGGTAAAATCACGTAGAATGAGAATAAAATAATAGAATAACAATAAAATTCTCATGACGTTTCGGCCACAACGCAAGCGGCCGTCTTCAGGTGAAAGCAACAGACCTGTCGGCACGACAGAGCTTCAATGAACGATGTTAAGATTCGTAGCGACTTTTAAGCTGGTTGGGAGAAGTGAGGCACCTTGACAAAGTGGATTTGCATATCAAATAGCTGAGGGATTAGCTTGTGACTGGTCATGGAAATGGCTATGTTAAAATCAAAACCTACACATCCACAGAGGCAACTAGTAATTAAGCATTGAAATGCTAAATGATAAATTACTAGTAGCTATTTCAATGCTAAATTACTAGTTGCCTCTGTGGATGTGTAGGTTTTGACTTTAACATGGCAATTTCCGTGACCAGTCACAAGCTAATCCCTTAGCTATTTGATATGTAAACCCCCTTTGTCAAGGTGTCTCACTTCTCCCAACCAGCTTAAAAGTCGCTACGAATCTTAACATCGTTCATTGAAGCTCTGTCGTCCCGACAGGTCTGTTGCTTTCACCTGAAGACGGCCGCTTGCGTTGTGGCCGAAACGTCGTGAGAATTTTATTGTGTTATTTTATTATTTTATTCTCATTCTACGTGACTTTACCGAAAGAACCAAAGAAGATGAATCCTTGCAGTCACGAAAGCTTTAAATCGAAAGATTGGCATGATGTTGATGCTAATTTCTTACATTAACATAACTGGCCCCGCCCACTTCGTTCATGACCCTTGGGCCACGCCCACTTTAAGCTTTATAAAACAATCTGCCTCAGCAGCTTTCCCCCGCCTTTTTCTCCTGATGACGATCGCTTTTTGTGGCGATACGAGACGTAGTTTTTTTTGTAATTTTTTTTGTTATTGTTTTTTTTTTAACCCATCTCCGTCACTTTACCGAAAGACCCAAAGAATATAAATAAACAATGACGGTACTCTGTCGAGCGTTCTTCACTCGTGCCCGCAGTAGTAGTAGCACGGCTCGGCCACTCGAGGGCGCCATCTTCTCCCCCCCCCCACCCTCTCAGCCCCCCCCCCACCCGCCCCACACAAGATGGCGGACGGCGGGAGTACCGGCGGCGCTTTGGCGCGCGGCGGCGGCGACGGGAACTCCCGCGCCTCCCCCGCCGGGGACCTCGCGCCAAATCCCGCAGCCCGAGCAGGAGACGCCGAGGCTCCCGCGGAGCGCGAGGCCGAGGAGCGAGAAAGCGGCGATGGCGGTAACGGCGACGCCGCCGCCGCTGCTGCCGCCGCCGTCGCCGCCGCCGCCGCCACCGCCGCCGCCTCTGCGACCGACGGCAGCGGCGGCAGCGCCGGTGGTCGTAACGGCGGCGATGGCGATCGGACCACCAAACAATCGCTACCTTCCCTGCCTCCGCCGCCGCCCCCGCCGCCTCCGCCGCCGCCGCCGGTGAACCTGCTGGAGGCGTGCTTCGTGTGCCGCGAGAGCCTGCAGAGCCGCGAGCCCAAGCTGCTGCCGTGCCTGCACTCGTTCTGCCACGCGTGCCTCCCGCCGCCCGAGGAGAGGCGGCTCGGTGTGCCGCCGGGCCCGGGAGCGATGAACGGCGGCGAGACCCGCGTCCAGATTGCCCAAGGTGGGTGGGTGGGAAGCTCAACTTTTCAGTCGCGTAGAAAAGGCATGATCTTATTTCCATTGATTAGCTGCTGCTGTCGCCGCCGCTGCTAATCGTCATTAGCAGCGGCGGCGGCATCGCCTAAATTGAGAATGAACGTGAGCAGCACCACTATCGCCGTTATCATAGCTGAACTTTTAGCAACAAAAGCAGAAGCAATATCGCGAGTAGCGTCGCTTAAATTGAACAACACCATGAACAAGAGCAGCACTCGCCGTCATCGTTCTGATCGTCACATTTAACTATACTTTTATCTTTTGATGTAAAGCTTTCGTGACTGCAGGGATTCATATTCCTGGTTCTTTCGGTAAAGTCACGTAGAAGGGAAACATTAAAATAATCAAAATATAACTTTTATCATCATCACAATCATAAATTGCAGAAATAACAGGAGCAGCGTCGCTTAAATTGAACATGAACGTGAGCAGCACCACCACCGCCATCGTTATAATCGTCACGCAACTGTAACTTTTACTCGTCATTATCACAATCATCAATAGCAGAAGCAATTCCACGAACAGCGTCGCTTAAATTGAACTCAACTTTAGCGTCATCATCAATCACGAGCATCGCCAGCATATGGCCATGAGAAGCAGCGTCAATCATATGCTCTTTGGTTCTATTCGGTAAAGTCACGTAGGTAATCATATGGTCATCATTTACATTTGACTCAACTTTTATTATATCATCACGGTCATCCGCATCACGGGCATCGGCATTTGTATTGGCACCATTATTGTGATCACCTTCATTGAACCTTCAGTTTCAGTTTTTCAGTTTATTTATTTTGGTATAGCCCTGTGAGCCATTCGGCTCTTGAATCGGGTGCATCCACACCAAGCAAAAAACAAAAACACGAACAAGAAAAACATCTTCAAGTGACTATGTGACTGTGCAAACAGAACATCCAAGAAAAAAACTGCAAAATATTTCTGAAAAAAGCACCGTACACCAAAAAATCCCAGTGGGATGCAAGTCAAACAACAACCACAAGAAAACTTAGATTAAGGCCATCAGTCTAACTCCGTACGACAACAAAACAAATATGTCCAAACCAAAAAAACTTTTCAAAATCACCAAAAATAAAGCCATGATTGCAACGTAACAGTGATCACAGGGACTGTGACCGAATTTTTACAATAAACTATATAAATAACATGTAACACCAAATCCTAGAGCCATAGCTGGCTGCATGAATTACTCCACAACAACAGGTATCAGTCGGAGTATAAAAATTTTCAATGCACCTTTAAGATCAGCATGCTAAATCAAAATACAGATAATACTTTGCAGCATCATCCGGAGTGAAACATTTTATTTTACGCCAATGAATAGCAGTGGCAGCTAGGGGTGTAGAACTCCTCTGGAGCAGTTTTGAGAGAAGATCTCATTGGTAGCGATTCAAGTTGCAGTTTATTGGCAATAGCATTCCAGACCTAAACATTGTCAAACGCTTCAAAATAATTAATCAGTGAGCATTACCAAATAAAGTCATGTGTATTAAAATACATAGAAAATTTTGCTGCCACGTATAATGGGTGAACCTGCGGTTGTGTGGTCATTGTAAAAAACAATTAGCATGCTCAACTTTAGTGATGCATTCCTGGGTCCAACTTTCATTTTTTTCAAGTAAATTAATTCAACGCTTTTGTTAATAACACTGCCTTAAACGCTACAAAAAAAACAGAAAACCGGTAACGTTTTTGGCAATGGCCTTTTTCATAGCACGTATATAAAGGTCGGAGTCAGGTAGGGAAAACACAAACCTTAAAGGCCACTCGTCATGTGTGGGTGGCATTATATGAATAGCGGTAGTGATATGACAATGGGATTTCACATTTTGATGTGATGGCGCGAAGTATGCCACAGTGGTGAATATTGAGGAAAGTTCATATTAAGTTAACTACTCCATCTCTCCGAAGAGCTCTTTAATGTTTGACCCTTTAATTTTTGGTCACTTAGAGATGTCGGTGAAAGTGATTTTTGTACATTTTTTACGTTTTATGCACCAGTCGTGTTTCGTGGATAAAACCTTTTTTTTAAATGAAAGAAGCACTCATCTGTAAATCTCTTGATAATCCATTTATTTTGTTCCTTGTTTACGGAGCAGTTGTGAGATAATTTGGAACGACACCATCGCTTTATTCCACAAAAGTAATGTATATGTCCGAGACACCAGCCCAGACTGACCAGCGTGATGAAGTATGTTCTAACAACACCCCCCCCCCCCATGGCCAATTTGGTGTGGGAAGCCCTTCATCCAGCAGTGGGTTGAGAAAGGGGCTGTAAATTTATATATTGTGTAGGATGTGTATATCGGGTATTTATTAGGAATGGCAATAGTTTAAGATTTAGATTAAATATTAGGTTATTTTTGCTTTACACGTGCCATCACTATTGCAGCTGAAATCCAGTAATCCAGTTATCCAATAACTGGCAAATCCTCGTTGCTCTTGGGTTATCGGTGGTTTACGACAATTCACGCTATCCTTGGAACACCGCGGGCGGAGTGAAAATGGTCAGCAGACCGCGGCCAACAGAAGTGGGTCAGGGCTCACAAAGAGTTGCAGTGACAGCTACAGGGAAATGCAGAGGTAAAACGTGTGTTTTTTTACTTGCCAATTTTATTTAACAAAAAAGTTTACTTTGCAGGTTAGTTGTGCTGATGTCGTTTGTTTAGTAGAACATGATTTTTTCTACATTTCAGACTTGCATGTCAACTCTAAAACATTTGGGGGCGGGTTTAACGACACATTAATATTTACGCGATCTAACCCAAAAAAACCTATATTATGGATTCTATTATGGATCTGAAACATTTCTTCAACATTGACCCCATTTGGCAGATTTGTACAAATTTTGGTCTTAGAAAAAATGTAACCTTATTATCCGTGCATTTAATGAATCTATTTGTCCTGTGCCGTGCTTCTCCTGAAATCTGCAAAATGTTTGCGGATTGATGGAAACGCACTGCTAGTTCATCGCATAATCCACAGCACACCGCATCTGTGTTAAAACATTCACAGATTGATTATGATTAATCTGAACCACACCTCATAGCACAAGGTGAACTGAAAGACCTTGTCAGGGATTTGGAACTACCCAAGAGTAAGGCAGAGCTGTTGGGTTTCAGACTGCAGCAATGGAATCTCCTGGAAGGTCGTGTTAGGGTTTCCATGTTCCGTGACCGTCAAAAGGATCTTGTCCCATTCTTCTTCATGGAATGTGATCTTGTAGCCTGCAACAACATCGATGGTGTGATGGCAGCTCTCAACATTGTTCATGATCCAGATGAGTGGAGACTGTTCATTGATTCATCGAAGATGAGTCTTAAAGCTGTTTTGCTGTATAATGGCAATGTTTTGCCATCAATTCCAGTTGGTCATTAAATCTATATGAAGGAAACCTATGACAACATGAAATAACTTTTGAGGTGCTTAAACTGACCAACATCAGTGGCAGCTTTGTGGTGATTTGAAAGTTGTTACTCTCTTGCTTTGTCTGCAGACTGGATACACAAAGTACTGCTCTTTTTTTCTGCAAATGAGATAGTCGTGCGAGAGATTACCACTACATCAATGTTAGATTTCCCACTCTGACAGTCTTTGGAGCCTGGGAGGAAAAGTGTTCAGCATCCACCACTTGTTGAATCAAGGAAGATTTTGTTACCACCCTTACCCATCAAGCTGGGTCTGATGAGAACTTTGTCAAAGCCATTGACAAAACAAGCAGCTTTCATGTACCTCCGTGGAAAATGTCCAAGGTTAAGTGAAGCTAAGATAAAGGAAGGTGTCTTTGTTGGTCCTCAGATTGGTGAACTTATTCGAGATGATGCATTTGACAGTGCACTGCGTAGCAAGGAAAAGAGGGCATGGAAGGCCTTCCAGTTAGTGGCAACACATTTTTTTGGAAACAAGGCCGACAACTACAGGGAGTTGGTGGAAAACCTCCTCAAAGCATACAAAAGCCTTGGTTGCAACATGTCACTAAAGATACATTTTTTGCACTCTCATCTAGATTTTTTCCCACCGAACTGCGGAACAGTGAGCTACGAGCGTGGCGAGCGATGTCACCCAGGACATTGCAACAATGGAGAAACGCTGTCAGGGAAAATGGAGCCCATCAATGCTTGCAGACCTTTGCTGGACAGTGACAAGAGATGCTCCATTTATTGAATACAAGAGACAAGCCAAGAAGCGCCGAGTGGACACTGAATAAGGACTAAACTATGTACTTGTACATAATAGTTTTTGCCTTTTGTTTCATTGTAAATGTGAATTATATAACCCTTTTGCTGATTTATAAAGTGTTACATGAACAGGACAGGTGACATTATCATGTAAAGCAACCATAAACACATGAAAAGACCTAGGTTTACAATTTATAAGTAAAACTCTATCTACACAACATATATATAGACGTAAAATGTAAAAAAACTTAAATATCTTGGGAACAGTAGCCAACCAGTTGTTTTAATTAGCATTTGAACCTCAGCACATCAAAATCCATAATAAACAGCATATTTAATCTCTGAAGCAGACGACGTCTATAACAGTGTAGACAAGTGTTATAAGTCTAACCTCCGCGGTGCGCCATGCAAAACAGAATCCCCGAAATTGTCCCACCATATCAACGCGCATTTTATTTGATGTCTACTGTATATAACGATTTGTTCAGGTCGTAATTGAAAACTAATTTCTTTAGACATACTTTTTGTATTTAGTCTGTTGTCTTCCCACATCTCTGATTAGTTGGGAGAAAAAAACAAATACAGCCCTATATCACTCCACTGCTGGGTGAAGGCCCACCCCCCCCCCCCCCCCATGCAGTGTGGGTGACGGAAAAAATGTTTACAATGTTTTTTTTTTACCATACTTCACCACGCTGGTCATTACAGCTTGCTGTAATTGGTTCACGTGAAGCCCTGTGGCGACTCGAGGTTGCCAAATTTACAAAAAATGTTGATCAAATGAATAATTTCTTGATTTTAATTTATTGTTACCTTGAAATAGAAGTGAGAGGACAGTTACTATTGTATTTGTAAGGAACTGCAATCTCAATTTCACTAATTTCAGGTAACAATGCTACTTCATAACCCCAATTCCTTAACTGCTTTGCTCTCCCCCTCCCACATCAGGATGGTAAGAATCAATCACAGTTAACAAAATGTGTCACATGATGGTGAAATTCGTCGCTACAAAACGCCGGGCAGATCCATGCTTGGTAGTTGCGCCTCTACTGTGAGCAACTGGTCTCGGCCACATTAAATAGATTTGGTTGCGTGGGGCGAAGTTAGCAGCTGATCGCCTTAAGGCTAACCCGGGCACTGTTTGGCTGTTCTGTTGTGTGTGCGTCACAGTGGTTCGTTGCCCCGTGTGTCAACAAGAGTTCCGCCTGGTGGATGTCCTCGATAACTACTTTGTGCGCGACGGCCCAGAACAGCAGCCCAGCGCGACCGAGAGCACAAGCCAGGTGAAACCTCTCCCCCCCCTCCCGCCTCCCTACCACGTTGCTGTAACAGGCTGTCGGGGCACGTGCTGTTCGCGAACACCTACAGTGGCCAACACAGCACATGAGGGAGCAGTGTGGCTAGAAATGCATCCCCCGGCCACACAACGAAAACACTTTTGCCGCATTCCTCGTTCGTGCTCTGCTCTGAAGGAGGACCATTGTCCGAAACGGCAGCCACACTCACTGTATAGCATTTCCGTTGTATGGAAAGTTAGGCGATGGATAGATCACCATGAATGTGCCAGTTTATGAGGTGATGCTGCGATGTGGCTGTGGTGCACAACCGTACTTAACAAACCAAAAAAACTCAACACATTTGCCAGTAACACTGTGACCTTGAAGGGAAAAATATATTACAGGCGACCTTTTGGGCAATGTCCCTTATTCATACCATGTAATTAGAGAGACCAGAAAGATGGTGTGTGGTTAAGAGTTCGGAGACTGGTATCTACACCATGGGGCTTGATGAAAATTAAAAACATTTTCTGATATTTTCGGTTCTTTCGGTAAAGTCACGTAGATAGAAAAATAATAATAAAAATAAAGTTGATAAAAAATCAAATAAAAATGAGTTCCTGCAGTCACGAAAGTTTTAAGTCAATATCTTCTGATGACCATACTTTTTTAAATAGGCATATGAATAGTTACTTCATAGTAGCTTTGCAGAAATCCTGAATGTGCCAGATTTCCCCAGTGGTAATGTTTACACACCACACAAGGTAATAATTTAATTCTCAGTCGACTTCAGGGAGGCCCAGGATGGGTTCAGACAATCGTCACCGATGTTGGCTGTGAGCGGGAATCGAACTCTGGTCGCCGAGGTCACAGCGCAGTGCTCTAACCGCGACGCTACCACTCCCCACGCTCACACCCAGGTACACTTATCAGTCTACTGCCACCTCTTAGGATGCTGGTGAGATGTAATAATCTGCCTAGCACCTGCACAGCAAACTGATTTCATCGCTGCGTCTCCTCTGTGGGTGACCTCTCGGACAAGTTGCATTCCTTGGCTACCGCTCTGTAGTTATCATTGGTCATCAGTTCAGTTGCACCTACACTCACTTGCCCACAAATGTATACACACACACACGTAATATATCAGTACACATACCAGCACAACAACAACATCAACAACAGCTGCCATTCGCCACTGAGTGATGGTGACATTGCCACAGAAATTGTGCCAAGTTAGGCCGACTTTGGGGCCATGCGAAGTATGGAAGGCACACTGGCAGGAGGTCAAAGGGACATACCCAGGTGTTATGGAGTGACTGAGAGATGACTGGCAGATGCACCACCTGTGCTGTCTCCACTTGCTGCGTTTTAGTCACCCAGAGCTCCGATAATTATTTTCAGTGTTGCTTCTCTGCCCGCTGTTGTTGTTAGAGGGGGACTGCCCCCAACTTCCCATTATCAGTAAGCAAACCTGCCTTATTTTGTCTCTTTTCCTTAAGGCGGCCAGGCTGGCAACATCACAACACCGTACGGTGTGCCGCATTTAAAGATGCTCTCGAGCAGCAAAGGTTAATGTTATCTCTGTGTGCCTAACATATTCATGTACATGTACAACCCCATTTTATCAATCCATTACTAGTTGAGGGCCTCCTTGTGGGAGCATACGGCAGTATAACGATGTTTTTTTCTACACCGTCCTCTGCTGTTTACAATGCCCAATATGGCCCTCACCTGGTTACATGTAAAGTTCATGTATAGAGCTTGCACAGATAGTCAAGTGTGTTTAACTAAGGGTTAGCACTGTTAGCACGGATGCAATGAAGGCAACAGTCAGTTATCCCAATGCGTTTCTATGTAGGTCACTTAAACACACCTCTTTGAGTGGGTGGAATGATTAATGAATGACTAGGTGCCTTAGACAGACCATGCCCATTAGTTAGCCAGTGTGAGATGGTGAGTCAGTGAGAAAACCATTCTCCACTGAGTGAGTCAGCAAGTGAGTAATCGGGATACACATCCACCCACTGAATCATGAGGCCTAGGGTGGGGGAATCTATTGCCCACAGTTTACTTTCATACGACCCACGGGCTGCATTTACTACCTTGTGACTTAATTTTACATTTCCTGCATCTTCATTTTCATATGGCCCACAACTTTATTTTACGCGATGCGTTCATTTCATATGACACGTGACTTAAATTAATGCCACCCAGCTCCTTCATTTCACACAGCCGTTTATTATGTCTGTGAGCAAATCCTTCTCCGCTGACTCAAGTCGGTGAGTGAGTCATAGCATTACACATTCACCCACTGGACAATTACACCGACAAGCTAGTCAGCCCATTAATCACCAACTGTCATTCTTTGCTGTAATTTGATGTTCTAAGCAGGTAGTGGCAATATGGTCGCGGTGGTTATGATGATGATGATTATGTATCATCATCAGAAATGTTCATTGCTCTGCTGGATGGCCATCGCCACCTTTTACGATCTTGTGATACAAAAAAAGAATTGGGTATTTTTAGTCCCCAATTCCACTTGTTGCTGTCAATGTCACGTCATGAGACAAAGAATCCATTCGGACCTCTCGCAGAAGCAGTGCAACCCTTCGTATTAGAGAAAGGCCTGTAGAATTGGATATTACAAAATTACTTCTGAGACCCCTTCAAATGACCTCTGGACCACACAGTAGGGGGTGGCACTTTCCCACTTGGCCTTCCATGGATAATAATGTTGATCGTATGGCAGTCAAAGCTGATATTTTTAATTCTCAGATGTTTAATTTAGCCAAATGAAGTGAAAAAGCTAATTTTAATGAGATGGCTTTTTTGTCCAGTCATTGGTGACCACGCTATGACTTTCAAGTCACTACACTCTGGATTTGAACACTGGGAACTCTGGATTTGAACACAGTAGCTCAGCTGTGTCCCATCTCAGCGCTCTGATCTCTAAGTAGCCCAGCCACCTCTGTGTCTGTTAAATTTGTTTAAACATTCTGCAGTGAAATAGAGCATGAGCCTGCTACTCATGTGCACAATTTTTTCTCATCAAATGTTTCTGCTAGATGTCACATGATCAAAGATTGCAGAGGTCCTTCCATCAGCAGTGGCTTGGGCAAGCAATTGTAGGGCTGCACTTTTACCTTGTCATGTGGTCCACAAACTCTTTGCTTCACAAGTGGCGAATCAAAACTCTGGTTTCTGGTTGTGTTAATGACTGCAGCGTTTGCAGAGAGACGAGTAGGAGATGGATGAAGATTGCATCTTCACTAACTCGGTCACTTGCAACATCCGCGGTTATTGACTTGCACAACTGCCTCGTGGGTGATGTGTGTGCTGTTAACAGTGGTGAATGTGGGCACACAAAAATAGAAATGAAACATTCAAATATTGCTCGATAGTATCCGTTATGTTAGATGTTGTATTTGTTCTCTGCAATGCGTCACCCTGCCCAGAGCAGCAGAGTAGCAATGATAGCACTTATCCCTCACAGTAAGAAGGGCCTGGACTCGATTCCCTACTCTGTGTGGAGTTTGTATGCTTTCCCCCTGTTCTGCATGGGTTTCTTCCTGAGTTCACCAGTTTCCTCCCGGCATGTAAAACAACTTAGAGTTTAACTGGTACTGGCCAAAAAGCCCAATGTTGAAATATTACCAGCGAATTACGTAATAGAGATTACACATAGCAAGCGATTACACATAGCAAGCGATTACACATCGAAACTACTAATAATAATAAACGTTAACATTGCCCCTGCAGCAACTACTGCAAAGTGTAAAAAAAATAGGTACTTAAGTTAAAATTTGACAAGCGAATTCCGTTGCATGCCTTGCAGATGGTCCCATGCCAACCACGTGACTATGCCACTGCACACTCCTCACTTTAGCTCCAAAGTGCTGGAATGTGTCTGTGTATGGCCACAGAACTGTGGCCATTTCCCCCGGTACCGATGTGGTGGTGGCCTTGCACCTTGCCAGCAGGAACCGGCAAGCTGCAAAGGGGAAGCGTGTTTTGGTCGTTGATCTAGTTCCCGATCCGTGCGTGACCTCCTTACTCACCCGCTCGCACCCAGTGCTCGCACGCGCCCTGATTGGTTGGGGGTGGGGGGGGGTTCACAATGTGCGATGGTCGCAGAGATTTCGAGGAGCGGCAATTGGGAAATCGCTAATGTTTCCTGCCGGTGATTTTGCAACAAGTTTGCCGAAGCCCTTTGTTTTTTTAATGTTTCGTTTATCTTGTTGCCTTTTTGTGTTTGTAAACATGTTTCCCTCCCGTTCGCAAAGGAACGATTTCGACACGTCTGCGTTTTGGCATTCGTTCCGAGCGCGATCCGCCAAATCCCGGTTTCGTATCGAGGTCGTTGTCTCCTGGGAGACGCTGAGCCTTTTTTCTGCTATGTGAGGTGGCCACGAGATGGCGGTACAAGTGGCTTTTTGCGACAATGGCTGTGCGGATTTCTCAGCGTTATCGCATCGTAATGCATGGTGGGGTTTTCTCCAATTTCCTGCCGTAATAAAAAAAGACTCCTTTGTAAAAGCATTTGACCAAACATCTCAATGTGGACTCTGAACTGAAACTATACAAACTAAACTATAAATCATTTAAACTAAACTATTTTTATTTTACCAGGTAAGGCCCACTGAGCTATGTAGCTCTTTTTCAGAAGCAACCTTGCCACAAATTATACATCAACGAGAAGTGGCTTATGTGGAAATTTATAGCAGTCAAATACTCTAAACGCATGATTCTAAATGTGGAGGGGAAAACCAGAGGACTCGGAGAATGCATGCGACCATGGGGAGAGAGACATGCAAACTACAAATATACAGGCATCAGGGTCGGAATCTAACCCACGACCTCCTGCATACCAGGCGAGGTAGTTAACATCTTGCTACCATGGCGCCCCAATGTAGCAATACTCTCCTGAAAAAGATTCTTGAAACTTGTTGATGCTTACTCTTTGGTTCTAGTCGGTAAAGTCACGTAGGTAAAAAATAAAACAACAAAAATCACGACGTTTCGGCCACAACACAAGTGGCCTTCTTCAGGTGAAGGAACAGAACTGTTGGGACGACAGCACTTCAATGACCGCTGCTAAGATTCGCAGCGTCTTTTAAGCTCGGTGGGAGGAGCAGGGCGCCTTGACAAAGGAGTTTACATATCAAAAATAGCTGTGTTAAAGTGTTGAAACAGCAGGGTGTTAAAGTCAGAAAATTAGCTGGGGGATTAGCATGTTTTTGTGTAGAGGGTGCGGAGGATGGGTCACTGTGTGTGTGCAATAGAAACGGAAAAACAATTAAAGATCGGCAAGAATGTGCTGTCAGGGGAGAGTAGAAAAAAGGGTTTAATAGAAAGTTCGGAAGGAATAAGCTTGGTATACCATTACTTGAAATTGCTGTTAGAAATTACTTGACGTTTGGTATGATTTAAAACGTCTTTCCAATGGTTGCTTAATTTGAAACCATCCTCTCGGTTGAAGTTATGTCTGTGTTTGTATATCTGAATGGCTTCGTGGACAAATCTCTGGTGATAACCTGTAGGTTTACAGAGAACCTTGGTATCGGAGAAGACAATCTCATGATTACCCATAGCGTTGTAATAATGATCAACCACAGCAGATGAATTCGTTCTGCCATGTTTTAGATCTGATTTGTGCTCGCGAATTCGGTCAGAGATATGTCGTTTCGTCTCCCCGATGTAGCAATCACCGCAGGTACAATTCAATTTGTAAACTCCGGGGTACTGTAAGTCAGGGATGACATCCTTCACGGATGGGATCAGGTCACGGATTTTGTGTACTGTATTGAACCGGACCAGGATCTTGTGTTTGTTTAGAATTTTGGAGATCTTTTTAGTAACGCCTGCTATATATGGTAGTGTGATGGTTTTGATCGGAGTATCAAGTGGTTGTTTCTGTATCGAGGGAGAAACAGCTTGGCGGATGGTACGGTCAAAGTATCCGTTTCTCTTGAGGGCCAGGTGTACATGTTTTAATTCACTGGTCAGGTGGTGTTGGTCCGAAATGCAATGAGCCCTGTGGTATAACGTTTTGATGAGAGAATTATTTTAAGCTGGGTGGTGGTGGGAATCAGGCTTCAAGTATGAATCTGTCTAGGTGGGTTTCCTGTAGACAGAATGCCCCAATGAGCCATCAGGTCTCCTCTCAAACAGAACATCCAAGAATGGTAGCTTGCCATCTTTCTCCACTTCCATGGTGAATTTGATGGCGGGGTGTCTGGAATTGATGTGGTGTAGCAAACGGTTCAAAGCTGGGAGGCCATGTGGCCAAATGACGAAAGTGTCATCCACATATCTCTTCCACAGGGAAGGTCTGAGGGTGGAAGTCTGGATGGCATCTGATTCAAATTTCTCCATGAAAACATTGGCTATCACTGGTGATAAGGGATAACCCATGGGGGTACCCTCATTTTGTTTGTAGAAGGTGCCATTCCAGGTAAAGTATGTATTGGTGAGGCAGTGTCTAACCAGCGCAGTTGTATCAGGGTCTTGTCTATGTTGTACCAAATTTTCAATTATTTCAATGGTATCAGGTACTGGGACCTTGGTGAACAGGGAGACCACATCGAAGCTGACAAGGATATCGTCAGGGGACAGTACAACGTCTTTGACCATAGAGACCAATTGGGCTGAGTTAAGTACTGCTGAGGAGGTCTTGCCAGTGAAAGGTAGCAAGGTATCTGACAGAAAACGTGCTAGCTTATAGGTAGGGGGAGTTGATCGTGGATACGATGGGTCGTAGTGGAGTGCCTTCTTTATGAATCTTGGGGAGACCATAGAATGTAGGGGGTCTAGCAGCAGAAGGTTTTAGGAAGGGACGTTTAGTTGGTTCGATTAAGGAGGTCGAACTTGTGATGATCTTGTTGGTTTTCATAGTTAGGCTATTAGTAGAGTTATTTTTGAGTAACTTCCATCGTTGAGTAGGTTCTGGATTTTGTTGTTGTACGAATCTTTATCCATAATTACAGTAGCGTTGCCTTTGTCGGCTGAGAGGATGACTATATCACTTCTGTTTTTTAAATTCGCGAGTTCAGAACGTTTATTTTTGCTGATGTTGCTAATGGGTTTCTTAGCATTAAGAATAGTGGCAATTTCAGCTCTCGCAACGTCTGCTTGGATGTGTCCTATGCCTTTTAGGGCTACATCGACTTGAGAGATGATATCATCTACAGGAATATGTTTCGGGGTGACAGCAAAATTTAGCCCTCTAGCCAGTACTGTTTTCAGATTGTCCGAAATCGGGGTGTTACTTTGATTAATGACGATTTTGTTAACGTCTAGTTTTGTTATATGTGGGACTGGGTTCTTCTTCGATAGGTGGTTGAATTTAGAAATCAGGTTAGCTTTGCATTTGACTGAAAGTGAATCGGCAGAAGAAGCAGTCATTTTGTCTACGTGGTTCCAATCAGAAGGTGACATTTTTTGTGTTAACGTTAAATGAGCTTGTAGGAGAGTCCTGTTTAAAGTATCGAGTTCAAAACGGAGTAGTCTTATCCTCTCTGAGATTAAAGATAGGCTGGCCTTCATCATAATCTGTTTAGAATTCGGTGAGGATACAGCAGCAGATGTGAGTGTGAAAGCGATGGGTATTACCTTGTTGTCGCGGCATCTTTTGAGGAAGGTCAGCATCTCGATGAGCTGTGACTTCTTGTCCCGTTGTCTGTTGAAAGCTCTAATAGATAGGTGAAAGCCCTCCCCGTAGAGGTTATCAATTCTAGATTTGAAGCTTTCGTGACTGCAAAGATCCTTCCAGTCACGAAAGCTTCAAATCTAGAATTGTTGATGCTTTATTGGCGAGATGTTATCTCCCTCACCTGGTGTACAGGAGGTTGTCTGTATGATCCTGGACCCTGACAAGCCCCATGGTGGTCGCATGGATTGTTCTCCACGTACCTCTGTTTTTTCCCTCCACATTTAGAAACATGCTTTCGGGTTATTTGGCTTCGAGAAATTCACACGTCTGGTTATGATATAAGCCAATTCAATGAGCAAAAATTCGTGGCCAGGTCGCCTCTGAAAAAAGGCCAATAGCTGAGTTGCCTTTACCTGGTTAAATACAATAGTAGTAGTTTTCGTAAATAAAGATAATTGTTATTTCTAGACAATGCCCATGAACATTGTGTGGATGTTGTAATGCCACTACTTTTATATTGAGTTTTCTGAATATGGCAGTGGCCCTGCTGACCAGCTTGTTTGTTGTTGTTGTGGCGGAGCAGGTGTGCACGAGCTGCGAGGATAACGCAGAGGCAGCGGGCTTCTGCGTGGAGTGCGTGGAGTGGCTGTGCCGCACGTGCGTGGAGGCGCACCAGCGTGTCAAGTTCACCAAAGACCACACCGTTCGCCTTAAGGATGACACCGCCGGTGAGGAGTTCGGGGGGCGCGGCAATGGTGGTTGTCATGGTGATGGTAGCAATGGCGTTGGTTGAACCGGGACATTTCAGTGAATTGGTGTGGGGGGTGAATCTCTGTAATCGATCCGTTGATTGATCGATGACAATCAATTCTGTTAAGAGGGCCACCAGGTGGCTGAGAGGTCAAAGTGCTGAGCTGCTACCACCTAGTTCCTGGGTTAAAATCCGGGTTTTACAGCCGCCTGTGGTTAAACCGAATTCTCATGTGGAGGGAGGTAATGGTCTCAGCCTGGTCACCAATATCTGCACAAGAATAAAAAAAAACTATCACGTACAAATTGGTTTCGCACTTATTTGGACCAAATTCAAGCCCTGGAGAATTATAACTCTGGTTTCAGAGTTATAATTCTCCGGAGAATATCCGTGGCTACATAAAGAATAGCCATGTCACTGAAAGGATTTTTTTCACGCCAAGTCCTGTACAAAAATCCCTTCCGCAACCATTCTGTGACACGAGAGGTGCGCTGCTCTGTGAGGCTTCTTGAGGGTTGGTGCTCAAAATGAACCCTGGACGATGATGATAATAATAGCAAGAACTGAGTACATTTGGTATTCGTGCGATTCTTCTCGCACTGGGCTATCACAAAGGAAGGCGCTGTGCTCCACAGACAGTGTGCAGGATCACAGCGTGACCTTGCTGTGCATAATCCCAGTAATTTGCAGTTAATATTTCAAATTTGGACATTGATGCCGTTACACAATGGGTATATTTTTCTCGAATGACATCGCGGTACATTTGTAACGCACGCTGCGGAGCAGACAACCCGTCGTGTTTTAGAGTTCGTTACACAGGTTTAGCATTAACCGGGGTGGCCTTCCGGTTTCGAACAGCGAACCCCATTAACAAGCGGCCTAACGCACTGCCGCTGGGCCGCGTCATCACGCACCCAAATGGAAAAAATGGCGAGACCTTTACAAATGTGCGCCACGTACCCCGCCCCCCCTCCCCCCCCCGTGTCACCTTCGTTATTGACCTGCGTCTACGTCTGCCTCTGCCCGACGGTTCACACCGTGCTCCCCACCCCCCGCCCCGCCCCCCTGTGTAGACGGTTTGCTGGGCCTGTCGGGCCAGCGCCCCGTGTTGTGTCCCGTGCACAAGCAGGAGCAGCTGAAGCTGTTCTGCGAGACGTGCGACCGCCTCACCTGCCGCGACTGCCAGCTGCTGGAGCACAAGGAGCACAGGTGTGTGTCGGCTGCAGCCGGCACCTGATGCTGCTGATTTATTGTTTTTATATCCGGTATTTTAGTGCGCGCTTGCGCTTGTTGTTGTTGTTGTTTGTGGTCAGGTTGACTGGTGTTTTTGGTTGGGGGAAGTTGTTTAGTAGGGTTGAGCGTGAATGATTCAGTGGGCGTTATTGCTTGTACGTGTGGCTGTGAGAAAGTGTACTTTATTGTAATTAGGGTTTAAAACGCAACGAGGTAGCAGAGCAGGATCCAAGTGGTGCATGTCAGTCACCCTAACCTATAACACCTGGACCTCCCCTGTGTCCTGCCAGCATGTCTTCAACACATTTCACATGTATGGCCTGAAAGTGTACATAGTCTGGCACAAGCGACGCTCTGACGTCATTGCCACTTGGTGTTGCTAAACGATGGCTGTTGTTGCTGCGTGTGTGAGTACATGCAATATTTACACATAGGAACTTACGTGCGCGCGTGCGTGCTTTGGTTCCCGTCGCACGGCAGGTACCAGTTTCTGGAAGAAGCCTTTCAGAACCAGAAGACCATCATTGAGACCTTTATGGCCAAGCTGCAAGAGAAGAGGAATTACGTCCAAATCGCCGCCAACCAAGTGCAGAACCGGTGAGACCGGCGTGCTGCGTTATTGATTTTGTGAAAGATCCCCCGTATAGCTTGCACAAGGCCGTCGGGGCATGTGCTGTTAGCGAAACGACGTGTGAAGGCGACACTTGCACGAACGCACGTGCACGCTAAAACTTTGTCACGCAGACACTCACGCACACCCATAACCGTACTCGTGTGTGTACGTGTGCTCAGGTTGAACGAGGTGCAGGAGAGCAAGAGGAAGGTGGAGCACGACATCAAGGTGGCGATCTACACGCTCATGAACGAGATCAACAAGAAGGGCAAGGCCCTACTGCAGCAGCTTGAGGTGGAGTAGCAGCAGACGCAGCCAACTTCTCTACACACCGTCACACTCCTCCACGCGGCATCACGCGCCTCCGCACGCCTCCGCATGCCTCCGCATGCCTCCACAATGAACCGGTCGAATGGCTGATCCTCCCTTAGTTGCACTCAACTTTAAATGAGTGCCTGGTGTTGTGTTTGAAAATCAGCACTTGCCTCATGTGCCGTGTCGGCCTTCATAGTTGCATCCTATAACAGCACTTACCCCAAAAGTCTGTTAAATTGTTTACAGGGTATCTTTGTGTTTTATGTACATGTAGTGTGTGTGTGTGTTTTATGTACATGTAGTGTAGTGTGTGTGTACTGTCTGTGTGTACTTTGTGTAAATGTACTCTCTGTGTGTACTTTGTGTAAATGTACTGTGTGTGTGTACTGTGTGTAAATGTACTGTGTGAGTGTGTGTACTGTGTGTGTGTATTGTGTGTGTGTGTGTGTAAATGTACTGTGTGTGTGTATTGTGTGTGTGTGTGTAAATGTACTGTGTGTGTGTATTGTGTGTAGGCCCTGACGGGGGAGCGGCAGTCTCGGCTGCAGGCGCAGCACGGGGAGGTGATGCTGCTGTCCCGCCAGGTCGACCACGTCATGAACTTCGCGCGCTGGGCCCTGACGGCGCACAGCAACTTCGCTCTGCTCTACAGCAAGAGACTGGTGCGATGCCGCCACCATCACCGGCGTCACCGAGATCATCATCATCAGCATCTTCGTCGTCACAGTCGACGTTAACATCCTCATCATCAACATCAGCTTTTTTGGCACTACCATCGACATCGTTATTGTCACCATCTGCACCGACGCTCGGCGATGTCCACTGCAGAGAGATGGAGCGATGCTACCAGCCCGTGTGCAGGAAGAGCCAGATTGATTGTTCCGTTGCGATAGCGTAAGAGGTGGTGACGGCCGGGGCGGGGGGGGAGGGGGAGGCCTTCATCCAGCAGCGAATAGATCATGGACGTTGCTGATGATGTTGATGTGGTTATCGTTAACATCACCAGTGTCTTTCGAAGCAATGATGGCCGGCGGTCAAACACTAATCTCACTTCCTGGATTCTCAATTGAGACCCGTGAATGTTGTACGTGATGTGATGTTTGGCATATTCCGAAATGAAATGAAATGTGCGTCCTGTGCTCAATTTGCTTGTAAGAGCTTCCAAAACTCGCACTTGTGGCGGTTCCGGGTTGGAGCGTCTGGTTTCCCGAAGGCCTGACGAGTGGTGGCCGTCATCTGTTTCGCACAGATCTTCTTCCAGCTGCGCCGCGTGCTGCGAGCACCCTGCGACCCCACGCCGGCGCTGAGCGGCGGCGTCGTCAGGTTTTACTGTGACCCCAACTTCTGGGCACGCAACGTCCTCAACCTGGGTGCGTGAGCCTGCCGCACCACTGCTGCTGCACCACTGCTGCTGCTGCACCACTGCTGCTGCACCACTGCTGCTGCTGCCCACTGCTGCTGCACCACTGCTGCTGTCCACTGCTATTTCCCACTGCTGCCGCACTGCCGCTGCCCCACTGCCGCTGCCAAGCACTACTGCCCAGCACTACTGCCCACTGCTACTACCCACTGCTACTACCCACTGCTACTACCCACTGCTTCTGCCCACTGCTGCTACCCAGCACTACTGCCCAGCACTACTGCCCAGCACTACTGCCCACTGCTACTACCCACTGCTACTACCCACTGCTTCTGCCCACTGCTGCTACCCAGCACTACTGCCCAGCACTACTGCCCAGCACTACTGCCCAGCACTACTGCCAAGCACTACTGCCCAGCACTACTGCCCAGCACTACTGCCCAGCACTACTGCCCAGCACTACTGCCCAGCACTACTGCCAAGCACTACTGCCCAGCACTACTGCCCAGCACTACTGCCCAGCACTACTGCCCAGCACTACTGCCCAGCACTACTGCCAAGCACTACTGCCCAGCACTACTGCCCAGCACTACTGCCAAGCACTACTGCCCAGCACTACTGCCCAGCACTACTGCCCAGCACTACTGCCCACTGCTACTACCCACTGCTGCTGCCCACTGCTGCTACCCACTGCTGCTGCGTTCTGCTTCGCAATGCAGCTGCACACTGCTGCTAAGGATATACGTGGGGAATTTTGCCTTTTTTATACATATATGCGTGTAAATGTGTGCGGGTGTATATGTGCGTGCCACAGGAACACTGGTGATGGAGAACCCTGTGACTGGGCCCGGAAGGGATGCAACCCAATCTTACATGACCAATCAGAGTGCGGGGAGCATGGCTCCACCCACGGCAGAGGGTGGAGCCGGCAGTGGCGGTGGGGGCAGTGCGGCACAGCAGGGTGAGTTGCGTGACCGTTGGCAGAGCCCTGCGGCCAATCACTCTAAAATGCGCCCCATCTCAGAGTCTATGCGTGATTATGTCTTGTCCTTCTGCATGGTAGACTGTCTAAGCATTACTGGCTGTTGTAGGCTTGGGATGCAAGGCAGTCCTGCAATGGTTTCTTGAAACCATTTGTGCGGAGATTTGAGTGTCACCCCCTCGTGTGCGTGTTGGGTTATCTCCCGCACGAATCCAAACTCATTCATGGAATTTGCTGAACAACCGAATATAGCTGCACCCTTATCAAAAGAGTCTTCACACTCTACGAATATTTCCTGGATAAAGATTTTTTGTTATTAAGCTATGGTTAGCATCATCGTCATGATGTCATGCATATGTTGATAATGTTCATAATGCTTTGCGGGCAGGTTTGATAATAGTTGATATACGGATTGCTACGGTGCTGACGATGGTAACGTTGCTGATGATATTGATGGCACTGGTGAAGATGTTAATAACGATGGTGGTAATTATGATAATGATGGTAGTGATTGTGCTGATGGTAATGGTGATAGAGATAAAGACTGACACTGGTGTTGATGACAATGGCTGTAACATAAATGGTTGTGGCGTTGTTGATGTTGATGATAGAGATGATGATGATAATGATGACAATTTTTGATTTAAAGCTTTCGTGACTACAGGGATTCATATTCTTGGTGCTTTCGGTAAAGTCACGTAGAAGGGAAACAATAAAATAATAAAAATATAGAACAATAAAATTATCACGACGTTTTGACTGCAACACAAGCAATCATCATCAGGTGTGAAAACCACAGCAAGAAAATTTGAAAAAAGTGGCGATTTTTTTACATTAGCACCACGGAGAGCGATTTGGCAGTTATTCAGATGGACGAGTCCATCTATGTTCGGAAAAGAGGAGGGGAGAGACGAAAATAATGGGTGCGGTCTGAAAACCACCGTAAGCGTGAACAATCAATTAAGACCCAAAATGGTTTCTCAAATCCTTCCAATTTCGGGTCTTAATTGATTGTTCACGCTTACGGTGGCTTTCAGACCGCATCCATTATTTTCGTCTCCCCCCTCTTTTCCGAACATAGATGGACTCGTCCATCTGAATAACTGCCAAATCGCTCTCCGTGGTGGTAACGTAAAAAAAATCGCCACTTTTTCAAATTTTCTTGCTGTGGTTTTCACACCTGATGATGATTTCTTGTGTTGCAGTCGAAACGTCGTGAGAATTTTATTGTTTTATATTTTTATTATTTTATTGTTTCCCTTCTACGTGATTTTACAGAGAACCAAGAATATAATATAATGACGACAATGTTGGTGGTAGGGACTGATGCTGATTGTAGTGATGATATTGACATCGATGATGATAACGATGGGAATGGTGACTGACACTGGTAGCGTTGATGGTACTGATGATTATGCTGTCAGTGATATCGATACAGACGACAACACTGATGATTGCCACAGCAGTGGAAAGCCATTACCGACAGTGTTAATTCTAGTATTGATGACATCGACGAAGATGATGATGGCGATGATGCCTTTAACAATGACGATGGTAGTGGGGTGATGTCAGATGGTGGCAGTCGTGTGATGGTGGTGATGATGGTGGTGATGTTGTTTGTCAGGCCAAATCAACCTGGCGCAGCTGCGCCTGCAGCACATGCAGCACCGCCTGAGCCGCCTGGCCGCCTCCATCAGGCAGCCGTCCTCCCAGCATGCACCGCAACGACCGCTCACCTCCGTTCACATGGTCAACCAACAGCCAATCATCCTGCAATATCATAGTGCACAGGTAACCCACACAGCACATGAATGACGCTTATTATTATTTATAATAGCAAAAATAGTTCTAGCATGCTATTGAGATTATCAGACCCACTTTCCCCCTCCACCCCTGTTTTTTGAAGCAGAAGTTGGGGGATGCGTCTTCTAATCGGGGTGAAAACATTCGTCTTCCAGAAGACGAATGGTCTAACGTAGACGGTTCCTCCGTAGCGGTCCATCACCACGCAGAGGGCAGAAGACGGCACCACTGGCCGTTCGGAATTCAACGTCCACAGAGCGTCTGTCTCCCCCATTGCAAAGCAGCGCGGTCACAACCGCCTTCTGGAAGACTGCTGTCCTTATTAGGATGGTAGTCTCTTGATTATATAAAGGGCTTTCTTCAAAATGACCCAAAAGTTTGGGGTGCACCTTATTTTCCAAAGTGTCGGATAATCCAGAGACTGTGTGGTAAGTTAGCATCCTCAAGTGTTGACAGTTCCTATTTCTTAATAATATATCCAGGGAATTGTATTAAAGCACCGTATTCATAATCGGGGCATGAGTTGGAAACACCCCGTTAAGTCGTGTCAATTGAGCTCATTTTAAATCATCCCATCATGTGCCTTATCCTAAAAATGTTATTTCTTGCAACGTTTGCCCCAGCAGTCTTTTAAAGGCTACACAAGAGATATTTCCGTTTGTATATGTACGTTTGTCTGCATCTGTGGGCGTGTCTGTTTATATTTAGTGAGGAGTGGTACTGTCACCGTTAGCGTGCTGCACTATGAACCTGGTGACCGGGTTCGATTCCTGCTCACAGCCAACACCAGTGATTATCTGAACGGGTTCTGGCTTCCTCTATTGGACTCAACCTAAAATGAGTACCTGGTGCGGTGTGCAAACATCGGCACTTGGGAGACAAAGCGGGCCAGACGTGGTGCTAGCCACCCACCCCCTCCTGTGCTATTCTGGCCTTCATAAGTGCTCACTAACAGCACTTGCCCCAACAATATCTTAAGGCTATATGGAGGATCTTTGTTTATATGTGTTTCATAGGTCCTCACTAACAGTACCTGTCCCAGTAGTCTGCTAAAGACTTTCGGTGGGGCGGGGGATCTTTGTCTTTTATATAACTGTGGTACCCCTGTGTCTCCCTACCCACCACACAGCCCCCCAGGCTGGTCACCCTGCCCCCCAGTTCACGGGGGCCCCCCTGCGGACCCCTACCTAACCCGCTGCAGCAGCTGCAGCAGTTCTCCACGGGATCCATTCCCGGGGGGTCAGCGCCACCCCACTCCAGCCAGCAAGGGGTACCCCCCCAACTCATGCGGCAGGTGAGACATGGTTGGGGGACACAGGGGGTTGGGAGGGGTGGAGGGTGGGGGGGAGGGTCCACCTCACGACAGCCAACTGGTGGGGAGCGGGGACATTTACGTGTGGTTACGTGCATGTGGTTTTGTGTGTGTGTGTAGTGTTGTGGTTAGCATGCTGCGCTATGAACCCGGCTACCTGAGATCGATTCCCACTCACAGGCTTCCACAGTGAGGATTATTTGAATGAATACCTAGTGCTTTGCGTAAACATCGCCACTGGGGAGACACCCACCCACCACCCCCCCCCCCCCCCCCCCCCGTGCCGGCCTTCATAGGTGCTTGCTAACAGCACTTGCCCCAACATTCTGTTCAGGGCTCTACGGGGGATCTTTATCTTTGTTTGTGCTCCTTTTGCAGCACTCTGCGGGGGTTGGGGGACCTGGACCCACAGGTGGTTCCCACCTCTCCATGGGTGTCTCATCAATCCCGTCCGTCACTAACCCCGAAAACCTACCCACGGTACCCGACATCCCTCCCATACAGGTGAGCTCGTGGGCACCTGTCGACACACACACTAAATACAGCTTCTCCGTGAGTAGCCTTGACCAGAGTGTTGGCAGGAGCTGCTAACGAGCACTTATTAAAAACCGGCTCGGCACTCAATGGGGGGGGTGGTGTGTGGTTAGCATCATGCTCAGCCAACTATGTCTCCCCAGTGTCGATGTTTTTACACACTGCGTTATTGTTTCTCTTTTAATGCTGAGTCAACCTAGCAGAAGCCCAGGACCGGTTCATTTATCCCTCACTTCGCCGTAACTAAGACTCGAACTCGGGTGACTGGCTTTGTAGCACGGACGCGCTGGTAGCCACCAAACCGCCGCTCCCTCCCTCACCATATATACATATTACTCAAGATGAGTTTTTGACTCAAATAGTTATTGACTGTGTGTGTGTTTGTGTGTGAAGCGAGATTGGTTAATCACTTCCCCCCCCCCCCACACTCTATCCTCTCACAGCTGGACGAGTTTGGCGGCATGCTGCTGCTGCGAGACGGGCCCCCCCCCGTCCACCTGTCCCACGGCGCCACGGCCGCCCCCCCCGCCCACCTCTCCTCCCCGGGGTCAAGCTCGCAGTCGCCCCATCCTCCGTCGGTGCAGTCGCCCAACCTGGGTGCATTGCACCTGCACGGTAATTTTGAACCGCGGTCGTGCCGGGGTGGCGCAGCGGCGGCAAGGTGGGGCGCAGTGGGAACATTGGTGCCTCACAGCGGCGAAGGGACCTGGGTTCGACTCCAGACTCGGGCACCTCTGCGTGGAGTTTGTATGTTCTCCCCCTGTTCTCGGTGACCCGAGTTCAATTCACGCTCACAGCCACCAACACCAGTGAAGATTATCTTAACCGGTCCTGGGCCTCCCCTAAATCGGCTCGGCCTCAAATGAGCACCTGGTCCGGTGTGTAAGCATCGCCACTAGGGAGACAAAGGTGGCCGGGCGCGGTGCTGGTCACCCACCCCCTCGTGTGCCGTGCCAGCCTTAATAGGTGATGGCTAACTGCACTTGCCCTCAGTCTGTTAAGGCAATATGGGGGGGGGGGGGTCTTTGTTTGTCTGTGCCAACACAGGGGCCGTCAACTCGACGTCTCACATGGCTCCCGTTCGACCCTCAAGCGCCTCCAGTAACGGCAGCCGAGCCAGGTACCATCACTCGCCCCCTCGGGCTATCACTGCTGCTCGTCGTCCTCCTCCTCGCACTGCTTGTGTGTGTGTGTGCCAGATGTGCTCATGCCTGTGCTTGTATTCCTGTGCGTGCGCGTGTATTTTTGCGTGCCTCCGTGTGTGTGCGCGTATTTGTACATGTGTTCCTGTGTAATCCAGCAGTGAATGTTGACTAAGGGTGGAACATTATTATTATTATTCCTCTTGGTGTTACATCGCGCCCGAAAATGCGCCGAGCGCTGCTCAATTCTGCAGCCTGTGCACGACACATCTGTTTCCGCTTGCCCTCCCAATAAAATAGAACATTTAAGAAGAAGAAAAAATCCAGTTTCTTTTACTCATTATTTCTTTTATTTACTACTTACTTTTCTTATGCTATTTGTTGCACACGGTTACACTTTATTTTGCTCGGTCGGTGTCAGCCACTGAGGTTGTCACAGAGTTTATTTTCTCTTTCCTGTTACTGTACGCCCCCCTGTACCGTTCCCGTCCCGTTGTATTGTGCACCGATGCACTACTTTATTGAGGGCGATCTTGGTACGTAAAATACATATTAATTGATTTACTCAACGTTCTTCTATGCTGCAAATCCAAGACTGACAATTCCTAATGTATGTTCAAGCTTGGCACGCCAAGCCGCTTCGCCACCCTCGTACAGCCCAACAGAAACCAAAACAATTCCCCGCGCAACGCCAGTCACGCCGTAGGGAGGCCTTCATCCAGCAGTGACTTGACGAAGGTGCCTCCCAGATTTAATTGCTTTTTAAAATAAATATTAATATGTTAACGAGCGGTTATTTTTGCGTGTCCAACAGTGCCATGGGCGATCCGCTGGATCACATTTCCATCGTGAAGGTGGAGCAGGTCTACGTGAAGCAGGAGCCCGGCACCACAGCCAGCCACGGCAACGCCTGCCGCCACTCTTCCCCACCGCCGCCACCCCCGCCGCCGCAGCAGCAGTCGCACAGCAGCGGCAGAAGCAGAACTGCAGGTGGCACGACAAAAACGATAACCACCAAAGTGCGCATCAAGCCGGAAGGCAGCACGCCCAGCAAGCGGCGCTCCTGCATGGTGAGGCTGGCTGGGGGGGAGCGGTGCGTGTCGCGGTTGCCAAAGCGAACGGTGCCGTGTGGCGCTCGTGTGTGTGTGTGTATATATTTTTTTATCCGGCCGGGTGGTTCAAAAGGTCAAGAGCGCTGAGCGTGGCACTTTCAGTGGCAGCATGAATCAGTGCTGCTGCATAATGTCCCAACCATGGGTCACTTGAAGGGATCAAAGAGATGGCTCTATGATGTCCACTTGTGCAGACGGTTCTCTACCGCAAAGGGTTGCACTGCTTTGTGTACTTTCCAAATGTATTGTTTATCTCTGGAATCTTTGTTTCTTCTTGCATGCGTGAACCCGACACTCACCGCGTGTGTTCCCCTGCGTTTGTGTTTGGTTTTATGCTTCCCCCTACGCGGCGATGGTGGAAGCTCGGTTCTCGCGGGTCAAGCCTCACACCCCCGACCTCTAACCCCGGCTCGGCTGAGGGGGCTGGGGGAGTGACGAGCGGCAGCACAGGAAGAGGGGGAACAGGTGGGAGCCGCTCGCTTACACTTTCTCGTCCCAATTGGTTTCGTTCATTAAATTATACTCAGTTTTGAAGGTCGGTGGCATGGTAACAACGTAAGCTTCCTTACAAACCTCTTAAACCTGCTCACACAGCAAACATATATAAAATACATTTATTGAAAATTCTGTCCTTGAGCACAATGGCAATATGTTTTGTGCGTGGCAAGGCGGCGGGGGCGAGGCAAATGCCTCGGCGGACGACGACGACCCGAACGAGGACTGGTGCGGTGTGTGTCAGAACGGAGGAGACCTCCTCTGCTGCGAGCGGTGCCCCAAGGTCTTCCACCTGAGCTGCCACGTTCCGGCCCTGCTCTCGTTCCCCACGTGAGTGGGCTCGCGGTCTGGTTTGGGCGGGCGGGTTCGGCTTGGCAGATTTGGGTGGGTTTGGGCGGGTGGGTTCGGGCCGGGCGTGTTTTGGTGGGTTCTGGGCGGGTTTGGGCGGGCAGGCACGGCCAGGGGCGAGAGGGTGAGCAGGGGGGGGCGGGTCGGTGAGAGGGCAGGTGAGCGAAGAGGGCGGGTGAGCGAGTGATCGGGTGTGTGAGCGAGCAAATTAATATGTACTCCCATGTGCTCGCTTTTGTGTCTCCATTGCTGGTGTTTACACACGTGTTCACGGTTGTCCGCTTCGGTCTAGAAACTGTGTGTTGTCATTATTATGATATTGCTGCTCTTGTTAATGAGTGTTATCTCTGCTCCCCCGCTGCTCACCACTGCTCCCTGCTCAGCGGGGAATGGCTGTGTGCTTTCTGCCGGAGCGTGGGGAATCCAGAGATGGAGTACGACAGCGAGGATCAGCAGCATGGGCTGGACGGGAAGCGCAAGACCCCCCTGCTGCTCTCTCCGGGGCTCTCGGGGCCCGACCAGCGTGTACGCACGCAACAAAGATCACCCGTATAACCTTAACTGACTTTTGTGGCAAGTGCTGTTGGCGAGCGCCTTTTGTGAAGGCCGGCCACGGCACACGAGAGATTCGGTGGTCAGCACCTTGCCTGGCCGCCTTTGTCTCCATAGTGGCGATGTTTACATATTGCACCAGGTACTCTTTTGAGGCTGAGTTGACCTAGGGGAGGCCCAGGACCCATTTCGATATTCGTCACTGGTGTCGGCTGTGAGTGGAAGTCGAACTCGGGTTACCAAATTCGTAGCGCAGCGTGCTAACCGCTGTACTAACACTCCCACTACACTAACACATGTACAATGACCTTTGACGGTCTGTTGAAGAAAGTGCTATTAGAGAGAGCACCTGGTGAAGGCCGGCACAGAACACCAAGGGGGGTGGGTGGCCATCTACATGTGATCACAAGCACGCATGGTCACACAGATGCCAAGGCACAGGCACGTGATCAAGGACACGCTCAAGCTTTACATCGGAAGTCACGGGTGAAGCGTTTCAGTGCAACTGTATACCCACGTGTGTGTTTTTTTGAATTTACGCTGGCCTGTGTATCCGTGTCTGTGCGTGTGCTTGTGTGCAGAAATGTGAGCGGCTGCTTTTGCACCTGTTCTGCCACGAGCTGAGTGCGGCATTTCACGAGCCCGTCAGCCACTCGGTACACAGCCCGATACACTCACCCTGCATGTGTGTGTGTGTGCGCACCATAAGTTGAGGGCAGAGCTCCTATCCTGTTTACAGCCCTAGACCAGTGGTGGAAATTCCACATTCCTCAGGGATTGTGAGTCTACCTGCCATGCCCCCCCCGCCCATCCTCCTCAACCATGATATGTACACAGTTGCTCGTGTAAACGCGGTGTAGACACGGACGTGTGTGTGTGTGTGTGTACATGCGTCTGTGTGTGTGTTTGCGTGCGTGCGCGTGTTTGCGCGCGTACGTGTTTACATGGGCGCGTGTTTACGTACATGCGTGTGTGTTTATGTGCGTGCACGCTCTCCAGGTGCCCAGCTACTACAAGACGATCCGCAAGCCCATGGACCTGTCGACCATCAAGCTGAAGCTGCAGAAGAAGCACATGGATCACTACCACACTCCCGCCGAGTTCGTGAGCGACGTGCGGCTCATCTTCAAGAACTGCGCCAAGTTCAACGAGGTGACTGGTCTCTGGCGCTTTCGCCGTTGTCACGTTCATCGCAGGAGCAGTCCTCGTCGTCGTTTGCGCAATCGTCACAATCAGTGATCGTTGCCATCATCACCGCCTTGTTAATCTTCTTTGACGCCCATTGCGCCAGGAACTGGAACCCCCGCCCCCACACTCCAGTAAAGCAAAAAGATTTCCCCTTTCTGTACCCTGTTAACCAAAACCATCCCCCTCCCAATGCCCTAGTAACCAGAACCATCCCTTCCCCCCATACCCTATTAACCAGAACCATTCCTTCCCCCCTATGCCCTATTAACCATAATCCTGTCTGCGTACACCTCCCCCCCTCCCCCCCGCGTGTCTCTCTGTTGTGCGCGCAGCCTGACTCGGAGGTGGGCCGTGCGGGCCTGTCCGTCCTGTCCTTCTTCGAGGAGACGCTCTCCCGGCTTTACCCGCAGCTGTGCGTGCCCAACACGCCGGCGTCCGTGTTCGGCACAGACGGCCCTCCCACCTCTTCGGCGTCATCGTCGGCGTTAACGACGACGGCGGCGCCACCGTCGCCGCCGCTGCCGCCGTCGTTGCTGTGGCTGTCGTCGTCCCCGCCGCCGCCGCTGCCGCTGCCACCCACGCCTCTTCGCTCGGCCTCGTCCTCTTCCTCGTCGCCTCCGCGGCCGTCGTCGGTCCCGTCGCCGAACCCGGCCAGCGCCGCCTCCTCAGTGCCGACCTTCACCGCCGCCGTCCCCCCCGGTGGAGGAGGACCGGGAGGGAAGAAGAAGGGCGGAAGACGGAAGCTGAACAACAATGACGATGACTATCATGACGACGGGGAAATCGAGACGTCTGACGAGGACTTTGAGCCTCGGCGGAAGAAGCGTGCCGGGCGCGGGGATGAGAAGCCGGTTCACATCAGGTGATGGAGGAGCGCGGTTTGACTCGGGGTCCGCTGAGTGGCCTGGGGGGCCGGGGTGGGGGGAGGGCACGCCGTGTGTGTGTGAGCATGCATGGGGTGATGTCAGCTCTTCATTGTGATCCAGCCGGCGGAGCCATAAGAGATTCATTGGCTCGATAGTAGATTGATTCACGTGGGGAATTGGTGTTGAGTCGCATTAAGATTGAGTTCGATAGGGGTACGTGTGTAGATTTGCTTTGTTATTGTTTGTATCATTACCACCGGCGCTCCAGTTTTGACACGATCTGTATTCAAGGGGGGGAAAAAATGCAACATGACCATGAAGTGAGTAATTTTAGTAAATACTGTTACAGTCTAATGCTGCCACGTGGGGGTATGCATTAACTAAAGCCTTGCATTTTAACTGCAATGTTACTTTTAACTCAGCCAATCAACCCTCGGGGGGTCGATAAAATATGTCCCGCTTTGTGGGGGAAGTGAAAAGTGGTTGTCCAATGAATAGCCTTGCTCCCCCACCATAGGAATGTGGAATTCTCAGCCACGTCTCAGGGCTGAACACTGGAGATTTAAACAAAAACCTTGGTCTTACTCGCCTGCGAAAGTATCTCGCTGAGAGTCATTGAAAAAAATGTATTCTTTCAGAAACATAATAAAACGGTACTTGCTTCATTTTAATGGACCAGGAAGAAAGTTCACTGTTAATCACGATGTTCACGGGAACAGGTTTAACGATATACGTGGTTACGTGGGTGTTGTTTGACCATGCTTCACCTCTGGTTGGTACGGGTCGGTGAAGGGCTGGGATCATAGAGTTCAACATTTCCCTCTGCTGCCTAGCACGTGGCCCCACGGCCTATAACGCCTGTTTTGCACCGCGGTGCGCTATCCAGTCTCGGCCCTGAATAAGCATCTTGAGATCTGACGAAATGGGCCACACATTCCAGGTGACTTGGTCACAGGCTAAGGCCTACTCCTGTAAATGATCAGCGCGTTTGTGACCCGATGCCTGGAGACTCAGTCCAGTGCACAATTTAAACAATTACAGCGGCACGTCACTGACATCCCTTGCGCATGGTCGATGTGTGTGACGTGAAAGTGGGTTCAGATTCATGTAGGGTTTGAAACTGAAAGGTTTTTTTTTCCCCCCCCCACAAATAATTAAACTAGTCCCACATTCTGTTGGTGCTATTTCGTTTTTCTTTAGTTCGTGTTTAAAATTTTAAATGAACATTCGATTAGATATTTTTACCAAAATTGACGTTTTTGTCGCAATATATTTTTTTATTTTATTGATAACGTTTCTTCAGGTTAACTAGCCTAATTAAATGTATATTTTTTTGATCAATGAACCATTGTATTTTACTCTACCAGATAAAAATCATCATTTATGTTCAGTTTTAAATACATTTATTTTGACGTATATTTATTATTTACAAAACATACTTTTAAACGCTACCGTTAAAATTGTGACCTTGATTTTACGTTTAGTTTTTTACTATCTTCTATAATTTTTTTATGTTTAGGATGTCTTTATAAAAAAAAGGTAATATAATCGCCATTCATTTGTAATTCATTATTTTGTGTATTTTTCTTTTGTAAAATTTTATAAAGTTTCTATTTAATGTTCCTAAAATTTACTCACTCATTTAGCGAAATTTAAATGTTACCGCTGTTCACGATATGTGCGGACCGAGCGATTTTTTATTTATTTTTTAGTGTCGCAGTGAGTAGACCGCAGCATTGTGAACCCAGCGACCAGAGTTCAGCCGCCAGCCACGGCTAACATCAGTGGGCGAGTGATATCTGAAGCATTCCGGGGCTCGCCTTTCACCAGCCAAGGACTGCCAAGTGCGGTGTGGTCAAACAACCCCTAGTATGGTCAAACAAACCCCTATGGACACGGTGCGGCATTCATCCAGCAGTGAATCTGCAAAGAAATGAACACGATTATTCAATTTACATCGTTGTGAAATGTTATCGTTGTAAATCCAAAAACTGCCATCTCCCACGTTCAACTAGTGTATCATCACACTCGGCATGCGAATCTGCTTAGTGACCTAGTACAGCCAAAACATATTTTGCACAACTCGACACCATCGTTGCACAGCCAATCGCAGCCCATCCGAGAATATCACCCTCCCGAGGCTCATAGTGGTGCGCCTCTACACCTTACTGAAGCGGAGTGGTTGTAAAACCGTATTTATCCAAAGCAGCTTTCTAACTGGGTCCCGAGCAGGGTTCGCAACACCACTCTTCATCCAGCAGCGGGTGGAGAATGATTGCCCGCTATGACGAGCAAGCGACGCCCACCGGCGGAACGAGACTTTCTCGCAAGCGACCGGTTGTGATTCGGACGTAACGACGAGTCTGTTTCTGGCGGCAGTGGCGGCAGCGTAAATTCCACATTCCTTTGGCAGGAGACAAATTTGTCTGTATGACGACCGCCTCTGACGTCTCGCAAAGCGATACACGTGTTATCGGCCCTGGAAGGACCGCGTTGGTAATAATGACGATGTCAGTACTTTGATGTTACCGGCGACCGGGAATTGAATCCCACTGTATATATTTGTGTTTACTTGTGAATACCGTGGGTTTCAATCCAAACAAACAAAACGCTTATGACGGAACGATACCTGTTTCACGTTGAACCAGAAACGGTCAATGTTCCGACCAAGAGGCCTTGCTCAAAAGGGCTCGCATCATCACCAGGACCCAAAGCCTTCTCCTGCTCAGCGAAGATTTAAACAAACAACACTTGTGGAACCCATTGCCGGTCCCTCTGCGACGACGCAAATGTCGATAGACCTTGGTGAACGATTGTGTCGTGGCCGAACGGATATTTAAAATGCACCAGCGGCAGATTCCACTGATCTTTACGGAGAAAGATAGATCGTGTATGTTTGCATGTGCGAACGGTGTATATTTATGTATATATTAGGGATGTATTCCTCATTTTATGATCCTGGACATTGAGAGTTTTGGATCTGTAAAAAAAAGGAAATCTGATCGTTGCAAAAATGTAATGTCACATAAAAGTGACTTCATTTGTGTTACGAAGTGATGTCACTTCCATGCTTTTCCTGCCAAAAGTGCCAGCGTTTAGACGTTAGAAGATGTGACTTGTGGGTAAATTATTGAAATATAACAAATTTTAATTCAAGTTTTTGCTTTACTGTTGGAATTTTACGTAAAAAAATACTAATGTTTAAACTTATTAAAGAGGACTTCATTTTGTGCATAAACAATAAAAGTTATTCAAGTGGAATAATGTTCTATTATACGACAATATGAAATAAAATATGCAAATTGCCCCTAATCCAAAAATCATATCAAAGAACGTGTAATGAAAAGCTCATCCCTAATATATGTATGTATGCACATGGCAGCTGCAGTGCATTGTTGGTTGTTGGTAGAGATTCTGCATCTGTTGCGTGACTTCCAGTGGATTTTAAACGAGCATTTTATTTGGATTTGTAAAATCTTTCTTATATATATAAACCACCATTCAGTGGGATTGGCCAATGTGACGGGGGTTCTGCATCTTACGCAGTGATGGGGTTTCTGTATCGGATGGAGCCAGGGTTTTATTGAACGTCAAGGGTTTCGTATGGACATTAAACGAGGATAGTTCGCCGCCGTGACCAGTAATGCACAACCAGATTTCCATATCTGGTTTACTTTCCTTCCGTTGAGCCAACAGATAGCGGATGTATCACTGTAGCTGTTTCGTGTATGTACATATATACTGAATTCTTCGAATTATAATGCACATTCCCCCCCCACACCCTCCAATATTTTGAAGCCAAAGTTGCGGGGGTGCATCTTGCAATTAGGGGAATTCATGTCTTGTGCAATCCACATGTTGTAACACAACCATTCAGAATAATTTTCTGGAAAGCAGTTCCTCCGTAGCGGTCCGTGATATACAGGGAGACAGCTCACCACGGCACACAGCAGATAGCGCCACTCGGCAACTGATCGCAGTGCCTCGCGCCCGCATCCTCTCCTTCACTCGAGCGAGTGCGTTATTGACGGGAGACGTTTCGGGTCCGTTGGGGGCGGGGGGGGGTCCGCTTTGGAAAGTTGCCGCCGCATCCAATCGCAATTGGTGCTGTGGCTGACGGTGGGCGGTCATCGGATCGTGTTAGCGGGGCGGTGAGACGACCAAGCGATTGCGAGTTTGTTGCCTGTCACAGAGATTCGCGGTTCTTCCCCCCCCCCCCCCGGCCGTCCTGGTTAACACTGCTGCTGTTCTCACTGTGAAATATTTGCTGCCTGCTTCACGGGGGAAGTTAAAGACGTTTGAAAAAAAGGGGGGGGGGGGGGGGGGGGCCTTGTGTGCCAGTGGTAATGAACCAAATGTGAAAAGATGACTTAAATATCTGAATTGAGTAAACCAGCCGTAACATTCACCCCCCCCCCCCCCTATTGACAGACGAATGCCCACTTTCAATCCGGTGCTGTGTTCACCTTGTGCCACACAGGATAAGCTACCATCAGGGGGTCTCTTAAAGACGTTTGTTCCCTTATGGGCACAATTTAAATGCAAGTTGGTATTGTGTTGATGGGCGCGACATAGCCATGAGCAGAGAAACGGGACGAATAGGATCAGGGTTAGTGGCAAGAGTTTGGGCCAGGTACACTCATTGGTTGTAGCGGTATTCTTCACGGCCGTTTGACTGCCGTGACTGAACCAATAATACTGGATATCCCAAGCACCATCCCGAGCCAGCCACCACGCTAAGGCTTTCCGAGGTGACCAGCTCACCCTCGTTCAGATACATGCTGGTCTTGCCTGATGATAGCTGAACCGTTCGGCGCACGGCGCAGAGAGCATGGTTACTTTGAATCGGAGCTCCCTTTGTCACGTAGTAGAACAACAACAACGGCTGCCATTCGACGCGAGGCGGCGGTGACCACACCGCAGCACTTGCATCAGGCTCGGTGCACATCGCACCCAAACCAGTGTCTTATCAGTTTGGATCCGCATTACCATTTGGGACACACAAGATCCTTTAATTGAATCGGCGCTCTACTATATGGAGGACACAGACATAGTGGTGGTAATGGAGAAAGGAGGTGGTGGTGGCCGAGGAAGTGATAGTGGTGAAATAAGAGGTGGAGGGGAAGGAGGTGGTGGGGTTCAGGCCAGCTTGAGTAGTCTGTCGATGTTGTTGCCATTGCTGTGGTATTTTGACACTGAAGAACTGTGAATGTCTTTGCTCAACGTCACAATAATCCCTTGTTTTATAAGTGCGTGTATCCTGGTCTGTGTGGACACGTGTGTAAGGGCACGTCTATCTGTGTGTGTGTTTACCTGTTTGTATCCGAGTGTGAGTACTTCACCTCGGTGTGCGTGTACAAATATGCGTGTGTGTTGTGTTTTGACGTGTAGCTATGTGGCATTCTATTCCATTTGTAATTGTGGTGCACTGGCCCAAGCCCTATCGTTTAACTCCACCACGTGACCGTGAATTTCGGTTGCTGTCATGAATATCAATGGGGGGGAAGAACAACCACATCACCCCATGATGGTCTATGTAGACATCACATCCGTGAGTTTGTGGGTTTTAATTAATCCATTGCGCCCTTTTAATAAGCAGCAACCCCGCTCCATTCAACACTAAAGACTCTTCGCAAGCAACCTGCAAGCCCAGGGACGGAGGGAGAACCCCTCCCAGTCTTTCAATTGACTTTTGGTTTGCACGCGGAAAGTCGCTGCAGATTTCACCTGTGCGCTGTAAATATGCTACCGCGATGACGTCACTGGAGCGCTCCGACTGGGCGCTCCAGAAAGTCGCTTGGAAAGTGATTCGTTTTGTCAACAGAGGTTGAAATTCATTTTGGGGAGAGCCCCCCCACCCCCCCACTGATTCGGACACGGCCATTGTTGTCCGAGTCGTCGTCGGGGCTGGCAGTGATTTTATGGGGAGAGAAGGAAATTACAGAGGAGCAAAAACGAAGTATATAAAATGTCGACCAATACCGCGTAGAGGTAGGCTGCGTAGGAGTCTGTAATAAGGCAGATTTGGCGAACATTGTGGATTATTAACGAGCCAACGTTAGAAATATTTTTTACTGTCGAGGTGCGTGCGTGCTTAGCCGGTGTTACGAGTGGCATCCACCTAATGTACACGAATGGGCAATGAGTAAAGAAACGATGAGTGACGTGGCTTAGGAATACATGTAACCTTTCCATGCCTCCTGGTTAAAACGACACGAATCGTAATGTAAATAAATAAACGGCAAGTTTGAAAGTGATTTTTTTAACTGCTCCGTGTTTTGGCGCAAAAGTACATTGCCGGCAAATTTTGGGCAGAATTTTTGTACCAAATTTGCGGTAAATTGCAGCACTTTTTCGCCAAACTTAACCCTTGTGTTGTTGCGGCCAGCTTGTAGCGTCCCACAGCTAGACAAAGCCTCCCCATTCCCCAAGTTGCTCCCATCCTGAGGTCATTTTCAGAGCTGTCACGTTAATTCCAGCGAATGAGCCTTTTGGCAAAAAGTTGAATTTTTTTCTATATTTTGAAGCTTTCGTGACTGCAAGGATTCATACTCTTTGGTTCTATTCGGTAAAGTCACGTAGGTAAAACAAATTAAAATAAATTGAAATAAAATGAAAGGAACAATTAAAACACGTCGTTTCGGAGGCAAAGCAAGCTTCCGTCTTCAGGTGGGACCAGTCAGCAAAATCGCTGCACCAAGTGAGCGATTTTGCTGTTACTGGTCCCACCTGAAGACGAAAGCTTGCTTTGCCTCCGAAACGTCGTGTTTTAATTGTTTCTTTCATTTTATTTCAATTTATTAGAATTGTTTTATTTAAAAAAGTAAGCATTTTCAAAACGTTAATTGGAGAGTTTTCTCGGTGATTGTATGTACTGTATGTTGAACTTATTTTGCGCCGTACGTTAGCCAGCCGTGCCGTGCTGAATCGGATGTTCTAATAGTTTCTACACCAAATAGAGAATACTTGTTTTTCCATCAATGTATGAATAAATTTGCATTTTGTAAGATGTACATAACTGTTACGGAGGAATATTGGGGGTGGTACTTCGCATCTCCGTTTGTTGTGGCTGGGCCTCAGTCGCTATGTAAGGTAGCCACTGTTGACTTCCTCCAAAGTGGTGCCTATTTTTTATCAGAATCATATTTATACTGGAGGAATCCGATGAGCTATAAAGCTATTTCTCACATGTCCAGTAGGGGAGGCTAAGAACGTTACAACAGCAATACAAAACACGATCGTCCAAATTTTCGATTTAAAGCTTTCGTGACTGCAGCGATTCATATTGGTTCTTTCGGTAAAGTCACGTAGAAGGGAAATAATAAAAATAAAACCGCCACTTTTTTCAAAATGTTCTTGCTGTGGTTTTCACACCTGATGATGATTGCTTGTGTTGCAATCGAAACGTCATAAGAATTTTGTTTTATTTTTATTATTTTATCATTTCCCTGATACGTGACTTTACCGAAAGAACCCAGAATACGATCGTCCAAAGTCTAAGAAAGGTAAACAAATCACCCAAACACATACAAATAAAACCTAAACCATGCCAATCCTACCAGGCAAAGCTCACCAAAATATTAACTTATTTTTCATAAGCGACCTGGCCACGAATGATCGCTCAACAAAGTGGCCCCATCATTTGGACATTTTTATAGCGGCTGAAAATTATCTAAATAACCTTAATGCAATCCTTCTAGAGGGGATGTTGAACTGTAAAATTACGCTCCAGTTCTTATGAATGTTTTTGCAAAGCGTGAACCCTTGACTCGAGTAAAAGTCGTTTTGGGAACTTATCTTCGTAAAAAAATTGCTTGTAAATGTAAACGCCTTTGAGTCTCGTTATTCTTCCTAGATTCACTGTCGAGTTACTTTTTATCGTTAATGTTTTTCTGTTTTATACGGTATTGCAAGTTCGTCTAAATGGTTCTGCTCTTCTCAAAGTGTTGGGATTGATTTGAGCGTTGAGCCTTTCAGAAAACGAGAAAAATAAAACAATCTCAAGCGTTTTTAAGTGAACTAGAAAAATAATGTCTTAATACAAGGCCCCAAAAAAATACTCAATGTTACTTTGTGCTTTGTAAGTTCACAGTTCAAGTTAATAAAGCAAATGGAAAAGAACACAACACCGATTCTCTTCATCACCTAAAGAATTGCCTTATGGTTTATTCGTATCAAAAGCAGATGTTTTTGATATCCGAGTTATCATCATCACGTTTAGTCCGGTCATCCTCGCAGCGGCATTTGGCAAACTATCGAACAAAAAGGGTCACCGCATCACGTGCTTTCAGATGCGCTTCTGCGGCCGTCTGGAACGCTGTTCCGCTATTAGAAAGCCACTGGAGCAATGCTTTTAAATATAAATTGAAAGCGCATTTCTTTCAAACTGCTTTTTGTGTTTAGTTTGTTGTCCTTTCCTCGCGCCTCCGATTAGCACGGTTGGCTGCGTACAGTGTAAAATAAGTTCAACATCCATACATCTGCCATGATCAATCCACTGCTAGGTGTACACCACATCCCTTGCACACGAGTCAATCCCATCGCATCACAACGCAATGTGTGCAGAGAGTTCATCTCTTTCCACTGAAATTATCCACCCCAATCCACTCTGTTTGGATACCTGCTTGAGGTTACTGGCCAGTACATGAACCAATATTTCCTGCTGGTGCGTTGGCCTGAACCCATTGGTGGCGCTGTGCGAGGGAGGCTGTCTCGTTTAAGCAAACAGAGATAGTCCACCGCCGGCTGCATTAAATAATTCAGTTGCGTACCTTGGCCACTTATTTTGAAGAGCTGCGCGATAGCTCGCAGTCAGGGGTACGGTGGCACACAAGTGACACCTCTCCCACAGTCCCACCTCTCTCGGTAGTACTTGTCTTACAGAGCTGAATAAACTGAACTGTGGCTCATTTGAAGGCCGATGTTGACATTATTATCGAGGCTTCACCCCCCCCCCCCCCCGTTACCTACGCGTATTGTCAGTAGAGCCCCATATGCAAGCGTACGCATTTGGGTTAACCCCCTCCATGCGTACGTACTAAATGGATGCCCCCTAACCTGGAGTCCCTGTCGTGCCAGTGACCGGAGGGAGCTCCACGTGGATGATTCCTGGGGGTGCTGGCCAGGCCACATTCTGAGTGGCCTTTGACCGTTGGTGCTCAGACTACTGGAGCAGTTCATTCTGGCGATAGGTACTTCCTCTTTATCTTCTCGTCTTAGGATATATCTATAAATGCTAATTGCTGTACTGTGGTTAATCGGCTCACACTTACGAGCATATATGTTCAATATTCACTTCTGCAACAACCGGGGTATTGCCCTTAACATCACCATAAAACAAAACTCAATCTCCTGTTCCAAATGGAAATAGGGTCTTACCAGCAACTGACCTCACAGTGATCCCCTCCTGCAGCTCCGATATCTCTCTGGTTCAAATGTCGACTGTGTATTCAACCTGGGATATCACCCGTTTTTCACAGCCCTGATGTTGAGTTCTCTGGTTCTCATTCTCTGTGCCTCTGCGTTTATCTGACTTCACGAAATTCACTTGCTGTTTATCACTCACCAAACCAAGAACCACTCGAAACCCTTCTATCGTCTTACTACCACCACCAAAGAAATGATATACCAGCAACATCCTGTTGGAGATCATTGTCCTTGGTCAACAAGGCCCTGAACTGAAAGGGAAAACATTATTAGGCAACGTTGCTGGTAATGGACCTTCATCGCAGAAAGACTGAAGAGCAGTCAGAGGCTGCTCACTGCACCACACACACACCATGTGACCCTGATCAAAATTAAACTTGAGGAATGTTTTTAGATGAAGCAGTGGGGAGTGAACAAACGTGCTCGGTTGTATAAATTGAAAATGTACTTTATTGTGACCTTGATGTTCAGACGATGATGAAGATGACGATGATAATGACGACAACGGTTACAACGGTGACGCCATCCCAGTACACACTTTAACGTATTTCCCCAGTCCGCAAAATCCATTTTGGGTGATAGGAAATTCGCAAAAAAAGCACTTTAACATCCTTCCTTGCAAACGAAGCCAATAAAGAGAAAGAAAAAAAGAAATACATTAACGTTTAAAATAACATGGACAAAAATAATCCCAAACTTGGCAGACTTTGTTGTTGTTTAAACGCTTCGGGGGGGCCTCATCTTTTTTTTGTATTACTTGTCGCTTACGCCAAATCATTGAATGCGGCTGCGTTTAAACAGACGGCGAACGTGCGAAGCCATTTTCTTTTTCCGAGCGGGCGTCGCCAAAATGTGTCGACCGCAACTCCCTCCGGGCCGCCCGTTGCGTTGGGCAAGGTGAGCCGCGAGCGAGATGCCCGCGTCCGAATGGGCGACGCGGTTGTGAAATGTTACCAGCGACTTCACCCGCGACACGGAGGGGTGCCAAGAGCACGCACCCCGATCGGCCAAATCGGCATGGAGCTCGGAGGAGGACTTCCACCAATCGCATCCCGGCCTACGATCGCTAAAGGGAAGCAACCAGCATCGACACCGCGTCGGGGAAACCGTCTTGTCGAGACCGGGTCACCCAACGGGGCCGCGGTTGCCCAACAGAGGTCGGGGGTGTCTATCAGCGACTACCAAAGCCCAACCAAGGCCCCGTTCACCAACAGATTCCGATGTCTGACAGACTGGTAGAAGCGAGCAGCAAATCGCTCCGCGCTCAAAGACAATGACGAGATCTCGCTCGGAATAAACGTCGCACCACGCTCGCGCGACCCGCCCCGGTATTCCCCCCCCCCCCACCTTCCCCCCCACTTTGCCCATCCATGGGAGAGGCCTCGCGACTGCTGGGGGGTGAAGGCGGGCGGTGGGCAGCGCGCACCCCCCGCCACCCGCTACCCCCCATCCCACCCCTACTTGAGACACCGCTCAAAGTAAGTGGAGCCAATGTATCCCCCGCGCATGGAGCGATGGACATTCTGCTCGAAGAGCTTGCGGTTGCTCTGCAGAACCTCGGCCGCCTCCTTGTTCAGCGGGTCCTCGGGGTTGGGTTCCTGCCACGCGAGATCGAAATCACCGTCATCGTCAGTCACGATCATCTATCCCCTTGACGAGATGAAAGCTTCCCCCTCCCCCCCCCCACCGCAAGCCGCTGCCACCATCTCGTACAGCTAGCGCCCATTGCAAGAGCTGAATTTGTCGCTCCGCCCCCATGGAAGACGTTGTCTCGGGCGAGTGGTGGATGCGGCGAGTGGTGGATGCGGAGAGTGGTGGATGAAAGAAATGGTGGTTGTGGTGAGTGGTAGGTTTGGTGAGTGGTGGATGTGGCAAGTGATTCTGCTCACCAGGAATAGGTACTGTAGCCCATATATAATTGAGTTTATCGTCAGCACTGGTTTCCAGTCCTCACTGCAAACAAACATCATCATCACCACCATCATCACCACAACAATCTGTGGGTTAGCAGGTTTGCTCGATTTGAAGCATGCGTGGACAGGTGGGGAGTGAATGACTGGGCAAATCAGTGTTGTGTGGCTCTGGGTGAGTGTTACCGTGTGCAAGTGAGTGGGTGTGCGACCGTGTGAGTGGCTATGCAGATGGATGTTTGTAGTGGGAGCATGGCTGGGTGATTGTCTGGGTGAGCATCTGAATGAGTGACCGGGTAAGTAGCTGCTTCATATTATGTGGTGGGTGAGCGGCTGGATGAGTAGCCGTTTGGCTGAGTATGTGGTGGGTAAGTGATTGAGTGGCTGGGTGAGTGTAGGTCTGGTAGCTGTTTATGTGGACGGTGAGTGATTGAGTGGCTGGGTGAGTGTAGGTCTGGTAGCTGTGTATGTGGACGGTGAGTGATTGAGTGGCTGGGTGAGTGTAGGTTTGGTAGCTGTTTATATGGACAGTGAGTGAGTGGCTGAGTGAGTGAGTGGCTGGGTGAGTGAGTGGAGGGTGAGTGATTGAGTGGCTGGGTGAGTGAGTGGCTGGGTGAGTGATTGAGTGGCTGACTGAGTGGCTGGGTGAGTGAGTGGAGGGTGAGTGATTGAGTGGCTGGGTGAGTGTAGGTCTGGTAGCTGTTTATGTGGACGGTGAGTGATTGAGTGACTGGGTGAGTGAGTGGCTGGGTGAGTGAGTGGAGGGTGAGTGATTGAGTGGCTGAGTGAGTGAGTGGCTGGGTGAGTGAGTGGAGGGTGAGTGATTGAGTGGCTGAGTGATTGAGTGGCTGGGTGAGTGTAGGTTTGGTAGCTGTTTATGTGGACGGTGAGTGATTGAGTGGCTGGGTGAGTGAGTGGAGGGTGAGTGATTGAGTGGCTGAGTGAGTGAGTGGCTGGGTGAGTGAGTGGCTGGGTGAGTGAGTGGAGGGTGAGTGATTGAGTGGCTGGTTGAGTGGAGGATTTGATGCTGTGGCTACCGCAGGATGTTGAGACAGACGTTGCCCTCCAGGTCGATGTTTGGATGATAAACCTGAGTCTCGCACTTCACCTTGGGTGGGTCGTGTGGGTAACCCTGACCCACCTAAACAGACAACCACACACAAACACAACGAGGTCACAGCAAGTGCCGATTAAGGCCAACAAAAGACATGGTGAGGCACTTAACAAGCACCACTTGTGTGGCCACGTTTGCCTCCCCCCACTGCTAATGCTGACCACACTGTTAACACCACTCATTTTTGGCCAGGTAAACCAAGGTGAGGTCTCACTCATTGGTGCAGTTCATCATGGCCAAGAATTGAACACAGGTCGACTGTATTGTATTACAGTTGTAAACCCGAGGCCACACAAAGACAAAATTCCCCATTTAGCCACGCAGACTCTAGGGGTAAGTGCTCTTAACGAGCACCTATTAAAACCAAAACAAAGCACAGAGAGGTGATGTGGCCAGCAGCACCACACCCGGCCAGCTTTGTCTTCCCAGCGCTCATCTTTCCACACCGCAACAGGTACCCATTTTAAAGCTGAGGCAACCTAGGCGAAGCCCAGGACCGGTTCAAATATTCTCCACCGTCGTTGACCTGAGCTGGAACAGAGCTCAAGTTTCCAGGGTTCGTAATACAGTGCACGAACCACTACTACGTTGAGCGCTCCCCGCTTGGGCAACACAACAACCGCCATTCGCCACTAAGTGGCGGCGACGTCACCACGACGCTTGTGCCAGGCCATGTGCACATTGAGGCCACGTGGAGTGTCGAACGCCCGCTGGCAGGAGGTCACGGGGCAGACCCAGGTGCCACGGGTCGACTGACTGAGATGACTGGCTGATGCACCACTTGTGCCCCCTACTGTGCCAACACACACACACACACGCAGATACACTCAGAAACACATGCTTTTTTTCACTTTCACTGCTGCTACTTTACCTTAAAACTGAACACAAACTTTCCACCTTTGTAAAATCCCTGTGAATGGCAAAACAAGAGAGTTGAGACACGTCCTTTAAAAAAACACAAAGTCAATAGAGCGGTTGGAGATTCGGTGAGCCATTGCCACGCAAATTACACTTTGATGTCAACACAGAGAGCAGAGAAGCAGAGGCCAGAGGTGGAAGCCGCGTGCAGCAAAGTCCAGCAACGAGGCCAGGAGACAACCGTTTAACACAATGAGTGGTGGAAGTATGGAACAGGCTGCCCACACGCGCGGTGGAAGTGGATTCTAAACTAAATTATTTTTTTATTTTACCAGGTAAGGGGCCCACTGAGCTATGCAGCTCTTTTTCAGAAGCGACGTGGTCACAAATGATAGCTCAACAAAGTGGCTTATGCAAAAAAGTGTAACAGCCAAATACTCTAAACGCACGTCGATTCCAAATGTGGAGGGAAAAAACCGGAGGATCCGGAGAAAAAAAATTCCAGGCGACCACGGAGAAAACATGCAAACTCCAAATATACAGCAGGCTTTAGGGGGTAGGGATCGAACCCACGACCTCCTGCATATATGCCAGGCGAGGAAGATTACATCTATCCACCGTGGCGCCCCATTCACCGAGACTTCACGAAAATCCCCAATGAGATTCTAGGACCAATCCTGCTGCTCCTAGCAACTAAACGAGCCACGTGGGGCCGAATTACCCCACCAAAACCCCCTCGTTGGTAACCCTCCGCGTGTTCTTGCGCGACGTTCGACACTGCGCGAAGTTGTAACTTCGAGGCGGGACGCACCGCTGCACGCTCTCTTACAGCTTCAAACCCATCTGCTTCACTTTCCACCGCTGCAAGTGCGTGAAGAAGCACGGAGAGACGCATGGAATTACACTTGGAAGAACACGTGGATGTCTGTAAATTATATTAAATTGGGAACGTACGTAGATGTCAATCCCCGCCCCTTGCAAACTAAAGGTAATCCCATCATCTGACAGTCGATGGACCTCTTCGCAAAGTCGACCGTGACAATTAAATCAAGTCCTTTTAACCAGCAATGGATAGACTACAGTGGTCCGTTTGCGTGGCATAATGATGATGGTAATGATGTTTACTATACAGTACCCACCTCATCAGGGCAAATGACGAGTCTAAAGTTAAGAAAATCGTCTGGGTCTGGAAAGACGACTTCACACGTCTTGGGCAGATTCAGTTCATTTATATCTGCGCACACACACGGTCACACAAAGACAAAGAAACAAATGTGGCCCGTAAAGCTTTTGATAGACTGCTGCGGAAGCCATGTTAGCGAGCACCTATTAAGGCCAACGCAGCACAACCGGGGTTGAGCAGCCATCGCCACACCCGACCACCCTCGTCTCCCCAGTGACGATGTTCGCACACCGCACCATGGAACTCATTTAGGGGAGGCGCTGGACCAATTCAAATATTCGCCACCGTTGTTGTTGCTTGCGAGTAGGAATTGAACTCGGGCCGCCGGGTTCGTATGCAGCGCGCGAACCACTGCGCCACCGCTCCCCCCGCACAGTCAGATACAGACACATACACACGCAAAGTTACAAACGTGCATTCACACACGGATACAATACTACACGACATCGTTATAAAATAGTGTAATGGATTGCAACGTAACGGGTGGCAATGTATTTAACACTTCCGAACACTGTAATGCAACTAATTTTAACCTAAATATACTGTAATGTAACCCGTGGTTTTGTCAGGTAAATGCGTCGTAACAGATTCTAGCGTAACGAAATGCGTGGCTAAGTGTAAAAACGTGATTTGAAGTGACTAAAACTCCTGCATAAAACCGTAACGCATTGTAACGTATTGCCATGTATCGCAACGCCCTGGAACATGCACAAGCAGGTCGTGTACACAACGCCCTGGAACATGCACAAGCAGGTCGTGTACACAACGCCCTGGAACATGCACAAGCGAGTTGTGTACACAACGCCCTGCAACACGCACCAGCACGTCGTGTACACAAGTACATTTAGACGGTGTTTTTCGGCTCGACGGCAGTGGGTTCGCAGAGGTTGGCGGTGCGAATCCGGCAGGCCGCACTGGTTATTACTACTCGTGGGTCCTCTGGTTTTTTCCCCACCACATTTACAAACATGCGCTTAGACTATTCAGCAAACCTGTCAATCCCTTATCAGTGCCTCTACTTTATTACAGACCAATTCAGACTTTATTGGTCATCCCCGTGCCCCTTATAAAGCTCAACGTTCATCCTACAAGGTCCCATCACAAGCGAGAACAACAAACAAAAATGTTTTTTTGCCCGTATTGAAACGTCTATACGCCGTATGGGCTTCAAAACGAAATTTCCCTGTGCAAAAATACGGGTAAACCGTCACAGGTATAATTTAGATGATTTTGCTGCTATAAATGCCCTAAATGATAAGACCACTTTGTTGCGCTATCATTTGTGGCCAGGTCACAGTGGGCATTGCCTGGTAGGATGTGGATGATTTAGTTTTATTTGTATGTGTTTGTGGAGTGATTTGTTTACCTTATATACTTTACACTCGTATCGTGTTTTTTTTGTATTGTTTGTTTGTTTGTTGTAACGTTCTGAACCCCGTGCCCCTACCGGGCATCTGTGAAAAAGGGCGCTTTATAGCTCATCAGATTTCACCTCCACTATAAATACAATGTCCTGAAATCTGAAATAATCACGGGCGACGTTAAAGATACCCCCCGTGAGACGGGTCGGAGAGCCGTGCAGGCCATCGTGTGCAGGACGTCACCGTGCCACAAGTGCGACATTGAAGAAGAAGAAAATAAAACTGGCAAATGGCCTGTGAATGGGAAACGCAGCATTCGTAATCACCATAGTGCGAGAAATGTGAGCAGGAGCCTCCCGGAACAACAACAAAAAACGTAACGAGACTCAGAGAGGCCTTTCCCCTGAGTAAAACAATCGTAAGATTAACACCGACTGCTACCGACTACGACGTAACGCCATGGGCAGAAATGTAACGGAACGCCACGCAACGGGGGCCACGTAACGTGACCAAGTAACGCGGAGAGGCACTCGCGCACATTGAAACTGAACGAAACGCAGCGAATTGTAACGCAAAGGAACGAGGCGGGGCGACGAGGTAACGGCGGGGGGGGGGCGAGGTTACGATGGGGGTATGGGGGGGGGGCGAGGTTACGACGAGGCGGGGGGGGGCGAGGTAACGACGAGCCGGGGGGGGGGGCAAGGTAACGACGAGGCGGGGGGGGCAAGGTAACGACGAGGCGGCGGGAGGGGGGGGCGAGGTAACGACGAGGCGGGGGGCGAGGTAACGATGGGGCAAGGTAACGACGAGGCGGGGGGCGAGGTAACGACGAGGCGGGGGGCGAGGTAACGACGATGGGGCGAGGTAACGACGATGGCGGGCGCGAGGCAACGTGGTAACGCGCAAAGGGTAACGAGGTAGGACGGCAGGTAACGAGGTAGGACGGCAGGTACCGAGGCGGCTTAAAAAGTAACGAAGCGACGCGAGCTAAAGGACGAGGGTTGGCGCCATTGCCTTTGGTAACGCGCAGCTGCGCGGCCGACGCCTTCTTGGAGCCGGCCTTGGCGCCACTGGCTTCGTCATCCTTCTTCTGCTGCTTGAGGGAGAAGAGCTTTATCATCGCAGGGCGGCGATGGGGGAACCGGGCGAGACGAGGAGGAGCAGGAAGACGACGACGACGACAACGAGGAGGAGGCGATGACGACAACGACGAGGAGGAGGAGGCGGCGAGGCCCGGCCGCGCCGTCACTGCCACAAACAGCTGATCGCCGGAAGTTCGGGTTCAAGGGTCAAACGTCACCGGTTCGTTATTTGCTCAACGCCGAGTTTAAATATTTTTTTTTATTTGTTAAAACCAACGAGCAAGGAAACCATGTCGCCTCAGCGCCGCCTGATGCCGTGGTGGAGAAATTAAAGTTTCAGTTTAACAAAAAAAAAACGTTTTGAATTTACGCTACGAGTTGTTGGCGTGGATCGATTCTGTGGATTCTAAACGATTACGATTCTCGTTCACACTGAGGAGTCGATTCTTGTTGACAAGCGAATGCAGATTCCACAGCGGCTATCAGGGGATCTCAAGGCGGGTGAATTTGCAGACTGTAAAAAGTTCTGCAGATCCGCAAAATGCGAAGATACGTGAGTCTGGAATCCGTAGTAGCGATTAACCGCTATATAACTGCATATTTAGTATGAATCTGAGTGATTTGTGTGCTTGTGGAATCTATTGAATAGATTAGAGGGAATCGATTTATTGCTGGTTGCTATGGTAGCCATCAGTCAGTAGGGACCCTTGTAGGACCCCTTCATGGGTGCCTGTCAAAACTAAATTCCGCGATGCCATCTTTGTACCTTAATATTTATTTATAAGATATTAATAGCGGGGGGGTGTCAATAAGTAAAATATTTCTACGTTTGCAATTACCATCATTTCGGTGTACTAATTTAAGCCAAAAAACGTTTTGTCCGGTCTTGAGTTCACCCGCAGGCGCGGTCCGCGGGCAGCTATTAAAAAAAAGAGGCGGGAAAATTTATATCCGCTCGTCGAGACGAGGTGCGGATGGCGCTGAGGTGGAACAAAAATTTTACTCTCTGACGAGGTTATCAACACAAACATTATCGTGGTGAGAATTAAGCATTAGTTGGCAGTCCCGACACTTTTGAATACGTCGCTTTGATTATATGTATGTTTAAAAATGAAATGTTTTACCTCACGGATGTTGTGGGGAAACGGCGATATATATGCAATGTGTATAATGTGGTTCTGGGAACTGTTGAGTTTTTAATGTTATAAAACTCCCAACAGTATTCGCGGCATTCATATATGATGCTGGTAAATACGAGTATACCGTGCTGTACTACTGTAATATAACTTACGTTGTAAATACAGTTATATTTACAAGCTGCGTTGTGATTACCGTGTAGTATTATACGGTCTAACAGTGGTCGAGTGAGTTAAGAATTGAATAACAAAAGTAAATGTAAGAAAATGTTAATTATTAGTGGAGAATTACGTAATGTTACATTTCTGTGAATGATCAGATATTGCGAATTATGAGTTAGCCTCAATGACTGTAGCTGACAATTTAAATTGGTGCGTATCATATATATCATAGTGCTGTTATAATGCGTTACGCCTACGGCCAAAGCAAAAGCTAAGCAGGCTTTTTTGGAGCCTGGGTATTACTTGGATGGTTAGCACCATCCACAACAGGTGCTACAGGCAGCGGCTTCTGAACTACTTTGTCTGAAGCAGAGGGTAGGTGTAGCCAAATCCATTATACTGTACTTCTATGCGCCCCACGCCCATGGCTCCTCGCCTTTTCCGACCCACACCGATGAGCTTGTGGGTGAAGTATGGTCAAAATAACCCCCCACAACTTGCATGGTGCGGAGAGGCCCTCATCCAGCAGTGGATTGACACGGGGGCTTGTACATGTCACATAGATATTATACATGACGCCATTTGCAGATGCCATATATTATAACCTCTCGTAGAACTCCGTAGATTCATAAATCAAAACCTTGACGGTGGAAGGGACGGAGGGTTGTGAATCGCTCCATCCCATCCCTCCCATCCCTCCCTGCCCATCTGTTCCCCTGACGGGACCCACAGATGGAGGAGCCGGAGCAGAGGTTCTTCCACCTCCTCAACCCCCTGCGGGACCTGACACGCAACTGGGAGGTGGACGTGGCGGCGCACCTGGAGGAGTACCTCGAGGAGGTGCGGGCGACATGGGTTGCCGTCTTCGCCGTTGTCAACCTCGTCACAGTCCGCGCTCTGGACATAGTTGCTGCTGCGAAGAGGGCGATTGTAACCGTTGACGTCGTCGTCGTCGTATTGATTATTTTCGTCGTTATTGACATCATCGGGCCTGTTTCTCAAGATCATGGTTTATCATCATCTCGGCGGTCATCTTTGTCGCCTTCGTAATCGTGATTGTCATCCCGTTGGTTATCCTCGTCACCTTGATTTTCAACATAGCACAAAATAATCGCACGAATGATATTTTTGTGGTATGTATTATCTAGTGTTTTTTTTTATCAAACTAGGACCCATAATTATTGGTTCTTTCGGTAAAGTCACGTGGAAGGGAAATAATAAAAATAAAAGAACCAAGAATATGAATCACTGCAGTCACGAAAGCTTTAAATCGAAATTTAGGACCCATAACTTAAAGAGAGCGTCCCTCCCTATAAGCATCTGGCAGTTAAGCATTGGTTTAAAGCTTTCGTGACTGCAAGGATTCATCTTCTTTGGGTCTTTCGGTAAAGTCACGTAGAATGAGAATAAAATAATAAATTGATAAAATAACACAATAAAATTCTCACGACGTTTCGGCCACAACACAAGCGGCCTTCATCAGGTGAAGGGACGAGACTGTCTGGAGGACAGCGCTGGACCGCTCCAGCTTTTACAAAAAATATCGGTGTGACTGCCATGCGACAAACATTTCTCTAGCAGGGGGTGTGATAAAAGTACAGCAGCTTTGTTGTAAATGAGCACTCATCCTGTGGGAAGACTGGCTCTTACCACGGGAACGTGTAATTTCCACCACCGGCTCGGGGATGTCAGCAAATATTCGTGCTGGCCGAAATTTCTTTCGGACATACGCGTTTGCTTTTTGACACGCTGCTGTGAATAGTCGGAGTGGTTGAATGAAGAGTGATGATGTGTTGTGTGTGTGTGTGTGATTCGTGCTGCTCTCTGACTTCAGCTGGACAATATCGTCATCTCGTTCGATGGCGGAAAGACGACAATGAACTTCGCCGAGGCAGCACTGCTTATCCAGGGCTCAGCGTGCATCTACAGCAAGAAGGTACGTGACACCGTGTGCGACAAACACGCACACACCCTGTGTATGGCACTTTTGTGTGTGCGATACCACGGTATTGTGTGGAAACGCTGTGTGTGGTATGTTGTGTGTGACAATGCGTGTTTGAAATGTGTGTAACACGTACTCTGTAATTAATTTGCAACACTCTATAAGCGAATGCTGTATCTGGCTCTCTGGGAGCATGGCACCTTGTGTCGTGTCCTTAACTCAAACGTTACACCCTTCGTTTCACTCTATGTTTGTAATTAGTAATTATCTCAACTCCAGCCGCAACTATATTTACCCAAGTAGGTGCTCATATAGCAACCTTAATAGATGTTCCAATTAGCCTTTGTTACCGAAGCCCATAAACCTTGGTGTGTATGTGTGTACAGGTGGAGTATTTGTACTCCCTGGTTTACCAGACGCTGGATATGATTTCAGACAAAAAGTAAGTACAAATTGAGCAGCATTTTGTTTGTGAAACGCATGCACCCCACGCACTGATGTATTTATTTCACGTACACATCTGCGGTACACTGCATTGTATTTTTGAAATTACATTTTAAATGCATTTGCAGCTCATCCAATTTTCAGCTAACTGAACTGGGTCCTGCCCTATTAGTCCGGCTCGCCTGGATTTTGCTTCATATAGGGCATCAGGCCCGGTATAGTCATGTGTCCTGCCATTCTGTCGCAGACGAAGCCAGAAGGTAACCGACGTTGGGCAGGAGGGCGTGGACAGCGACACCTCTTTCGCTTACAAGCATAACGAGGAGGAAGTAGGTGCCTTGCTTTTTTATTGTCTAAGCCCTCCCCAGTTTCATTCAGTGGCCAATCCCAAAGTGTTGGGGTAGCCAGGTGTCTCGTGTGGATAATACTACTGCAGAGTACTCGGCCAGCAACACTGAGAATCTTGGTTTGAATCTGTGTTCCAAACACCTGCGGTTAAACCAGTCGCACAACTGAAGTGCAGAGTGCAACGTTTTGGATGCAGGGTTTGTGGATCATGACCAGACGTAAGATTTGTAAGTCATATGTCATCATCAACAGTCATAATCATTGCATCCCAATTGAAGGCCTGCCCAATCCATGGCCATGTTCCATAGTTTTGCGATACAACACTCCATCTAGCACCTACACTTGAGTTGATTTCATCACTCCGTTTCTGCATTGGAAATTCTGTCCGGCGTGTTCCTTCCTTTGGCTGCTGTTACGTCGTTATTTTTGACCACTGGCGATCATCCCTTCTAATGCCACATACTGCACAAGCCTACTTATTTTTCTTAGTAGTTATTATGTCCCTAACTTGCTTATGTTCTCTAACTCATGTATGCGTTCCTCTTTCTGTCTCAAAGTAATTCCCAGCGTGCACATCAGCGTGTATTACCTGCTATGATATGTGTATCAGAAACATGGCTTTGACAAAGGAAATGGAACAAAGGCAGAAAAGTGTGCAAAGACGCATCTTCCTATGGGGGAAACTAAACTATAACGCATGTGTAGTTTTCTGATGTGGAAGTCTGGTGTTTTACCGAGTGACTTCAGCCTTGACTGGGTTTGTTTTTTTCCAGTTCTTGAGCCTGGATGATATTCAGTCGTCGTCAAACATCAACTTGCATAATAACCCGCAGAACATGCTGGTAGGGAACGCACGTCACCATTTTATCTTATTTACATGGCCCACTGCATCTTTATGATGACACACCTGTGTTCTGCATGGCGTCGCCCAACCCAACGCCGTCCCGACTCAAACTTGCTTCGCCCTCCGAGATCTGATGAGATCGGGGTAATTGCGGGCGAGTTGGTGACGGGGAGAATTTGTTTCTTGCCTCTTCTTCAAAAGTGTTGCGCGTGTTCTCCTGCAGCACACAAGCATCATGCCCCTCATACCCATGTGCCTGATCCCAACGGATGAGGTCGAGCGACAGGGAACCCCTCTCTACAGGTACCTGCGTCGTGCAGGCGTTGTTGAGCATTGCCTCTTTGAATATTTCACCATGCTCTACTGGGCTCCTGAAGATACATTTTCTAGTATGTGGCAAAAGGTTCAGAGAAGAAAGGCTCTACACTTAGCCCAACCAGGAGGGCCACACTTGGATTACAAGCGAGCGAATCGCGTTTGTAAGACTGATAGCTTAACAACAGCAATTAAAATATATAGCGTATACCGTATTCTCCAGATTATAAGATTGTCTGGAAAGTAAGATGCATCTAACATTTTTACTCTCTGTCAAGAAAGTTATATTAATTTGGTCACCCAGACACACAGCTACCACCAGATTATAATATTTTTAGTTTTTTAAACGGGAAAAAAGTGCATCTTGTACCCCATGTGGTGGGCTGTCAGTGTAGCTGTACCTGTTTATATGCTCCCTATATTTTAACTCACATTACTTTTACTCGTTTGCGAGTCATTTTGAGATACGGTTCCATTTAGTTCGATGCTGTACAATTTGAATTGCACACACTTGCTCGTGTTTGTGTGCCCACGATCCCACGTGCCCACACGCGCCCACACGCTTGTGCTTGCGTTCCGGATGTCTCTGCCACCACCGCGTGCCAACGCCTCGCCCCATTTGATTGCGTCTCTGCATGCAGCCAGAAGGGGGAGCTGCTGGCCAGCCGCAAGGACTTCCGCATGAACACGAGCACGCCGCACCACACGGGAGTCTTCATGCTGGAGCTGAGCGGCCTCTCTTCTGTGGACGGCACCACGATCGCCAACACGGCCCTCAACGCGCTCCACTGTCAGGATGCCATAGGTGCGGCAAGCAGGCAGTGGCGAGGATAAGCAGTCTCCTGTACGCCTGCCCGAGTGCGGTTTACCTGGCAGGACTGCGTGTTGAGTGTTGCTTCTCTGAAGTGTTCATCATACGCAACTGTGGGCTTTTCCAGAGCGTCTTTCAGAATTAAATTAAGCTCCCCGTGTGTTTATGCAGTGACGTGGCCCAGCGGTAGCGCGTTCGGCTCATGCTGTAGAGGTTCGTGGTTCGAATCCGGCAGGCCGCCCTTGGTTATTACTGCAGGTGTATTAACTATTAACTAAAAAAAATATACACCATCTACAGCACACTGACATTCGAATACCAGTAGGTCATTGTATGCTGGTGTTATGGTCCAAATTTTCCAAAATTAGAAAAATTACCTGCAAACTACTCCATTTGGATTGCACAGAAGCATTATTGCCCCTTTCTGTGAAACTATTGAAGGCTATATGTTTGTGAAACATGGCGCTGTTAATACAGGTCTTTTTTTGGGTTAGATCGCATAAATATAAATGTGTCGTTAAACCCACCACCACCCAACACGACCAATTAGTAAGGTTTGTCACGTAAACAAAACATGCCAATTCAGTATTAGTACAGCACACCGGTGTGTTGGAGAGCAAATCCACAATATTGAAAATCTATGGCGCTGTTGTGAAAGCCTTGACCTATAATAATGGTGCAAATGCTAAATATACTGAATTATTATTCATGGGTTGGCCACAGTTCTGTAAGATGGTGCATAATGAGTTTTGTAAAGTAGCACTCATTTGGTTTTTTGAGGTTGTGTGTTCGTTAAGACATTGAAAGGTACATTTTTACCAAGTGGTAGAATAACGTACTGACTGGTGGATTGATTGGTGTTCCGTTCAAAGCTACAGATCCCTATAAAAATGAAATGCACAAACCCCAAGTGATTAAAAATCCATTTGACGTTGCACTGCACCTGTGAAAGGATTTTTAATTGTTTTGGTGTCTTTGTTGTAGATGAAGAATTCTCGGCTTTGCAAAAAGCCATCGGCAGCAACGCGGGAAACGGAGGTGGTGACAATGGCAACAACGTGGGTTTCCTGCCTCTGGCTGATGCAGATGGACATGGTAAGTGTAATAGCCACCCAAACTCCGTAATTTAAAAACAATTGAGGGGAAATTACACTTAAAACAGACGTAAAATACGAGTACCCAAGAAGATAACCTCCGTGATGTTGTGAGGAGGCCTTCATCCAGCAGTGGATAAACGATGTGTGCGCATGCACATCCCATGCTCTCTCTGTTTAGACGACATGGATGACTTGCCACCGCTTGAAGAGCTTGATCCAAGAGATGACCCTGCGGCCGCTGAGGAGGTGATAGACAGACAACAGGTATGTGCTTTCACTATATGTGCGCACCCTTTACCAGTGTGTGTGTGCCATGAATGCGGGTGCTCTAAAAATAACAGTGACCGATTTCGTAAACAGTACTGATTATTATTGTGAAGACCACATTTAGCTCATTTACAGCTCTTAATCTTATTTTTATTGCATATCTTGTACGAATGTGCATTACTTATTTATATGAAAAAAGGTAGAAATACACAGTGAAACCACCAAAAATCCTAAGTGAATTCTGGAACACATAAATCCAATGCTACGGTAGTGGCCGTGCAATATGGTACTAGACTGGGACTGCCTGGCACATGACACATCCGCACCGCGTGGAGACGCAATTAATAGCAAGCTAGCATTGCTTTGCATGCCGTTCAATTGTTGAGCTTTGAGAGTGCTGCACTGGTGATCTTTGTGTTTTGTTATCTAGGTCAGGCCTGAAAACAAGGGTTACATGCTGAGAGAGAGACCGATCAGAGAATTCGGAGAGAAAGCACCCCCAACAAAACCACAGGTAACTCATCACTTGTGGTTCTGCAAAGAGCCTGGCTCTTCCCATGAGAATGTGGAATTTCTGCCACTGGCTAAAGGCCACCAACGACGATAGGTCCTGTCCCGTTTACTTGCTTGAAGAGGGAGAAACATGTTTTAATGATGAGTACACTTGGTATTTGTGTCATTTCTTATAGCACAAGGCTCGCACGAAGGCCTCTATGCAGACGGGTATAATCTGCCAAAAGAGGCAATGTTACTCTTTGGTTTTACCCAATTAATCGTGACTTAAAGCTTTCGTGACTGCAGGAACTAATATCATTGGGTATTTCGGTAAAGTCGCGTAGATAGTTTCAAAGAAAATAAAATAAAACAGAAAACTACGACGTTTCGATCGCAACGCAAGCAGTCGTCTTCAGGAAAAGGGGGGTTAGCTTCCAAGGGAAACTGTTTATAAGGGTTTGAAATGGGCGTAGCCCAAATGTCAACAGCCAATGATAATGTAAGTGTTCGGCAGCGAGCCCGGCGGTGGTTCGTTTTCCACTAATCAAAAGGGCTTCCAGGTGAAAATTAGCATGTTAAAGAGAGATTAGCATGTTGATGGAGATCGCAGAGCCGCAACCAAGGGGTCGGCGCTTGAAGTGACTGTGAAAGCGCAAGTTTGAAATGGGCGTAAAGCACAACTAACATCGGAAGGTGGTAGGATGGGAACATCATAGCCAATTATGACTTAAACTGGTTTATAACGTCCTTCCAATTATTACTCAGTTTGTACCCATCTTCTTGGTTGAAATTGTGTCTGTGTCTATATATATGGATAGCTTCATGAACGAATATTTGTTGATAGCCAGTGGGCTTGCAAAGTACCTTCGTCTTAGAGAAATTAATTTCGTGTGAGCCCACCGCATTAAAACAATGATCAGCCACGGCCGAGTGTTCAGATCTGCCTTATGTTCACGAACACGGTCAGAGACATGTCGCTTAGTTTCCCCAATGTAACTACTGCCGCAGACACAGCTTAGTTTGTAGACGCTGGGGTATTGCATGTCAGGGATCACATCCTTCACAGATGGGATCAGATTACGAATTTTACGTACTGTGTTAAATCGAACCTGGCTGCTGACATTTGGGCTATGCCCATTTCAAACCCTTATAAACAGTTTCCCTTGGAAGCTAATCCCCCTTTTCCTGAAGACGACCGCTTGCGTTGCGATCGAAACGTTGTAGTTTTCTGTTTTTTTTTATTATCTTTGAACCTATTTACGTGACTTTACCAAAAGACGCAAGAATATGATTTACCCAATTAGTTCATTTATTTTCGAAATTAGGACTGTGACATCAGCACGTGTCCTACTCTTTCCCCAAATTACTTCACGGGATATTTAACATCCGCTGTGAAGCAGACGGTACATATATATGGTTCATACACCTCCAGTAATTAACCAGGGTGGCCATGGGCTCGAACCATGAACCTCTGCAACAAGTAGCGAACGATCGATTGGTCAGCAATTTCACTGCCAAATTCAGTCCATAAAACCAAATGATGGTAATGATATATCAATCAATGTGCGTGCATTGTGTTAGGCAGTTGACCCTTGGGGGAACATGGATATATTTGCTGAGGGGCCACCAGAGAAGCCCTTTGTAAAAGGTGAGGCGTGCACATTGAAACCAGAACCACGGTGATTGTAAGGAGGTGACGATGGTGGGGATGATTATGGAGGTGGTTGTGATTATGATGGTGAGGATAATAATGATGATGATGATATGCTGCTGATAATGGCGATGAAGTTGAAAATGATTATGAAACTAAATTTGGAGCTGTTGCTCAATAATGTTGCTGCTAACGATTTTGATGCTTCTGATAGGGATGTTGATAATTTTGGTTCTGCTGCTTTGATAATGATTCTGTTGCTGCTGCTGCAATGATGATGACAATCACTTTCAGGGCGAACCTTCTCACTTCCACCTGGATTGGACCCGAAAGCCACCAAGCAGAAGAGGAAGCGGGCAGTAGAACTCATGCGCTTCAATGACTGGTTCACAAAGGCATGTAAGTGATGTAATCGCCATTCACTATCTTTCATAGGTGGGTAACATATATGGCAATGGTTCTTCATCATCACAGTTACAAGCTAAACGTATAATTGTTACAGTCCTAATATTTTTTTTGTTTCACGTTTTATCTTGTCAGACAAAGCTATGGCTGCTCCTCTGTGGAAAAAGACCTCACTTCTGAGTTTCTCTGGTAATATACTGTTCGCTCATTCAACATTTTTGGTTTGATCACTGATCTTTTCTTGATCTCGTGGTCATCTCGGTTAAATCAAGAGTTGAAGAAACTTCTATTCCAAAACTACTTGAGTCAGCAGACTTAACGTTACGTCACGTCAGAGTTAACATCACGTCAGAGTTAACATCACGTCATGTCAGAGTTAACATCATGTCACATCAGAGTGATCACATCAGGGAATGCCCCAGATCTTGGCCGCAGGATCAAAATGCAGGAAAAATTAAATTGTATGATTTCTCATGTATGTGGACGGCGTTTTTTTCTTCCAATTTGTTGCTTACAAAACAAACTCCAGAATAAAAAGTCAAACAATACAAATTATAAGATAAACACAAGAAAAAAGTTGATTCTTTGAATCGTATCGCGACCCAAAATTGTGCCATTTCTTAGAATCGCTGGTTGTGGGGTGGTGAATTTTTAAATGCTTATCAAATGCCGAAGTACATCCGTTAGTGAATGGTGGTGACTTTCAACTAGCAGTGGGTAGATCATGGCGAATGATGATGATGACATATGTACGATAGGAGCACTATCATTTCTATAATGCTTCTCCAACCCGCACCGACAAATGAAGTGAGGTATGGTCACATAATCCCCATGACCCATATGGCATGGAGTGGCTCTCATCCAGCAGTGAATTGATAAAAGGCCTGTCCAGGTGCATGTTACATACCATTATTCGGTGCATGATCCACCCACAGAACTGGAAGAATTGTATTGGACGAACATGCGGAAGGCAATGGCCACACAGCTTAAGATTCAAAAGAAACTGGTGAGTGACGCCGCGACAGTCTTCTCAAAAGCCTCCGCGCTTTTATGCGTGATGCCTCAACCTCTGTGATCTACGCATGCACGAGCGCATGTGTCCTTATGCTTGTGTCCACGTGTGGTTCACACACTTTGCTGCTATCCCAGGAGCCTGAGTTCAACACCCGGTCATGGTGCTCATCAACAAAAGTAGTGGTTGGCTTTTCTTAGGTTGTCAAGTCGAAGTCAAAGTGGCTGTGGGTTAGTGTTGAGGCTTTGTGGGTTAGTTTTGAGGCTGTGGGTCATTGTCCAGGCTGTGGTTTAGTCTTGTCTTGACATTGATACTGTGGGTCATTGTTGAAGTTGTGGGTTCGTTTTGGGGCTATGGGTTCATATTGAGGCCATGGGTTCTTGTTCAGGCTGTGGGTTCATATAGAAGCTGTAGGTTAGCATTGAGGCTGTATGTACAGTTCACATCTGCGATTCGATGCATGTTTTATTGTAAGCATAATACATTTTCATCGATGAATCCATTGGATTCAAGTCGAGTATTTTTTGTATTAATCTGTGACACCTTTCTGCCGTAGATCTGCCATGCAAGGCACTATTACATCAAACACACTAAAATCCAACAAAATGATTTATAAAGTATAAAATACAATTTAAAAGCACAAACATAAATCTTAAATTAATTCCCCACCACCATCCTCGCCACGACCATCATCACACAAAATATGGTTGTAAGTTAATTGTTGTAGGCAGGCGTTAAAAGGTATGTTTTTACTTGTAATTTTAATGCAGTGGTGGTGTCGCTTGAGTGTATTTATTCAGGTAGGTTATTCCATAGGTATTATGAATGGATTGGCTTGACTCCACCATGGGAATGAGACATTTACACTCCTGGCTCAGCCTCATGCTTAGCTGAAGAAGGAGAGAATTTAAGTTTTGATCACTGCTACTGTATTTCTGCAGATTATAAGACAGACTTTTTTTCATGCACTTTAAAGCAAAAGTTCAGGATGCGCCTTACTTTCTGGAGCTACTTATAATCCCAAAAATGCGGTAATTGGTTAACAATCGTGGCAGAGTGCTGTCCATCGAACGCCGCCGTATATTCACCTCCCTTGTGTTGTCGGTTGAATCCGGTAGCTCCTGGCCGGGAAGCCCCACGCCCAGGACATCACTCGTGCGGACAGCGATGATGATGGCGATGATATTGGTGGCGGCGGAGATGGTGGCAACCAGGGACAGGGTGCCAGGGGAGAATCAATCCCTGGCGTCCGAGAGATCGGGCGAGATCCTGATTTTCAAGATCTACCATACGGCCTTGGTACCAGCATGCACTCAGCCCAACACACACCCGGCCCAACACACCCGGCATGGGATAATAGTAATGGTAACAATAATACAATTTGTTTATCCAATTATAATGATACATTATTATTACATTTGTTTACCCTGAAAAGACTCAATGAGTCTCAAGACCTTTTCAGGAGGCTCCTGCAATTCTTTGCAGTAGGGCCGCACCTGATTAGCACGAATGGCTACGTACGATGCGAAAAAAGTATGACAGTTATTATGTGTTTCCCAATTAAGAATTTTGCAAGCGCTTTTTAAAATTTGCCAAACGTAAACATTGACGCCGGCTTACATAGCTGAGACTTAGTCACATAATGTTACAGCATCTTTAATTTCCACCATAAATCAAACGGCGCTTATTTTTATGGTTGATACACCTGTTGTGGGTTCCACAGAGGTGCACACTCGAACTTGGTGGCAACACGTTTATTCTTAATACAACGGGTTAACTATATAACCACTTGATGGGATAACGATATAGGGTGGTAACCACCACGCGTAACTACATAACCACTCGATGGGATAATGACTTAGGGTGGTGACCACCACGGTTAGCTACGTAACCATTCAACGGGATAAGTATATACTCGGACCGGGTCAGCTAAACAACCTGCCTGGACCCCGATGCCGTGCATGAAGCCCGAAAACCGAAGACATAGCCGGCGGATTCCATTCCCAGAGACGAACAGCCAAGATCGCTCTCGGGACTTGGCCTTTATGGGCTGCGGCGTGGCCAGGCTCCGCCCTTATCCACGCCCCTTTTCAGATCCTTCCCCGAGACTCTGGGCCCACATCACCTGTCCCTCTCACCTCCTCTTTGGCCCTCGTTACAACCTCATCCGGTCATGTGCCTTCTCGGGTTCACCCAGACTACCATGTCCTCACCCGACCTCTCTCTCACTGTCACCCGAACTATGCCCCCTAGGGGCCCTTCCGTTCCGTACTCATCCCGGTGCTAGAGATAAACTCCACACCTACAGTACCGCTCTTCTCTCGGCACTGGCGCTACACCACAGAGACACAATACACCCCACTACACACCCGCACCCATTAACGAGGGAGGCCGTGATCTCTATCTGCAACACGCGACCAACGCGATTCCGCTGGACCGTATCCCCCGTATGAATATTGCACGCATCGCCTGCTGTGACATGGATCAAAACATGAATGTTGGTGATAAAGATGAAGAAGAAATAGAAACAACAGTGGTGCAAAAACGCATGGAGGAGATGCGCGTGTGGAATTACACTGACAGACAAAAAATAGAAACGCCTGGATTGGAAAACAACACAAATGGTTGGAGGTATCATTTTGACTGTTTAGAAAGTTTGCTTGGGCTGGGCATGTCACTAGAAAGGATGATCTCCGGTGGTCACGGCAAACATTGGAGTGGCAGCCAAAGGAGTGAATGCCACCGAGAGGACGCCTACTGCTGCAGAGATGCAGCGATAACATCAAGTCGTGCGCATTCGCTGGATGGATTACTGCATTGTATGACTGAGGGGGCGAGAACGTGGGGAAGATATCGTCCGTCAGTGGATTGATCATGGCTGATGATTGTATCCAGAAAAGCCTCACTGATTCAAGAATTCTCTATTCAGGAGGGTTCTCACATTGGGAGTATTAGCCAATTCTATGAATGAATCTTTAACCTGTATATGAAGGATAAAAGTTTTGTACAGATGAATTCAAGAATACATTACTGTGCTGAAATCTCCTGGTCACCTTGCAGCCCAAAATGTATTTGAACTTGATGGTGATGCATCGTTACTTCTCTCTTAGAAACCCAGCGATTGACTCGTGCTAAGATAATGGTGACGATGATGAACTGCACGTTATAAAATTTTCCTTTCACAGATGATTACGGTGACGCGGATGACTTGAACACCACACCCCATGATGTCATAGGCGACGTCGTGCCCCTGCAAATTGGTAATTCGCTCACATGAGCGGGTACAATAAATAGATGATATTTGACTACACTTGAGTGCAACGTCACATCCTGTGGTCTACTTAAAGGACGGGTCCACAACCCACAATCTCGTGAATAATCGTGATCGATTCCAAGAATCGCATCTCAATTCTTGGCTAGGGATTGTGAGATTTGGCCAGAACTAATGCACATATACAATACTGTGCATCGGTTAACGAGAATGTAGTGGTTAGCGCACTGCGCTACAAACCTGGTTGACCCAACTTCAGCGTCCGGCCATGGCTAACATCACAAGAGCACAACACATGCACACTGCACATTTTATTCCAATGAATATGTATACACACAAGGTTTGTTTTTATTACATCGGTTTTCATTAGATTTGCAGCTAGTTGCACTTTTCAGTTAACTGGACCAAGACACGCCACCTTATTAGTTTGGATAGCCGAGGTTTTATGATATACAAATTTGGAGCACAGCACACAAACAGTTGTCTTTTGGATAGTGACCTGTACCATAGAAATGTGGAATTTCCACCGCCTGGCACCGGGTCTCCAGTGTACGTTTGCTGCCACAAGCTCCTTTGACACTTTGCCCTTTCACGTTTATTGCCAAATCAGTCCACTTGCAATCTGTGTTGTCACATTGCCAAAAGGCATTTTTTTTAAAGTAAAGTAAAAATAATGCACGAGTGGTTGATTGAGTTATGTGCTGGGACCGCCTTTATCAGTATTATGATATCCTTGTGAAGTAAGCAGGGATATAGATTAATAGTGATATTTACTTGGTGCTAATTTTTTTTTTATTCGGCCAGGTGGTAGAGTGGTCATTGCATTGACTAAAAATTGGAAGGTTGCGAGTTCAAAGCTTGTGTTTGTTTGAATCAGAACTTCCTCCATGGTCAATAAACTGAGTTCCACTTTTAGGTGGCTGGGTGCCTCAGAAGCCAGTGTGTGGTGAGCTGACACCGCTAAAATTCTCAGGTTTGAACCCAGGCCACCGCTGTCCATCAAAATGATATCTCAAGTTTAATGAGTTGGTGGCATAAGCCGGGTCACCAATAGCTACAAAAAACCCATCAAATTAAATTTGGATGCAATCCAGATTTGAGCATTCAAATATAGTTTTGACCGTTATGTGATGAACATTACTCTTAGCTAGCATGGTGGGCAGTTTCTGTTTGGATCGGAGTTAACTTGAAGGGATCTCAGAAGTAGCTCAGTGATATCCGCTTCTGTGTGCCATTCTCTGACACAAATAGTTGCACTGCGCAGCAATAGTTCTGAAATGATTATTAATCTCGTCACATTAAACTGAAAGCTCGATAGAGATAAAATTGCAGGAACATGTCTCTGGCATAACAATGTGGAATTTCCAATGCTGGCTCGGCTGTAAAGAGTGCCGGACCTGTGCTTATAGCTTTTGTTACCATTGTTTACCTGGGTTTGAATCTAGATTTCAGTTACTCCATGATTGTACGAGATTCTTAAGTATAGCAATTGACGTATGTGAAGTGATTTTTATGCAACATGGTATTAATATGTTCTCCTAGTGTGTATAAAGAGGCCTATTGAGGTCATTTTAGAAGTGGTTCTTTGAAGCCATCTCCCAGTGCTGTTCTCTGCCACAGGATGGTGCGATGCTTGATGTGAGAGTTTCAAATGGATTATTTTTTTCGCCACGTGACAGCATATAGCCGAACGCATAATTGCAAGTGTCTGTGTGTATTCATGTATGTTTAATTTCTGTGTTATATTTCATAGGAAATGAAGAACAGCTGAAGTTTGAGGAGCTAGTGATACGTAATGTGGTAAGGACAGCACCGGTGTTAAAACCCAAGACATTGATGGTTAAACAAAAACAAATATTCAGTAAGTGGCTATGTTGAGATTGCTTTTTCCCATTTAGCAATTTCCCAATAACTGCAACAAGCGGTAGAACATGCTATCGCTCGGCCACATCACCACCCTATATACATTTATATTTGTACTGTATCCATGCGTGTGTGTGTTTAGGAAATATACATGGCTGCCTCGGCAGGCTATGCGCAGGACACAGCTTTGTCACGGAGAATCCGAGATTGGGATGAGATGATAATGCCCACGCTACAGCTGCAGGTGAGGACGATCATAAAGCCGGGTCCACACCTTAATAATAATTAGTTGCGTAACTTGGTTGCATGCAACTAAAATGGTTATTCACGGCTTGTTGCTGAGAGAAGTTGCACAACTGTTTGCTTAAGAGTCAGGCTTGCCTGAACCAGTGCTGGTGAACTGCCAGATGTTTATAGGCAAGGGGCCCCTCTTAGATATGGGTCCTAGTTCAAAGCAAGATAGATTCTACTTTCAAGTGCTCTGCTCGGACATTTTTCTTGAAAATACGGGGGGGTGGGGGAGGGGGAAGTCTCATGTTCTCATCCGCAGAATACGGTTGTAGTTCAGTGACATCTTCCAGAACCTCATTCTGTCACATGGGGTGATATTACACTGATGTCTGTGTTGCAAGAGTTACCTCGTAACAACACGATGCTGGGAGGACAATTGGGTGGAAAAGAAGAACTGTATTTGAAGATAATGAATTGAAGATATTTGTGAGAGGGACACAACTAGAAAATACGTCGGGCAGTTACTGAAGGCAAGCCGGCATCAATATCATAAAATTAATGGATGGACGAGAGCGGGTTAGGAGCAGGTTTGGAAAGCTGAACTTGATACTGAAAACTAACATACCATTTTACCTAAAATAGGACCTATGCTTTGACATACGCATCGGATACGTGAACATTTACGAAGAAAATTATACAAAAGCGGAAGAGCGTGTAAAGAAGCATGGAGAAGTGCATTGCTTAGAATTACATTTAGAGACAAACAGGAACACGTTATAAGAAAAGGTATGCAAGTTAAAGGCATATTGACCGAAGAAAATTAAATGGGGCTTGGGCAGGAAGTAATGGCTGGTGGTCAAGACGAACGATGGAGTAGCAGTCAAAGGTGGGAACACGCCTAAGAGAACGTATGGGAGCGATAGAACCAGCTCGTGTGCAGGTACTATATAAACTGTTGCATCGTCAGACCGTAAGAGGTAGTTATAGGATTGTAAGGCCATCATCCAGCCATCAGTGGATACATCATGGGCAATAACAATGATGATATGTTTTCCTTCCGCCGGTGTTGGGCATAGGAGGATCGCGGGTCGTGCGACATCGGCTCGTACTGCGACCGCGTGATCGGCAGGTTTGAGCGCAACAGCCAATCCATGCGCTTCGCAGACATCGTGAAAGACCACGAGCCCTTCGAGGCGTGCCGCTACATGCTCGCCTGCTTACAGCTGGTGAGAGTGGGTGGGTTTGTGTGTATCTGTGTGCACTGGAGAGCGGTAGCGTAACGGGTAGCGTGGAGCGCTACTCACCTGGCCACTCGAGGTCAATTCCCGCTCACAGCCGACACCGTTGACGATTATCTGAACCGGTTCCGGGCCTCCCCTAGGTAGACTCAGCCTCAAATGGGTACCTAGTGCGGTGTGTAAAAACATCGCCACTCAGGAGACAAAAGCGGTCAGGCGTGGTGCTGGCCACCCACCCCCTCGTGTACCATGCCGACCTTCATAGGTGCTCGCTAACAGCACTTGCCTCAACAGTCTGTTAAGTCTATATGGGATATCTTTGTGTTGTCACTCTGTAGCGTGTCGCGGTTAGCGAACACCAGTGACGATGAACTGAACAGGTCCTGGGCCTCCCCTAGGTCGACTCGTCATTAAATGAATACCTGGTGCGGTGTGTAATTGCCACGAGGGAGACAAAGGTGGCTGGGCGTGGTGCTGGCCAAGCACCCCCTCGTGTGCCGTGCTGCCCAGCCTTCATAGGTGTGCCGTGCCACAATAGTCTATACGGGCGATCTTTGTCTTTTTGTGTGCACACGCACACACACGAGCGTGCGATTGCGTTGAGTGGGGCTCCTGAAACCAATGCGCGCTCCCCCGCCCCAGGCGAATGATGGCAACGTGGCGGTGGGCACCACCGGAGTGCTGCACGAGGCCCTCGACACCATGGAGCTGACGCTGCTGTCGCGAGAGCTGGTGCGGGAGCGGATCGAGACATACCAGGCTCCCTCGCTCGCTCGCAGTGCCAGATAAAATTAGTGGCGGCATCAACGACGACGGCGACTTTTGCGCAAATCGTCATACTTGCACCCGTCTCTCTCGTCGGCTTCAGGGAAGTGTCTTAGGACTTGGTTACAGACCAGATTTGAATCTCCAACTCGGTTTGGTTGTAACTGTTTCAGGAGACTGGGATTGAGGATCATATTGAAGCTCAATTCTATGAAACAATATTTTGTCATCTTAATTTTGAGGATACATTCTAAGAAACTGGGAATTACGGTCAGAGCCTTGGTCTATGTGTTCCTGACTTAAACTGATGTCATGTATTGCCTTGCTTTTATAGGAATGTGTCCTACAACACTGAAAAGTGTTCAGAAGACGAGGTGTCCACTTTAACAATAAATGTGGATTTGAACGATGGGTATTGTCGAGTTTTTAGTCACTAGATGTACCGTAAATATACTTTAAGTTCACAATAATCCTTAGTTAATGCTTCTGTTGCAAAACAACAAATATGTAGCAGTTTGCCTCGTATAAATAGTGTGTACTATATTTTTTATACTTGTTTTAGTTGTAGTGCCTGTGTCTATAAGCATGGCATTCAACATGCAAAAACTAAACTTGCTTATAACTTAGTCAAGTTTATGAACAACTGCAATGCGGCAACTACCAGGAAATAATCCACAAGTCAATATGTAATTAATTAACCCACAGTAGTTAAACTCCACCGAATAAGAGTCCACGTGACTGCTGCAGCCTGCATTGTCTGTAATGCTGTTGGGTTGTCAAAACATAAACTCATTAAATGTCCGATAACACCTTAATATCTCGTGAACGACAGAGCTTGGATGGGGTGGTGGGGGGGGGGGATATGGTACCCGCTCACCGCCTTACTTCCTTTCCCACTTGTCTGGTTCCGCGGGTCTTCGAGCCGTTCTCTCTTCACGAGCGAGCGAATACTGTGCACACGTTGCAAGTAGAAAATATTAGTGGCGACCGCTCCAGTCCAGCCTCAAGTGTGTTGGTTCTCAGTGTTCACTTGCTGCCATCTCCTTCATCCTCTCTGCCCTCCTGTATCTCAATCCCACTCCTCTCGTAAATGAACATAAATAATATTCTTGGTTCTTTCGGTAAAGTCACGTAGAAGGGAAACAAAATATAAAACAATATTTTGTATTTTATTGTTTTCCCTTCTACGTGACTACCGAAAGAACCAAGAATATGAATCCCTGCAGTCACGAAAGCTTTAAATCAGAACATAAATAAGTTAAATAAAACAGTCATCCGTACACAGATTATGCACAGCTTTACAAAAAGCGTTTGTCCTTGAGAATGAATTAACAATAGCGACACTTGCTCAGGTTTGTGTCTCCAATTGTGAGAAACCCTTTGATGAATTTGGTAATAAGCCCCTAATAATTTTTTGGTAAAGTTTGGTTCAAACTAAATAATGTTTATGGTAGTTATATTGACATGGACGGTGACATGACCCAGCAGTCGTGCGTTCACCTGTTGTTGCAGAGGTTCATGGTTCGAATCTGACAGGCCACCCTGGTAATTATTGCAGATGTATTAATAAAATGCTTTCCATCTCTTTTAGAAGTGTGCTATGCCATTGTGTACTCGCGTCATGGTCCATATTGGAAGATAATCTATTGGGATTACACTTAGCAATCATCGGCTTAACATGACATAGATAGAAAGAACCAAAGAGTATGACATAGATAACATTTGTAATAAAGTCTGAAAATGAAAGATGAAGAAAAAAATGCACAGTTACGGAACGCATAAAGACGGTTTCTCAAACAACCAGGCCTTATGCGACTCATCCCGGTACACCTTTCCAAGTTTTACCAAGATCAAGTTAAATTTCGAATTAAAGCTTTCGTGACTGCAGGGATTCATATTCTTGGTTCTTTCGGTAAAGTCACGTAGAAGAAAGAATCAAGAATACAAGATCAAGTTGTTGTGGCCAAAGCCGTTGATGATGTCTGCCCCCCCCCCCCCCCCCAACGCTTTATATCCTCTGCAAGATCATGCAACTGGTGCACGGTCGACACGCGACTTCCAAAATCTATTTTTAACAGTCTCCCACCAACTTCCTGGATTTGGACCCAGGATCTCGGCAGTGCCAGCTCGGTGCTCTGACCCCCCTCAGCCACCCTGCCGTCTCTGAGCCGTTGTATTAAGATGTTGTCAAACGTAAACGTTGCCTGTAAATCGAAACCGTGTTTTTAATTTGTAAATGTACTATAGGTATCATCTTCCCTACCAATACGACTGTATACATTTTTCACGGCGCGTTAAATGTGCCAGACGGTGCCTCAGGCACCCATTGTCCTCATTCGCGTCATTCTCTGTACAATCGAATTCCCCTTAATAACGTTGAGGCTCCTTTAATAGATTATGTTCGCAGCCTGTTTAAATTCATTACGGTACTCACACCTTTTATTCACAATAGTTTCTTTCAGTTGCCCTTTATTGCTAAACACACGAGCCGCGCATTCGGCAGTCGCCGAACACAAACGCATTATGCGTTGCCGTGGAGTATTTTGCTTTCTGTGTCGAACCGGGTCCCATTTTTTTGCGTGGAGTGCTCTTGCCAATATCCGGCGATACGGCAGCATTTGTTTTAAAAGCCTCACAAAAGAAGAATAAATTAGTTTTGATATACAGCAACACATTTTCTGCTGGGGTCTAAACCGGTCCATTTTGTTTTCTAAAACCTTTATAGTATTGCCGCTTCGTGATATTGGTCTGATAAGCCATTGTGTTGATGGACGAAACTGTATGTGTGGAGACGGTAGAATCGCCGACTTGCCAACGCTATGCTTTTTTTTTAATCTAGATTCATTATTTCGGCAAATGAGAAAAGGCAGACGCACGTTCGCACACAGACACAGACCCCCAGGGAAAGTGATTCGCTATGCCCTCTAGGTTCCCCCCCCCCTCTCTTTATAAACAAGCGCAGGTGTGAAGTGATATTGTGGGGGAGGGGAGAGCGGGAGATGAAGACAAAGGATGGGGAGACGGTGAAGTCAGCTTTGTTAAATGAACAGTGAAATGAACACAAGATAAGCACAGCAGCGAAATATACATATAAGGCATTTTGCTTTGGTGTTGCGATTATCGCACGAGATTTGGAAACCAGAGGTCGCTGGTTCGAGTCTTGTCTCCCGGCAGTTGAAACTGAGCAAATTTTCGAAATCCCCACGCCTCTGATTTCATTGCTCCATCTCCACGGTGGAAATCCTGTAAACAAAAACAGCTCCACGACTCATTGAATTCCTCCAGGATAAATACTGATTCTGATCCTTACCATAACATTGCCTCATTTGTCTGCCACGTCATTATTCTCGACCACTATCATCCCTTCCAGCGACATACATTGCCAAAAACCCAATTAGTTAAGTTTAATTTGCATATGTTCTCTCCATGGTATTCCTGTGTCACTATCGAATTCCAAGCGTGAATCTCTCCATGCTCCGTGGCTCACTTATCAGTCTTCGTTCCTTTGGCGTTAGAGTATGTGTTTCATATAGCAGGTAATATATACTGAATACAAACTAATAATATTCGCCACGTCCAAAGCTGAATGATGTAAAATCCTTCCAGGCGAGTGGATTAGGGGTCGTCCATAAATGACGTCACGCGATTTTGGATGATTTTTGACCCCCCCCCCCTTCGTCACACGGCGTCACAAAAAGTCAGACCCCCCCCCCTCAAATATGACGTTACAAAGCTCTGCCCCTCCCCCCCCCAAAAAACATGCTTCAAATCGCTTTAAACTATTGTCATTGTAGTGCGTATTTAATGTGGCGCTGCACTGATGTAGGAGAAAACATTTATTATAAAGTCTATTTAATTAAGTAGAACGTGTTGTCTGTATTTATTTAAAGTTGCGCATTTTGATGTGACGTCACATTTCTAACCCCCCCCCTCCTCACACATCGTCACAAATGTCTGACCCCCCCCCCTTAGGTGCGTGACGTCATTTATGGGCGGCCCCTTGTCACATAATTCACTTAAAATTGGTAATGCAAATAAATGGGGAGGAATAAAGTGTTGCCAACTTAAGCTGGCACCAACGCTTTTCTCTGTACCGTTGTCCATAATCAGCGAGAGGAGGTTGTGGGTGGGACACGTGGTGCTCAGGGTCGAGGAGGAGGGCATCTAACAGAGACGGGCATTGGAGTGGCACCCGGAGATCGGTGAAGTTTAAAGCCAGGTCTTGGCGATGAGACTTGGTAGCCGCTGAAGACTAAAATACAGTATTGTAAGACCTAAAGCCAGAGATGGTGGAAGTGATGAGACTGTAAGAGCGGTCCTCGGAGGCCGGGGGATCTGGAAAATGTAAGGGTTGGCGAGTGTGCGTTGGCATCAACTTCATTGAGCGTGATGATCTATCGACCTGTGTGCTTAACGCGGGATAGATAAGAAGATTAACAGTGAAGTTAACATGAGACTGATACACACCAACCAGGTGCGCATATACCTTAAATTAACATGACGCAAAGTCGAAGTTACGTCCTGCACACACATTTTCCCACGGATGGAGCGCATCTCCCGTCTATAAGCACGAGGCAGTGCTGGCAATGTCACATTCCTATGGCGGGCGCGAGTCTATCCGTAGGACAACCACCGTTGACTTAGGGGCCGCCCATAAATGACGTCACGCACCGGGGGGGGATTGAGAAATGTGACGTCACATCAATGCGCAACTTTAAATATAGACATTCCACTTAATTAAATAGACTTTTAAATAAATGTTTCTCCTACAACATCAGAGGGCAATGGGACATTAAATATGCACTACAATGACAATAGTTTAAAGCGATTTGAAGCATTTTTTTGGGGGGGGGGACAAAGCTTTGTGATGTCATTTGAGGGGGGGGTCTGACTTTTTGTGACGCCGTGTGACCAGGGGGGGGGGGGTTAAAAATCGTCCAAAATCGCGTGACGTCATTTATGGACGGCACTTCCCCACACCGTAGTACAATTCTTAAAATGTCAACCCAGGAAGGATGATGGACAGAGTCAACCACCCACTCCCGCTCGCCAGGACTTCCACCGCTCCACCAGATTCTATTATACACACCAACACGTGGACACAATTGCAGCCCTTTGTGAAATCCCCGCACCTCCGATCAGTACGGTTTGCTTACGTACGGTGCGAAAGAAGTTCAACATACATAACTGTTGGATGATGGCCTAGCTCCCCTTGCCGTGTTGGTCATGGGAGTTGTTTGACCATACTTCACCACGCTGGTAAAGTGAAGGGTGGACCGTTTCAGATATCACCCAACATTGTTGTTAAGCCTTGGCCGGGAATTGAACTCGGGTCGCCGGCTTTACAGCGTGGTGCGCTAACCAATTCGCCACCGCTCCTCCCCAAACACGCATAAACACGAATAAAATATACTGTATGTATACTGGTGAGATAACGCGCACATAAGCACAGACACATCTACAAACAAAACATACGCATCGCACACTTAACCTAAGACACCGCACATCTAACGCACGAAGACGTCTACACACAAAACAACAACCACAGTTCGCCACTGAGCGGCGGTGACATCACCGCGGCGTTTGTGCCAGCCTAGGTGCACCTTGCCACATATCAACATTCACAACACAAAAACAAAGATCGCCAGTGCAGCCATGTCCAAGGCTGTTGGGGACAAACACTGCCAGCGAGCACTGATGACGGCCGGCCATAACTAACGACGCGAGAGATAGAGGCGGTGTGGCCAGCTTCAGGCCCGGCCGCCTTTGTCTCCCCGGTCCCCTTGTATCCCACACACCGTACCAAATACTCATTTAGGGCCGAGTGGACCAAAGGGAGAGAGGCTCGTGAGCCGTTTTTTTATATTCACTCGGTAACATCGTGGCCGATGTTGGCCGTGGCAGGGAAATCGAACTCAGGACGCTGGGTTCGTAGCGCAGTGCGCTAACCACTACGGCCACCGCTCCCCATCCCAACACACACACACACGTGCACACACAGCGCATTTAAATGTAAATATATAATGAATTGGATACGCGCATGTGCGAACGCATGGTACCAGCTGTGACCCGGATGGAAGAGCCGGGTTCATAATGCATCTTCAGCAGAGCAGCGGGTCCTCCACTCATCCAGCACCTCTTCCACCTCGTCACAGCCAGTCGCATCGTTAGTGTGTCGTCGTCAATAACATCGTCACCTTCATCGTCAGTTAATAATATCTTCTCATCACTGCCACCATCATCATCATCATCATCTCCTTGGACTTATCCTAAATATATCTTAATCAATCTGTCGTCATCACTATCATCGTCAATATGATCATCATTATAATATCATCCTAATATCACACTATCGTCGCGATCGTCATCATTGCTTTGATATCATAAAAAGCTTCAGCACCACCATCATCATAATCACATCCTCTTCATTCTAGCCACCACACATGTGCCGCCGCTGCCATGTGTGATCTCCGTGAGGATGATGCGACATGGAGGGGGGGGGGGAGCTGATGAATCTCCGTAGTCGATGATTCCGCGCGGTGCAGCAGCAGTAGCAGCAGTGGGTAGGCTCTGCCGGTGGTTGTAGTTGTTGGTGGTTGTCGTGCGAGTTGTTGGTGAATATGTCGGGCAGCGCGACGGCTGTTCACACCCAGTATGTGGGACCCTACCGACTCGAGAAGACCCTGGGCAAAGGACAAACGGGTAAGGATACGCGCGCGCACCCCTTACAAACATCACCCGGTTGTAGACTGTTGGGCGCACGTGCTTTTAGTGAGCACCACGCCCGGCCGCCTTTGTCTCCCGAGTAGCGATGCCAATATCCACGTCGCACCAAGCACCCGTTTATGGCCGAGTCGACCGAGTGGGGGGCGGCGGTGGGGGGGGGAGAGGTTCAGGACCGGTTCAGAAAATCGGTGTTGGGTGGCCGTGAGTGGGAATCGAACTCGGGTAGCCGGGTTCGGAGCGCAGCGCGCTGACCGCTCCGCCACCGCTCCCCACAAAGGACACACGGTTAAGACAAAGATCCCCCGTGTAGCCTTCACAGACTGTTGAGGCAAGTGCTGTTAGCGAGCACCTATGAAGGTCATGGTTAAGAACAACAACAACCGCCATTCGCCACGAAGTGACAGTAACGTCACCACGGCGCCTGTGCCAGGCTAGGTGCACTTTAAAGCTGCCACGTGAAGTGTCGAAGGCTCCTTGCCGACAGGAGGAGGTCTCGGGACAGACCCAGCAGGTGCCATGGGATGACTGACCGAGATGCACCACCAGCTGTACCCCCTACTGTGCAAACTCGCTGTGCTTTATCCGCCCTGCGCGCTCCGCTCGTTGTTGTGAGCGTCGCTCCTCTCCCCTCTGTTGTTGATGGAGGGCGACTGCCTCCCAACTGCCCAGCAGCAGCAGCGTCCTTCACGAGCCTCCCCCATAGCACACACACACACAGAGACCGTGTCGCTTAAAGCTTCTCTACAACATTTGTGTCGACTGTATGTATGCTGAACTTCTTTCGCACCGTACGTAGCCAACCGTGCTAATCTCGGAAGCTTTGCATGGGGATGAACCTTGGATGGTAACTATACAGTGCTCGGATGGGGTGTTTTACCATGCATACAACATAGTTGCTATGGGCTGCGGTGTGTCTACGTTGTCTACTGAGGGGCAGTAGGAGGCCAGCGACATCCAGTGATGTACCGTACGTCTGGTGTGCCCTCCGCCTTTGCATCAACCTGAGCTGACGTTATAGGCGAAGTATGGTTACATACACAGCAGTGGGCTGACATCGAAGAATAAGACCGTATCGATCCCCCATACGGTTTGCCATGTGGTCTTGTACAGGGAAATCTGAGTTTTAGGGTCCGTACGGCGTGCAGCCGTTTCAATACGGGCAAATACATTTAGATATTGTCTATTTGTCTGTGTTTCTGCCCTTGTGATGGGACTTTGTAGGATGAACGTTGAGATGAATAAGGTAGGGCACAGATAAGTGGTTGAACAGGTATGTAGCATAGTTTATAGTAGTGTAGTGTATAATGTAGTGTATAGGATGCACGTTGAGATTTATAAGGGACACGGGTTGACCAATAAGGTCTGAATTGGTCTGGAATAAGATATGCACTGATAAGGGGTTGACAGGTATGTAGCATAGTTTATAGTCGTGTAGTGTATAGTAGTGAATAGTAGTGTAGTATATAATGCAGTGTATAGGATGCACGTTGAGATTTATAAAGGGCACGGGGTTGACCAATAAGGTCATGAATTGGTCCGTAATAAGGTCGGGCACTGATAAGGGGTTGACAGGTTTGTGGAATCTACGTTAGTATACTAGCTCCGTCGCATATCCGCCCTGATCAATTATTCGCCCACTCCGAGGCCGCCTTTGTCTCCGGAATTCTGATCTACACCGCACCAGGTACTAAGTTAAGGCTGAGTCAACCTAGGGGAGTCCCCCTGTTGACAGCTTCGTTCAAATGTCCCAAACCACTGAGGTTCCCCCCGGTAGGGAATCTAACGCACGCATAAAGACAAAGGTCCCCCGTGTAGCCTTACCAGGCTGTTGGGGCAAGTGCTGTTAGCGAGCACCTATGAAGGCCGGCACGTCACACGAGGGGGGTTGGTGGCCAGCACCACGCCCGGCCGCCTTTGTCTCCCCAGTGGCGATGTTTACACACCGCACCAGGTACTCATTTGAGGCCGAGTCGACCTAGGGGGAGGAGAGCCCAGGACCGTCACTGTGGCACACGAAGTGGGGGGTGGGTGGCCAGCACCACACCCGACCGCCTTTGTCTCCCCATTACCGATATTTCAACAACACACACCAGGTTACTCATTTGAGGCTGAGTCGACCTAGGTGGAGGAGGGCCCAGGACCGGTTACAGATACAATCGTCACTGGGGGAATCGAACTCGGGTCGCCGGGGTTCGCATTGCAGTTGCGCTAACCGCTGCGCCACCGCTCCCCACAACCCCCGCCACACACACACACTCACTCCTTGTGCAATGCGCATTGCCCCCTAATCCGCCACAATGTGCTTAGCCCAGCCGGCTCCGTGCCCGTGGTGATGAATACTGCACCCGTGTGCGTGTGTGTGAGTGAGTGACGAGTGTGAGAGAAGGGTAGGTAGGTGGTGGGAGGTATTTTCCGGAGCTCAGCCCCTGGACAGCTGCGGCTTAAATTAAGCCATGATACGCATGTATATCTACATACATACATACACACGTGTGTGTGTGTGTATATATAGCCTATAAACTCTGCAACATAAGTATGCCTTTGTATGTGTATAGCAGTGCTGTAGAGTACACCGTTTGTGTGTGTACGTGTAGAGCAGTACTGTACATGTGTGTAGTACTGTACATGTGTAATACTGTACACGTGTATAGCAGTACAGTACTGTACATGTGTGCCTCTATCAGTACTGTACATGTGTGTAGTACTGTACGTGTGTGTAGTACTGTACGTGTGTGTTCTGTTTGCATGTCTTTAGCTGTCAACGTGTACGTACAGTAATAAAACACGTGTGTTGATACGGTACTTGAACATTTGCCTATGCACACTGTGTGCATGTACGGTGTTTGTCTGTAATGTACAGTATGTGTGTGTGATGTGCAGTACGTTTCTGTATGCTTTATGTGTGTCTGTATACAGTGTGTGTGTGGTGTACTGTACACATATAATGCGTGTGATGCGCGTCTGTGCGTGTGTCCTGTATCTGCCGATGCAGTGTGAGCACATTATGTGCTGCAGTACTGTGTAAGGTGTGTGTATAGAGATGTTGCGTGTGACTTATATACGTGTATGGTGTGTGTGTGTGTGTGCATAGTGTGTATGTCAGTCTATGTGTGTATGGTGTGTGTGTGTATGGTGTGTATGTCAGTCTGTGTGTATGGTGTGTGTGTGCATGGTGTGTATGGTGTGTGTGTGCATGGTGTGTATGTCAGTCTATGTGTGTATGGTGTGTGTGTGTGTGCATGGTGTGTGTCAGTCTATGTGTGTATGGTGTGTGTGTGTGTGCATGGTGTGTGTGCATGGTGTATATGTCAGTCTATGTGTGTGTGTCAGTCTATGTGTGTATGGTCTGTGTGCGTGCATGGTGTGTATGTCAGTCAATGTGTGGATGGTGTGTGTGTGCATGGTGTGTATGCCAGTCTGTGCAGTGTGTATGGTGTGTGTGTGCATGGTGTGTATGTCAGTCTATGTGTGCATGGTGTGTGTGTGTGTGCATGGTGTGTGTCAGTCTATGTGTGTATGGTCTGTGTGTGTGTGTGCATGGTGTATATGTCAGTTTATGTGTGTATGGTGTGTGTGTGTGCATGGTGTGTGTGTGTGTGCATGGTGTGTATGTCAGTCTGTGTGTATGGTCTGTGTGTGTGCATGGTGTGTATGTCAGTCTATGTGTGTATGGTGTGTGTATGGTGTGTGTGCATGGTGTATATGTCAGTCTGTGTGTGTATGGTGTGTGTGTGGTGTGGATGTCAGTCTGTGTATGGTGTGTGTGCATGGTGTGTATGCCAGTCTGTGCAGTGTGTATGGTGTGTGTGTGCATGGTGTATATGTCAGTCTATGTATGTATGGTGTGTGTGTGTGTGCATGGTGTGTATGTCAGTCTATATACAGTGAGGGAAAAAAGTATTTGATCCCCTGCTGATTTTGTACGTTTGCCCACTGACAAAGAAATGATCAGTCTATCATTTTAATGGTAGGTTTATTTGAACAATGAGAGACAGAATAACAACAAGAAAATCCAGAAGAACGCATGTCAAAAATTTTATAACTTGATTTGCATTTTAATGAGAGAAATAAGTATTTGACCCCTCTGCAAAACATGACTTCTTACTTGGTGGCAAAACCCTTGTTGGCAATCACAGAGGTCAGACGTTTCTTGTAGTTGGTCACCAGGTTTGCACACATCTCAGGAGGGATTTTGTCCCACTCCTTTTTGCAGATCTTCTCCAAGTCATTAAGGTTTCGAGGCTGACGTTTGGCAACTCGAACCTTCAGCTCCCTCCACAGATTTTATATGGGATTAAGGTCTGGAGACTGGCTAGGCCACTCCAGGACCTTAATGTGCTTATTCTTGAGCCACTCCTTTGTTGCCTTGGCCGTGTGTTTTGGGTCATTGTCATGCTGGAATACCCATCCACGACCCATTTTCAATGCCCTGGCTGAGGGAAGCAGGTTCTCACCCAAGATTTAACGGTACATGGCCCCGTCCATCGTCCCTTTGATGCAGTGAAGTTGTCCTGTCCCCTTAGCAGAAAAACACCCCCAAAGCATAATGTTTCCACCTCCATGTTTGACGGTGGGGATGGTGTTCTTGGGGTCATAGGCAGCATTCCCCCTCCTTCAAACACGGCGAGTTGATGCCAAAGAGCTCCATTTTGGTCTCATCTGACCACAACACTTTCACCCAGTTGTCCTCTGAATCATTCAGATGTTCATTGGAAAACTTCAGACGGGGATGTATATGTGCTTTCTTGAGCAGGTGGACCTTACGGGCGCTGCAGGATTTCAGTCCTTCACGGCGCAGTGTGTTACCAATTGTTTTCTTGGTGACTATGGTCCCAGCTGCCTTGAGATCATTGACAAGATCCTCCCGTGTAGTTCTGGGCTGATTCCTCACCGTTCTCATGATCATTGCAACTCCACGAGGTGAGATCTTGCATGGAGCCCCAGGCCGAGGGAGATTTACAGTTTTTTTGTGTTTATTCCATTTGCGAATAATCGCATCAACTGTTGTCACCTTCTCACCAAGCTGCTTGGCAATGGTCTTGTAGCCCATTCCAGCCCTGTGTAGGTCTACAATCTTGTCCCTGAATCCTTGGAGAGCTCTTTGGTCTTGGCCATGGTGGAGAGTTTGGAATCTGATTGATTGATTGATTGCTTCTGTGGACAGGTGTCTTTTATACAGGTAACACGCTGAGATTAGGAGCACTCCCTTTAAGAGTGTGCTCATAATCTCAGCTCGTTACCTGTATAAAAGACACCTGGGAGCCAGAAATATTTCTGATTGAGAGGGGATCAAATACTTATTTCCCTCATTAAAATGCAAATCAATTTATAACATCTTTGACATGCGTTTTTCTGGATTTTTTTGTTGTTATTCTGTCTCTCACTGTTCAAATAAACCCACCATTAAAATTATTGACTGATAATTTCTTTGTCAGTGGGCAAACGTACAAAATCGGCAGGGGATCAAATACTTTTTTTCCCCTCACTGTATGGTGTGTGTGCATGGTGTATACGTCGGTGTGTGTGTGTTCACATCCTTCCCCAACCCACACCGAAATATCTGACCCTCGTTCACCAACCCGCATTGACCAGCCTGGTGAGGTTTGTTCACACGACCCCCGTTACCTTACAGATTCGCCATCGGGAGGGGTTCATCCAGGAGTGACTTGACGCCCAACAGTAATTGGCGCCGTCCCATAGCCTGACAGCAGAGCCATCACGTTGCGTCCTGGGACACTGAACTGTGACCCCGCGCCCCCCCCCTCCCCGCTCTGCCATGCAGCCCTGCCCGACGTTACGTTCTTAATTGTCGCCTTGGCTCTTTTGCACAGCAGAAATTATTGATGTGGTGGGATTCCTCGAAAGTCGGAGGCCAAACGCAAATATTTACACGATGTCACGTTTACTTAGCATTTTCGCTTGCAGGTGTGTGTGTGTGTCTGCGTGCGCGGTTGTTAGGGCACTGTGCTACGAGTTTAGCGACCCGAGTTCAATCCCCGTTCTCGCCTAACATCAGTGGCGATTCTCGGAACGGGTCCTGGGCCTCCCCTTGGTCGGCTCGGCCCTAAATGAGTACCTAGTGCCCACGTGTAAACATCAGCACTGGGGGAGAGAAAGGTGGCACATATGACCTTTAGCAATTATCATGCTAACCTGAATAGGTGCTCCCTAACAGCACTTGCCCCAGTAGGCAATTTAGACTACGCAGGGAAATCTGTCTTTGTGAGTATGATTGTCGTGTAGAGCGGTGCTCTTCATTGCGAGGCCCGCGGGCCATTGGCCTTTAGTGGCCTTTAGTGTGGCCCCTGACGTGGGTTCTTTGACATTTGTAGCTGGTTACCCCAACTGAGAGTTGGATTGCTCGGCCGTTCTTTGACATTTGTAGCTGGTTACCCCAGCTGAGAGTTGGATTTCTTGGTCGTTCTTGGACATTTGTACCTACATACACAACGATATCACCCAAATGAAACGAATTATGAATCACATTGGCTATGAAAGTCCACATCTAAATAGTGAGGTCAGACTGCGCCACATGCTGTTAGTTGCCAGAGAAATAATCCATCAAAAAAATTCGGCGTCGTGCATTTAATTGCCCCCATGAAATGGTTTGCAAAGGATTCATTGAATGGATGAAACACAGTAAGTATATGTTTTAAAAATTAATTAGTTGTCGTAAACTTTATATCTCTATGTATCACAATTGTGTTGTCCGTTATCACGTCACTATTCTTGACCAATGGCCTTCGTCCCTTCTTAAGCGACTTGCTCTGCCCAAGTGCCCAACTCGCCCTTCTCAACAGTTTGGACGATGTCATTAAACAGCGTGTGCCCTCTAACCCACGTGATCCTCATTGTCTCGATGTCGTTTCAAGCACGTGAGCGCGCATCTCCTCAATGCCCGTTCGCTTTTAACGTCACGTCGTATAATTCTCGTTGTGCGCACGCGCTGGAGTTGCTTTGTTTGGATGATAATGTATAATCATTGTTGCATTTCCCTTGTCCCCCTCTAAAGTAAATGCTAACTTGACTTAAAGCTTTCGTGAATGCAGGATTTCATATTCATTGGGGCTTTCGGTAAAGTCACGTAGATAGGTTAAAAGAAAATAACAAAAAAAACGTTTTGATCGCAGCACAAGCGTTCGTCATCAGGAAGACGAACGCTTGTGTTGCGATCGAAACGTCGTAGTTTTTTTTATTTTCTTTGAACCTAGCTACGTGACTTTACCGAAAGACCCAATGAATATAAATTTTAACATCCAAACTAATGCAATGTGTAGACCCAGCATGGCAAATTATGGTCAACCACCCCCACGACCTGCACACGGGGATGGCTCTCGTGCAGCAGGAAATCAACAACAATTGTCTGTATAAATCTTGATTTAAAGTTTCCGTGACTGCAGGAATTCATATTCTTTGGGCCTTTCGGTGAAGTCACGTGAATAGGTTCTTTGAACATGAACAAATATAACTAACAATTGTCTTCTTGGTTCTTTCGGTAAAGTCACGTAGAATGAGAATAAAACAATAAAACAAAATAAGACAATAAAATTCTCACGACGTTTCGGCCAGGTGAAGGAACAGAACTGTCGGGACGACAGCGCTGTCGTCACGAAAGCTTTAAATCGAAATTTAACAATTGTCTGTTATCTTGATTACCGTCAGCCATGGTTAATCCACTGCTGGTTGGGAGTCCTTTCTAGCGGCTCCACACCTACAAATGGTAACGTGTGGGACACGTGGGGTGGATTTAATAGCGCAGATAAGCGCGCGTCCGACAAAACGCTCACGCGATTGGTCGTCCTCGCGTTGTTCGCTTGGCCACGGACCAGTCGCATCGCGATCTGCGTCTCGCGTGACCAGTTGGCTCCGCAATGCCTCCTTGTGCGCTGTACGAAATGTAAAGGCCTGCTTCGCATTGCCCTAAGCTTAATAAGGGGATTAAACGCAGCACTGCACTGAGGTCTTTTTAGTTTACGTGGAAAAAAATAACACATTCCGGTACTAATTTGAATCTCATTAAGTGTTTATCGTGCGGCTATATACTGCACGTGGCCTTCGCCGACCCCGCAGTGACCAGTGTGGTGAAGTATGGTTATTCAACCAACCCCCATCACTGAAAGGCGTGGGGAGGCTTCCATCCAGGAGTAGATCGATACAAGGCGCCCGCGTGACAATGCGTGGCAATATCCGTGAGCGGCTGCTTGCAGGGCACTGCGCTGTGCACAAGCTGCGGGTGCTGAAAAGGACAGCTCTTAAAGGGGCCCTGCGCACTGCGTCTTAAAGGGACACGGCGCGATTTAAAGGGATCCTCCCGAACTCCCCAGCAAACATGCGACACGTTGCGCCAGCGTTGGTTGACGTGGGACCAACGAGCTTAACGATCTATTAACGTGAGCCGTGGCACGTTCGCACGTGGCACGTTTGTCCGTGTAAATATTGATTGTGGCATAGTTTTGGTTGTAGCAGGGTTTCCGTGGTGCTGGTGCTGTTGCTGTGGCAGGGTGGCTGTGACAGAATTGGCCATCGAGAGTTGCTGTGGCAAGTTGGCCGGATGTATGTGGCAAGCGTGGGTGTGGAAGAGGGTCTATGGCAGGCCAAAGGCTGCATAATACCCGTGGCACCGACGCTGAATAATGTTTGCGTGGCAGTTAATGTTGTGGCAGGGCGTGAATGTGGCAATCTTTCCGATGCCTTCTGGCTCTGACAGGCTTATCGGTTGTGGCAGGAATGCCACGTGAATGCGCGAATTTAGCCGTGGCAGGCTGACTTTGTAGATTTGCTGTTCCAAGTTTTGCCGTGGCACGATGGATGTTGAAGGCGTAGCTGTGGCAGGTATTCTGTGGGAGGGTTTGCCATAGCAAGGTTTCCGTTACTCGAGCAGCCACGTCGCGTCGACCGTGGCACGTTGCCGTGGCAGGCAGACTACGGCAAGGCGGCCGCGTTAAATTCAACCGGTGCCTTCTGTCTGTGGCGGGCAAACATGACCCGTGGCAAGGTGGCTGTGGCACTTTGTACAGCTGTGAGCCGGGGATCTGTCAAGCTGGCCGTGGCAAGTTTTCTGTGGCAGGTTGACGATATTTGACGTCAGCAGTCGCTTGCAGGGTCGATTTGTGTGTCAGTGCATGGTGGTGCACTTGACGCCCAGTCGCGTGGAGTGATAATGTCGCGGTTAGCGTGCTGCCCTACGAACCCGGCAACCGGAGTTCGATTCCCATTCACGACCAACACCACAGTGACGATTATCTGTACCAGTCCTGGACCTCGCCTAGGTCGACTCAGCCTCAAATGAGTACCTGGTGCTGTGTAAAAACATCGCCACGAGGGAGACAAAGGCGGCCTGGCGTGGTGCTGGCCACCCGCCCCCTCATGCGCCCTGCCGGCCTTCACAGGTGCTGCTACTCGTTAACAGCACTTGCCTCCGACGGTCTGTTAGAGGCTACGCGGGGGATCTTTGTATCTGCCCTGGCTGTGGCAGCTGTGGCAAAGGTTGGCCGTGGCGGGGTTGGCCTGGATTTAATCCATCACTCTCGGGGCCCTGCGAAAGCGGATAATCGGCGCCGCAGATTTTCAACGCCGATTTTGGTTGTCCGTCCGCGAGCTTTATTTAAAAATATATATTTACTATTGTAATGACGACGCGAGCTGTGAGATTGAGTTTCGAGTCATTCCAAGCATGCGTGTGTTTGTGTGTGTGCTAAATTTGTCCACATTAGTGAACACCTATTGAGGTCGATCGCCATAACAATAAGAGTAATAATGGAGCGAGTTGGCAGTGGTGTTATTATAACACCAGCTGGGTACCTTCGTCACGAACGCTGTGTCCCTTCAGTGGTGAGTCTCATGGAGAGAGCTATACGTGGCCAGCGCCATCGTTTCGCAGATACCTTTAGACACTCTAATCTATATTGTCTCTTGGTTGTTATTTTTTTTTTACTTAAATCCCATTGGGATTTTTGCACACAGCCTTGTTATACGGTGTTTTTTTTATTTCTGGAAGAATTTGCTGGTTTTTCCTGGATGTTTCTGCTGCGCGTCGTAACTTTAAGATGTTCCGTGTTCATGTTTTTGCTTGTTGCGGTTGCACCCGAGTCAAGAGCCACATGGCTAACAGGGCTACACCTAATAAATAAACTTGAAACTCAACTTGAAACTTGCGTGGGTAATCATAAGTGTGAGCCTGAAGTGGCGGTGTCGTTGTACTTGAGTGCGGCGTGTCAACCAACTAGAACTGTGAATCAGATAGAAATTGCATATCCACCTAACCACAACATTTTTCTCTGGGCACTTTGCTCTCCCGCGTGCCAAACGCAACCACCATCGCAACCCCCCCCCCCCCCCCATTCGATTTGTCCACATTTTGGCTCTTGCCAGGCTGTCGCGAGTGGTGCGACGGCGGTGAGCACACCGCGGCCCTCGGGGATCGGGGGTTGGGCCTGAGAAGGGCCGACAGCCGCTTGCACGGAGGGGGTTTGGTGGCCAGCGCCACGCCACTCTCAACCCGCTCGCACGCCGGCAGACTCTCGCCCCCGCTACCGTTATCCCCTCTGTGGAGGGGAGACATCGTTGTCCCGCATACAGCGCGGAGGGGTAGGAGCTGCAGTGAACGGTGCCGGTATCGGCTGGCGTTTGGTGTCGCGAGCGGTGCCGGTGTGGCGCACAGGAGGAGGAGGAGGGGGGGGGTATCTGTGATAGCAAGAGATACCCCACAAACCCACACAGTAAGTTATAGCTGATGTAAGGGAAAGGGGTGAGGGGTGGACATGATCACCACGGGATGAGGCCACGTTGTGGGTTTTATACCAAATTAATGTAATCGGCGTGAAGCCACTGCCACGTGGCCTCATCCAAAAACAAACACGGATCAGTGCATTGGCTACGAAAAACGCGCGTTCTAATTTAATTTACTGCTCCCGTTGAATCTCGACGGGCTTCCCACTCCGCATGTTTTGACCCCCGTGATTTTGTTAAATTTCCGAGTGTAATCGTTGTGCAGTTGTGATTGCTGTTTGTTTTGTGCTGCTGCTGTATCTGTCTTACCGATATGACGTGTTTATATTTCACTGCCGTATCTCTCCCTGGAGACCTTTTGATATCAATGAGCCCTCGCTTGCTTGAAGAAGAAGATGATGATGATGAAGAGGAATTGGAAGATGATGAAAATGATAATGATGATGATAATGATGAAGAGGAAGACGAAGAAGATGAATATGAAGAAGAAGAAACGAGGCAATCTAAAATCAATCAATTGGCTGAAAACACGAGTGGGGAGTTTCACGGTTGCACCACGCGCATTTCGGATGCGTTTAAGGATGTTTAAATATGTACAACTAGAAGTGGGAATTGTGAAGCGGCGTTTTACTTTTGGGCGCAGTTTGCCAACCGAGTGGGAACTGTGATGCAAACGGAAATTCGTCCATCTCACCCCAACTTATTGGATGGCTTTGTTTCTGGGTACTCTGGTATCCTGCGTGCGCAACACAACCAACATCGCCACCATCATCATCGCCACCATCATCACTGCCATCACAGCCATCATCAAAGCCACCACCACCAGCGTCATCACCACCATCACTATCATCATCATCACCATCATCACCATCACTACCATCACAGCCACCACCAGCATCATCACCAGCATAATCACCATCACCACCATCACCACCACCATCATTACAGCCACCATCTCGACCACCACCATCATCACCACCACCATCACTACCATGACAGCCATCATCACAACCACCATCATCATCAAAGCCACCATCTCGACCACCACCATCATCACCACCACCACCATCACTACCATCACAGCCATCACAGCCATCATCACAGTCACCATCACAACCATCCCCACCACCATCATCATCTCCGACCACCAACACCACCACCATCACAACCATCACCACTGCAGCCACCAACACCACGATCACAACCAGCATCGCAGCCATCGTCATCACTACCGTCTCAACCAACACCACCACCACCAGCAGCAGTGCGTCATCTCCCCCCCTTCCCCCACCGTGTCCCTATAGATTTTGCCCCAATGCCCTTCTCTACTTGACATGCTATAGCGGTCAACCGTGGCGTGTGCGTGCGTGCGTGTTATTGTGCGCGTGTGTGCAAATTGAATGTGTGTGTGTGTGTGTTATTCAGCGTGTTGTGCAATAGAGTGTGTGTTTGTGTGAGTGCTATCTAACATGTGCGTGAATGTCATCTCGCGTGTGTGTCATTGAAGGTGTGTGTGTAATTGAGCGTGTTTGTGTGTGTAATTTTGTGTGTGTTTGCGTGCTATTGAGCTTGTGTGTTACCGTGTGTGTGTGTGATTAGCATGCGTCTGTATGGTGTGGTGTGTAAGCATCAGCACTGGGGAGACAAAGGCAGCCAGGAATGTGACTTCTGGCCACTCCACATCTGCATATGCCGTGCTGGCCTTCATAAGCGCTCACGAAAAGCATTTGTCCCAACAGTGTTGAAGGCTACACGGAGGATCTGTCTCGTGTCTGTCAGTGTATGAACGTAGATATTGATTTATTATGGTCCTGCCCAAAACAAGACAGTTGTGGCTGACTCCCCCTGTGTGGCGAATGCTCATCTATGCCGTATCACAATATCACGCAATATCTCACAATATCTCACCATCACTCAATCTCGCAATATCATGCAATATCTCACAATATCTCACCATCACTCAATCTCGCAATATCATGCAATATCACACAATATCTCACAACATCTCGCAACATCTCACAATATCACACAATATCTCACAATATCACACTCACTCAGTATCTCGCAATATCACAATACGTCACAATATCACACAATATCTCGCAACATCACGCAATATCACACAATATCACACAATATCACACAATATCACACAATATCACGCAATATCTCACAATATCTTACCATCACTCAATCTCGCAATATCATGCAATATCACACAATATCTCACAACATCTCGCAACATCTCACAATATCACACAATATCTCACACTATCACACTCACTCAATATCTCGCAATATCACAAAATGTCACAACATCGCGCAACATCACTCAATATCACATAATATCACTCAATATCACTATCACGCAGTATCACAATATCACTCAATATCACTATCACGCAGTATCACGCAATATCACTCAATATCACTCAATATCACGCCATATCAATCTCGCAACATCTCCCAGTACCCACGCGAAGTGGTGAGACTGACCGCCGTCCTTCAGAGTCTCTCTGCTCATGCGTCGTAGTCGTCGCCGTTTTTATTGGATGGGGGGGCGGGGGGCAGGGGAGTCTGCATTCGTGAGTGATCTTGTATATTTGCGTTATTGAAATGCACGTAAGTCTGTATACGTGTGTAAGTGTGTTAGTGCGTGTACGTGTATATGTGTGTAAGTGTGTAAGTGTGTTAGTGTGTGTGTGTGGTGGGAAGCGGTGGTGTAGCGGTCGGCGCGCTGCGCTACAAACGTGGCGACCCGGGTACGATTCCCGCTCACGGCCAACACGAGTGACGATTATCTGAACCGATTCTGGGCCTCCCCTAGGTCGACGCAGCCTCAAATTAGTACCTGGTGCGATGTGTATTGAACATCGGTACTGGGACGACAAAGGCGGTCGGGCGTGGTGCTGGCCACCCCACCTCCACGTGTGCCATTCCGGCCTTCATAGGTGCTGCTCGCTAACCGCAATTGCCCCAAAAGTCTGTCAAGGCTATACGGGGATTCTTTGTATTTGTGTATTTGTGTGTGTGTGTGTGCGTCTGTCTGTGTTGTTGCATCTACACCTGTGTGTCTGGTCATCACAGTTTTTCTAGTACTTCATATATATAGACAGTTTTAAATGCTTCATACATGAAGTGGGGTTTCAATTTACATCAGCCGGGTTTCTCGGGGAGTTATTTCTTGCAGCGTCGACAGACCTGGCACGGACCGAGGCAATGCCGGCGAGGGTCGCCTCGTTAACCAGTCTGGCGCGTGTGGAGGACACACAGGCGCGCGCGTGTTTATTGATGAGCTCGCAGAGACAAAGGTCCCCCGTGTGGCCTCGACGCAAGCTACTCGGGCAAGTGCTGCTCGCGAGCACATCTGAAGGCCGCCACGAAGCAACGGGGCTCTGCAGTGGCGGGATGTTAACTCCCTCGCCTGGTATGCGGGAGGTCGTGGGTCCGGTCCCGACCCTGACGCCTGCTCTATATTTTTGAGTTTGCGTGTCTCTCTCTCTCCCATCATCATCATCATCACGGTGGGGGGATGTTAACTCCCTCGGCTGGTATGCAGGAGGTCGTGGGTTCGGTCCCGACCCTGACGCCTGCTCTATATTTTTGAGTTTGCGTGTCTCTCTCTCTCTCTCTCCCATCATCATCATCATAACGTAAGGGGACCGTGGCCAATTACAGGCAACGTGAGTTGAGCGTGGACAATTAGACCCAAGCCGAAACATAACATATAAAAAAATAATGTTTTAAAATATATGTGTTTTTTATATGATAGAATATAGTATTGTCATCAGTATGACATACATTTACCAAGTTTGCAGTCGATACCACATTGGGAAGTGGGTTAAAATTGAGTTACAAGATTTGAGGATACAACAACGACAACAACAGTGAGTTAAATGAAAGCGTGTAATAATACATTTTGATTTAAAGCTTTCGTGACTGCAGGGATTCATATTCTTGGTTCTTTTGGTAAAGTCACGTAGAAGGGAAACAATAAAATAATAAAACAATATTGTTTTATAGTTTTATATTTGTATTATTTTATTGTTTCCCTTCTACGTGACTTTACCATGTAATAATAGTTTAATTTTAGTTTAATGGAGGTGCGATGTGGGCAGCACCATGCCCCAGTTGCCTTCGTCTCCCACGGTGCCGGTGAGATACACCACCACCGGTGAGATACACCACCACCGGTGAGATACACCACCACCGGTGAGATACACCACCACCGGTGAGATACACCACCACCGGTGAGATACACTAACCACCGGTGAGATACACCACCACCGGTGAGATACACCACCACCGGTGAGATACACTAACCACCGGTGAGATACACCTCCACTGGTGAGATACACCACCACCGGTGAGATACACCTCCACCGGTGAGATACACCACCACCGGTGAGATACACCTCCACCGGTGAGATACACCACCACCGGTGAGATACACTAACCACCGGTGAGATACACCTCCACTGGTGAGATACACCACCACCGGTGAGATACACCACCACCGGTGAGATACACCACCACCGGTGAGATACACCACCACCGGTGAGATACACCACCACCGGTGAGATACACCACCACCGGTGAGATACACCACCACCGGTGAGATACACCTCCACCGGTGAGATACACCACCACCGGTGAGATACACCACCACCGGTGAGATACACCACCACCGGTGAGATACACTAACCACCGGTGAGATACACCACCACCGGTGAGATTCACCACCACCGGTGAGATTCACCACCACCGGTAAGATACACTAACCACCGGTGAGATACACCATCACCACCACTACTGCAGCAGCAGCAGCAGCAGCAAACGCCCAGGGAGGCCCAGGACTGGTTCGGAATCCCGCTCGCCACCAATGTGAGACGTGGCCAGGAAATCCAACTTCTGTCCACACAACGGTGGTGCCCTGACCACGACGCCACCGCTCGCCACACATCACAATCAGAATGTTTATTTATGCTGCGCTGGAGGTATCCGATGAGCTATATAGTTTATTTTTCACAGATGTCCAGTCGGGGCTGGTAAGAACGTTACAGCAACAAACAGTACAAACACAATGATAGTTGTGCAGAGTACGAGAAAGATAAACAATTCACCTAAACACATACAAATACAACACTAAACCATCCCTATCCTACCAGGCAAAGCCCACTGAGGTATTCACTTATTTTTCAGAAGCGACCTGGCCACAAATGATCGCTCAACAAAGTGGCCCATCATTTGGACATTTATTGCACCGAAATAATCTAAATGGTCTCAACTTATGTTTCTAAATGTTTAGGGGAAAACCGGAGGACCACGTGCATGCTTGCATACAAAAACAAAGATCCCCCATATAGCCACAACGGACTTTTGGGGGCAAGTGCTGCTGGTGAGCACCTGTGAAGACCTGCACGGCGCGCGAGGAAATAGACTGCAAACATCACGCGCGGCCGCCTTTGTCTCCCTCGTGGCGATGATTACGTTGGATGACCTGGGGCTCGTGTCACCTGCCAGGCTAATGTAATTGGTCGAGCGGATGAGCACAAATCGTGGACGATTAGCATCGGCGACAACAACAGCCCCTTGTCGCCAGCGACGTTGCATTTCAGGACGCTCGAACTACGTCGCCGAGCAACGCTCCGAGCCGACCCACCAGATCGACCTTGTTCACGGACACCGAGAGCAAAGAGGGTCCACCATGCAGTTCGCTTTTTCAGGAACTACCGATGGTATTTGGTGCAATGCACAGGTGGCTGAGCGATTTCGTGCGCACGTCACTGCCACGGCCTGTCAATTGCTGACGGGCTTTACCTGCGGAGTTGATTTGGTAGATGCCCACCCCACCACCCCCACAACTTTGAGAGTGGTGCAGGTCGTTGCTTGCCGCATGGCGTGTTGGCCCTTGATGGTCGTGTGCTCAAGCAACGGTGTAAAAACACGCACACCCACACGCGTGCCTGGTAGATTTAAACTCGAAACACCGGAACACACGACGGGGTACATTGGTCAAGCCGGCAAATGTACCAACCGAATGTGACCTCAACGACCTAGAGGTCAACAGTTCTCAATTTGTCTGGCATGGCGCCCGCGTCCCCTCCACGTGTCGGCCCCCACCGTCGCCCCCCACCCTCGTCCCCCACCCTCGCCCCCCACCCTCGTCCCCCACCCTCGCCCCCCACCCTCACCCCCCACCCTCGCCCCCTATCCGCGTCCCCTCCACGTTTGCGCCTCGTGATTTATATTTTTTACTGCAGTGGAAAGAGACAGGGAGGCTTGCGGTGTCTTGTCTCCGCAACGTGGCGCAGACATTCTCCCGCGCACGTTTAGGATTTCTCCTGCGCGTTAACCTCGCCGCAGCCTCCGTCCCCTCTGCCCAAAGCCGATTACCGAGAGGCCGCTGCTTCACTGGCTAGGAACTGCGGGGGTAGACGGTCGGCAGAGGCCGCTCTCGACGCTTCCCTAGAGGGTCTGGGGAGCGGTGCCGAAATGTCCAGCATTTCAAAAAAATGGCCCAAAGTTAATAACATTGACACGCGCGCGCGCGCGCGCGCGGTAACACGTGGACACGCACGTGGACACGCGCGCGCGGTGACACGTGGACACGCGCACACAGATACCCTGACACCGATTCTCCCACACGCACTGACACCGACACTCTCACACTCTATCGCGCCGCTCGCACGCTCTGGCTAAACAGTAATCGTCCCCCCCCCACTGCCCCCCGAGGCACGCCTCCCTCCGGCGGTGTTTTATCTGCTTAATAAGCTGTGAAGGGCGTGGAGCACACGCCGCCGCCACCACCACCACCGCCACCACCACCGCCGCCACCACCGCCGCCACCACCGCCACCACCACCACCACCATAACCATCGCCACCTCCCCCAGCAGCAGCGCTGTATGTGTGTGTGTGTCTGTTTCGTCAATGTCTGTGTGCTCTTGCCCCAAACGTGTCTGCAGGCTATATGGAGGGTCTTCGTCTGTGTGTACGGTTGGGTCAGTAGGGAGCACATGTGGTGCATCTACTAGTCATCTCAGTCGGTCTACCCCCGTGGCACCTGGGTCTGTCTCGTTACCTCCCGCCAGATGCGACAGCCTTCGACAGTTCACGTGGTCTCATGGTGCACCTAGCCTGGCACAAGCGCCATGGTGATTTCACAACCGCTGTTGTTGTTGTTGTTGAAGGATGGCACAGCGGTTTACACACTGCACTATGAAACCCAAATGTCTGAGTTGAGTTCCTGGACAAAGCGACCATCGGTGGCATTGATCGCGATGGTATTGATTGATTATGGTGTTGATAGTGATGGGAATGATGCTGGTGATGAGTGTGATGATGGTTTGTGTCGCTCTCCATCTCCCCCTCCTCCTCCTCCTCCTCTCCGCGTGTGCGCAGGTCTCGTGAAACTCGGCGTTCACTGCGTCACCACCAAAAAGGTTGCCATTAAAATCGTCAACCGGGAAAAGCTCAGCCAGTCTGTGCTCATGAAGGTCTGAATCGTCCGCTCGCTCGCTCACTCACCTGCCCATTCGCTCACTTCTTTGCCCGTTCACTCAGTCACTCACCCACCGCTCACTAACTAACTCGCCCGCTCACTTACCCGTTCACTCGCTCATCTTCTCACGCATTCACCCGCTCGCTCGCTCGCTCACACACCCGCCGCTCACTCTCTGCCTATGTGTCTTTGCGGATTACTGCCGATGTGTGCTTCGGTCTGTGTGTGTGGTGGGGAGCATTGATACAGCGGTTAGGGGCCATCCATTCAGTACGTGCGCATGGAGAGGGGGTTAACCCAAATGCGTACGCTTGTGTATGGGGGGTCTACTGGCAATGTACGTATAGGAAATGGTGTGGGGGGGGGGGGGTGAAGCCTCGGTAATAATTTGTCTACATTGGCCTTCAAATGAGCCACAGTTCAGTTTCTTCAGCTGTCAGACAACAAGTACTACCGGGAGAGGTGGGACTGTGGGAGAGGTGTCACTTGCGTGCCACCGTACCCCCCTGACTGCGAGCTATCATGCAGCTCAGCAAAATAAGTGGCCAAGGTACGCAACTGAATTATTTAATGCAGCCGGCGGTGGACTATCCGTTTGCTTAAACACGTTAATATTATTAATCCTTGATCGTTTCTGCCTAGATTGATAATATCGGCCGTTCTATAGGATTCGGGGGGGGCATCAAGCGTACGTACGCAGGTTGGGGGGGGGCGGGGGGGGTGTAAAAAGTCCGCGTGCGTACAGGGAGGATGGTCCCTTAGCACGCTGCGCTACGAACCCGGCGACCCGAGTTCAATTCCCGCTCACGGCCAACACTGGTGGTGATTATCTGAACCAGCCCTGGGTCTCCCCTAGGTCGACTCAGCCTCAAATGAGTACCTGGTGCGGTGTGTAAACATCGCCACTGGGGAGACTAAGGATGCTGGGAGTGGTTGCTGGCCACCCACCTTCTCGTGCACCGTGCCGGCCTTCATAGGCGTTCCCTAACAGCACTTGCCCCTACAGTCTGTTAAGGCTCCACGGGGGATCTTTGTCTTTGTTTTGTGCGTTTGTAGGTGGAGCGAGAGATTGCGATCCTGAAACTGATCGAGCATCCACACATCCTCAAGTTACACGATGTCTATGAAAACAAGAAGAACCTGTGAGTCCACCACCATCGCCACCACCATCACCAAAGGCCCCTTATAGCCTTAGCAGACTGTAGCGGCAAGTGCTGTTAGCGAGCACCTATGAAGACCGGAACCGTCCACGAGGGGGTGGGTGTGGCCAGCACCACGCCCGACCGCCTTTGTCTCCCCAGTGGCGATGTTTACACACCGCACCAGGTACTCATTATCTGATCCGGTCCTGGAGGCCCAGGACCGGTTCAGATAATCGTCATTGGTGTTGGCGGTGAGCGGGAATCGAACTCGGGTCGCCGGGCTCATAGTGCAGCGCGCTAACCGCTACACTATCACCATTACCACTACCATCACCACCATTAACAACAAAGGCGGTTGTCGTCACCGTGATGCTTGTGCCAGGCCATGTGCACGTTAAGGTCACGTGAAGTGTCGAACGCCCGCTGGAAGGAGGTCACGGGACAGTCCCAGCAGGTGCCATGGGTCGACTGATTGAGATGACTGGCCGATACACCACCTGTACCCCCTACTGTGCCAACCTGCTGTGTTTTAGCCGCCCGGCACTCCGCTCGTTGTTGTTGAGCGTCGCTCCTCCGCCCTCCGTTGTTGTTGGAGGGCGACTGCCTCCAACTGCCCAGTAGCGTCCTTCACGAGCCTCCTCCACAGAGGCCGATCTTGATACACTGCTGGTACCAGTCATTGGCAAGTCCACTCAGCTCTACATCCACCCGTACCGCATCAGTCCATCTCTTCTCCAGCCCGTGTCGTGCCCATTTAGCCCGGTCTATGCGACCAAACAGAAATATGCGGTGGCTGGGCATGCGGGCTACATGACCCAGCCAACGCAGCCTTGCCTGCCGGAGGAGTTCACACATGTGAATCTGTCCAGATCTTTCAAGGATTTGTGAGCTCCTCACACAATCCAACCTGGCTAAACCCAGGATGGATCGTAGGCAGGCTAGCCTGAATGTTTCTAACCAGCGCAGATGTTCCGTAAGAGGGGTCCACCACTATAACCACCACCATGACCACCATTATTATTATTATCACCACCATCAACATCACCATCATCCACATCAACTGGCACACAGAGACACAGCGGCGCAGAGACACAGTGACACGGAGACACAGTGACACGGAGACACGGAGACACGGCGACACAGAGGCACAGCGACACAGAGACACAGCGACATAGAGACACGGAGACACACGGAGACACACGGAGACACACGTAGACACACGGAGACACACGGAGACACACGGAGACACACGGAGACACACGGAGACACACGGAGACACACAGAGACACACAGAGACACACAGAGACACACAGAGACACACAGAGACACACAGAGACACACAGAGACACACAGAGACACAGTGCGGTTGGGCGAGGTGTTGGGCGCGTCCGGCAGGCGTGCGTGGACGGGTAGGCAGCGACCAAACGCCCTCGTCGAGAGCTTGCTCTGAGCGGTGGGCTGAGCGGTGGGCTGAGCGGTGGGCTGAGCGAGCAGTTGCAGGGGCTGCGCCTTGGCCGTGATGGACGGCCACCGGCTCTCCTCGGGGGGTGGTGGGGGGGGGAGGGGAGCGCGTCATCCAGCAGTGGATAGACCACGTGCTGGTGCGCCCACCTCTGCCCCAGGTACCTGGTGCTGGAGCACGTCTCTGGGGGCGAGCTCTTTGACTACCTCGTGAAGAAGGGACGGCTCACGCCCAAAGAGGCGCGAAAGTTTTTCCGGCAAATCATCTCCGCCCTCGACTTCTGCCACAGTCACTCCATCTGGTGAGCACACACGCACGTGTTCGCGTACACGCACGTGTACGCACACGCGTGTACACACGCATACACACACATGTACACACACGCGCACGCACACACGCACGTGTACACACACACGTACGTGTACACACACGCACGTGTACACACACGCACGTGTACGCACACACACGTGTACGCACACACGTGTACGCACACGCGTGTACGCACACACACGTGTACGCACACGCGTGTACACACGTGTACACGTGCGCACACACACACGCACGTGTACACAGACGCACGTGTACGCACACGCACGTGCACATGCACACACGCACATGCACACACACTAACACACGTAGACACGTATGCACACACACACACACGCACGTGCACACGGCTGTGTGTGCGTGTCTGTGTTGGGAGCGATGGCAGCGGTTAGCTCACTGCGGCGACCCGAGTTCGATTCCCGCTGACAGCCACAATATCGGTGGTGAATATCTGACACTGGTCCTGGACGTCCCCTAGGTCGACTCAGCCTTAAGTGTACACCTTCTCTCGGTGTGTAAAATACATCACCATTGGGGAAACAAAGGCGGCCGGGCATGGTGCTAATCGCACCACCTCCTCGTGTAGCGCGTTGACCTTACGGACAGCACTTGCTCCACGCTGCCTGCGTGCAGCTCCACGCAGGCAGCGTGGGCTGTATGCGGGATTTTTCGCTTTGTAGCTATTAAGAGTCCACACATCACGCCCCAGGCTGTTGCGTTGTGTAAATGATGATGAGTTGTTGTTGTTGTTGTTCCGGAGCGTGACGCTCGTGTTTACGCCCCAGAGGAGATTGCCGAGTCAATGGCATTTAAATTACCTGCACCAACCTCCTCCTCCACCACCAGCCCACCCCCTACACCAACCTCGTCCTCCACCACCAGCCCACCCCCTACACCAACCTCGTCCTCCACCACCAGCCCACCTCATACACCAACCTCGTCCTGTACCACCAGCCCACCCCTACACCAACCTCGTCCTCCTCCACCAGCCCACCCCTACACCAACCTCCTCCTCCACCACCAGCCCACCCCCTACACCAACCTCCTCCACCACCAGCCCACCCCCTACACCAACCTCATCCTCCACCACCAGCCCACCCCTACACCAACCTCCTCCTCCACCACCAGCCCACCCCCTACACCAACCTCCTCCTCCACCACCAGCCCACCCCCTACACCAACCTCCTCCTCCACCACCAGCCCACCCCCTACACCAACCTCCTCCTCCACCACCAGCCCACCCCCTACACCAACTTCCTCCTCCACCACCAGCCCACCCCTACACCAACCTCCTCCTCCATCACCAGCCCACCCCTACACCAACTTCCTCCTCCACCACCAGCCCACCCCCTACACCAACTTCCTCCTCCACCACCAGCCCACCCTCACGACGCACCTCAAACATGTGCCCGTTGTCAATCATCATCAGCAGCAGCCGTGAGGGGAGTGGGTGGGGTGGGGGGGGGGGTGATTGACACCACGAGGGAGCAGCAGCAGCAGGTGGGGGGGAGGGCGTTCGGTGGCACGGGACCTCGCCGCGCCGGGGCCCCCGGTTATCACCGTGGCAGACAGCGTCCCCCACGCAGGGTCCGCTCGGCACGACAAGCCCGGCAGTGGTGCCCGGGCCCACGAGCGGCCCACGGCGGTGCAGGCGACTCTCAACGGCGGTATCGCAATGCGTCGTCCCCCGTCGCGGCGATAATAACGGCGCACCTTGCGATCGGGAGAGCGCGGCGCGGGCCGCGTGCGGTGACGTGTGCGGTGACGCGTGCGGTGACGCGTGCGGTGACGTGTGCGGTGACGTGTGCGGTGACGCGTGCGGTGACGTGTGCGGTGACGTGTGCGGTGACGCGTGCGGTGACGTGTGCGGTGACGCGTGCGGTGACGCGTGCGGTGACGCGTGCGGTGACGTGTGCGGTGACGCGTGCGCGCGGTCGCTGCCGTCGCCAGCCACCGCGACCTGAAGCCGGAGAACCTCCTGCTGGACGAGAAGAACAACATCCGCATCGCCGACTTCGGCATGGCCTCGCTGCAGGTCGGAGACAGCCTGCTGGAGACGAGCTGTGGGTGAGCGTCGCCGCCACCGCCACCACCACCACCGATACCGCCAATGCCACGACCACCAACCACGACAACCACCAACTACGACCACCACCACGACAACCACCACTACCACCACGACCACCACAACCACCACCACAACCAAAGTAAAAGATCGTCCGTATCGCAAGTGCTGTTCGCGACCACTTATGAAGGCCGGCACGGCACACCATTGGGTAGGTGGCCAGCGCCACGCCCGGCCGCCTTTGTCTCCCCTAGTGGCAATGTTTACACACTGCACAGGTACTCATTTGAGGCCGAGTCGACCTAGCGAAGGCCCAGGGCGAGTTCAAATATTTCGTCACTGTGGTGTTGGCCGTGAGCGAGAACCGAAACTCGGGTCGCCGGGTTCGTAGCGCGGCGCGCTAACCACTACGTCACCGCTCTCCACGGCGTGAGCGAGTGGCTCAGCCTCGGCCTGGCTCAAGTTAAGCCATGGCTCGCTCGCTTGAGCCAGAGAGCCACGTGCCCCGTGTACGTGTGACCATGTGACCGTGTGGGTGTGTGTGTGGGTGCTGTGCTATCTGTGCCGTGTGTCCAGGTCTCCTCACTATGCCTGCCCAGAAGTTATTCGGGTGAGAGTCGCACAGACACACACACACAAAGACCCCCCCGTGTAGCCTTAGCAGACTGTTGGGGCAAGTGCTGTTAGCGAGCACCTATGAAGGCCGGCACGGCACACGAGGGGGTGGGTGGCCAACACCACGCCCGGCCGCCTTTGTCTCCCCAGTGACGATGTTTACACACCGCTACACCAGGTACTCATTTGAGGCTGAGTCGATTTAGGGGAGGCCCAGGACCGGTTCAGATAATCGTCACTTGGTGTTGGCCGTGAGCGGGAATCGAACCCGGGCTGCCAGGTTCGTAGCGCAGCGCGCTGCCGCTCCCCACGCACGCACCCACCCACTCGCTCGCTCGCTCGCACGCAAACACCGCACAAAGACAAAGACCCCCCGTATAGCCTCTAATAGACTGTTGAGGTTCCAGGGTAAGACGCACGAAGGCCGGCACAGCACACGAGGGGGTCGGTGGCCAGCAGCCACGCCCGGCCCACGGAAAATGCAACGCAAATGTCAGTTGGCTTGCAGAACGCCATTGTGTTGTTTACTGATACAGCACGGGGGGGGGGGTGGGTGAAGATGACGACGACATTGTCGGTTCACCTGTCGACGTGTTTACCGCGTCGCCGACCCTCGACGAGTGAGGAGCAGCCAACGATGAAATGAGCCCACCCTGTCAATATATTTGTATTGAATCCGCAAGCACGGTTACTCCAGCAGCCCGGACAGTCGAGACTTTTGCCGTTGACATTCGCGGCTGCCGTTTTATATTTTCAGGGGGAGAAGTACGACGGGAGGAAGGCGGACGTGTGGAGCTGCGGGGTCATCCTGTTCGCGCTGCTCGTGGTGAGGGAGCGGCCATCGCCACGGTCGCCGCGACGACGCCGCCGCCGCCGTCGCCCCCCGGCCGTGCCTCCGTGACGATCGCGATGATCGCCGAGGACGACGGCATCGACGGAAACGTTAGACGATGACGTTGACGGTGTCGCCCCGCTCCCCCCCCCGCAGGGCGCCTTGCCGTTCGACGACGACAACCTGCGCCAGCTGCTGGAGAAGGTGAAGCGCGGCGTGTTCCACATGCCGCACTTCATCCCCCCCGACTGCCAGGCGCTGCTGCGCGGGATGATCGACGTGGACGCCACCCGGCGCATCACGGTAGCCGCCCCCCTACGCATCCCCACCCCCCTCCCTCCCCCATGCCCCCCCCCCCGCCCCACCCCACACCCTCACCCACCTCCAACTCCCCGCACGAGAGCTTGGGGAGGGGTGGGCGGCCTTTATCCAGCAGTGGATAAGATCATGGCTCTTGATGATGATGATGATCGTGACGATGACTGTGGTTTAACGAGTCCGGTTCTTTCTGTTGTGTCGCAGCTGGAACAGATACAGAAGCACACGTGGTTCCTCGCGTGAGTGACGCACGCACGCACGCACATGCATGCACGCACACACACGCACGCACGCATGCACGCGAGCGCACACGCACGCACGCGCATGCACGCGAGCACACACACACGCATGCACGCGAGCGCACACGCATGTATGCATGCACGCGAGCGCAGTGATTGCGGATCATGGGAGACAGGCCGTTGCGTTGCCGGCGTCACGGCCCAATGGTTCCTCGATCGGGACACGGGGACTTGGCAGGACCCTCCTAAAAAAAAAAGAGTCGTGATGCTCGGCGAGTAAAACATCACCACCGTCAGCAGCAGCAGCAGCATCTACACCGTTAACATCGTCACCCTCATCGTTCCCACGATTATCAGGAGCATCATCATCACCAATGCCATCATCATCAAAACTACCTACATTGTCATCACCATCATTAAAGCAATTTGTATTTTATTTTACCAGGTAAGGCCCACTGAGCTATGTAGCTCGTTTCCTTAAGCGACGTGGCCACGAATGATAGCTCAATGAAGTGACTCATCATCACGTGGAAATGTATAGCGGCCAAATACTCTACAAGTGTGATGTTGATGATAAATGTGGAGGGGAAAACCGGAGGACCCGGAGAAAAATACACGCAACCATGGAGAGAGAGAGACGCAATCTCCAAATATACAGCAGCAGGCGTCAGGGTCGGGATCGAACCCACGATCTCTTGCATACCAGGTGAGGTAGTTAACATCTCTTAGCCACCGTGGTGATGATGAGAGAGAGAGAGCGACACGCAAACTCCAAATATACAGCAGCATGCGTCAGGGTTCGGGATCTAACCCGTGACTTCCTGCATACCAGGCGAGGTAGTTAACATATCCTAGCCACCGTGGTGATGATGAGAGAGAGAGAGACACACACAAAATCCAAATATACAGCAGCAGGCGTCAGGGTTCGGGATCGAACCCGCGACCTCCTAGCCACCGTGTTAGATGCTGCACTCAAAGTTGAAACGGCACTTGTGCAATGGGGCAAAGACGAGCGGTGAGGCTGTCTAGGGTAACATATCAAACACAAATAAAATTTGCTGTCCTCAATCCGGGCAACTGCGTCAATCAACCAGTTCCAGATGAGTGGTCGCAACGACTCAATTGCAGAACAAAACGGTCTCACTGCTCCACCTACCCATCAGCCACCTCCTAAAACGCTTCGTTGTTTGAAATGAAGAGGGCATTCGCTTTAGCTTGCGTACGTACAATGTTGAGCTTCTTTCGCACCATACGTCGCCAACCGTTCTTATCGGAGGTGCGGATGGAAGGACAAACGAACTGAACGCAAAAAAGCAGTTCTAAAAGAGATTCGTTTTAAATCTACAGTGAGGGAAAAAGTATTTGATCCCCTGCTGATTTTGTACATTTGCCCACTGACAAAGAAATGATCAGTCTATAATTTTAATGGTAGGTTTATTTGAACAGTGAGAGACAGAATAACAACAAAAAAATCCAGAAAAACGCATGTCAAAAATGTTATAAATTGATTTGCATTTTAATGAGGGAAGTAAGTATTTGACCCCCTCTCAATCAGAAAGATTACTGGCTCCCAGGTGTCTTTTATACAGGTAACGAGCTGAGATTAGAAGTACACTCTTAAAGGGAGTGCTCCTAATCTCAGCTTGTTACCTGTATAAAAGGCACCTGTCCACAGAAGCAATCAATCAATCAATCAGATTCCAAACTCTCCACCATGGCCAAGACCAAAGAGCTCTCCAAGGATTCAGGGACAAGATTGTAGACCTAGACAAGGCTGGAATGGGCTACAAGACCATTGCCAAGCAGCTTGGTGAGAAGGTGACAACAGTTGGTGCGATTTTTCGCAAATGGAATAAACACAAAATTACTGTCAATCTCCCTCGGCCTGGGGCTCCATGCAAGATCTCACCTTGTGGAGTTGCAATGATCATGAGAACGGTGAGTAATCAGCCCAGAACTACACGGGAGGATCTTGTCAATGATCTCAAGGCAACTGGGACCATAGTCTCCAAGAAAACAATTGGTAACACACTACGCCGTGAAGGACTGAAATCCTGCAGCGCCCGCAAGGTGCCCCTGCTCAAGAAAGCACATATACATGCCCGTCTGAAGTTTGCCAATGAACATCTGAATGATTCAGAGGACAAATGGGTGAAAGTATTGTGGTCAGATGAGACCAAAATGGAGCTCTTTGGCATCAACTCAACTCGCCGTGTTTGGAGGAGGAGGAATGCTGCCTATGACCCCAAGAACACCATCCCCACCGTCAAACATGGAGGTGGAAACATTATGCTTTGGGGGTGAATTTCTGCTAAGGGGACAGGAGTGGCTCAAGAAGAAGCACATTAAGGTCCTGGAGTGGCCTAGCCAGTCTCCAGACCTTAATCCCATAGAAAATCTGTGGAAGGAACTGAAGGTTCGAGTTGCCAAACGTCAGCCTCAAAACCTTAATGACTTGGGGAAGATCTGCAAAAAGGAGTGGGACAAAATCCCACCTGAGATGTGTGCAAACCTGGTGGCCAACTACAAGAAACGTCTGATCTCTGTGATTCCCAACCAGGGTTTTGCCACCAAGTACTAAGTCATGTTTTGCAGAGGGGTCAAATACTTATTTCCCTCATTAAAATGCAAATCAATTTATAACATTTTTGACATGCGTTTTTCTGGATTTTTGTTGTTGTTATTCTGTCTTTCACTGTTCAAATAAACCTTCCATTAAAATGATAGACTGATCATTTCTTTGTCAGTGGGCAAACATACAAAATCAGCAGGGGATCAAATACTTTTTTTTCCCTCACTGTAGACGATTTAAAAGTTTCATAGCTCCCATTGGATATTTTTTCAGGAGGGTCCTGCCACGGTGTGATCCCCTAGTGCCGTGGTTCTTCACCTTTATTGCAGCCTTGCACCCCCTTTAGCTCCCAGTCATAAAAAAATGTTTTATGACGTTAATAGATACATGGGGTTTGCTGAAACAAAGTAGTTGCACTTATCGGCCCGTGCTTGATTTGTGTTTGCGATGATTTACCTTCTAAAAAAAAAATTTGGACGCGTCTCGCGACCGCCCCCCGCCCCCCGAAAAGGCATCTCGCACCCCCAGAGAGTGCGTGCACCCCAGGTTAAGAACCACTGGTGTAGTGTATAGTGTAGTGTAGAGTAGTGTGCAGTGTATAGTGTAGTGTATAGTAGTGTGTATAGTGTAGTGTATAGTAGTGTGTATAGTGTAGTGTATAGTAGTGTGTATAGTATAGTGTAGTGTGTAGTGTAGTGTATAGTGTAGTGTATAGTGTAGTGTGTAGTGTATAGTGTAGTGTATAGTGTAGTGTATAGTGTAGTGTATAGTGTAGTGTATAGTGTAGTGTATAGTGTCGTGTATAGTGTAGTGTATAGTGTAGTGTAGAGTGTGTAGTGTGTAGTGTATAGTGTAGTGTATAGTGTAGTGTATAGTGTAGTGTATAGTGTAGTGTATAGTGTAGTGTATAGTGTAGTGTATAGTGTAGTGTATAGTGTAGTGTATAGTGTAGTGTATAGTGTAGTGTATAGTGTAGTGTATAGTGTAGTGTATAGTGTAGTGTAGAGTGTAGTGTAGAGTGTAGTGTAGTGTGCAGTGTAGTGTGCAGTGTAGTGTGCAGTGTAGTGTGCAGTGTAGAGTGTAGTGTAGAGTAGTGTATAGTGTAGTGTAGTGGTTCTTAACCTTTACTGCAGCTTCGCACCCCTTTAGTTCCCAGTCATACATTTTTTCACTATCATATTAATAAATACGCAGGGTTTGATGAAATAAAGTAGTTGCACTTTCGATGATTTACCTGCTAAAAAAAAAAAACCAAACATCTCGCGAGATGCACCCCCAGGTTTGGAACCACTGCCCTCGTGGAATAAACCGCGGTGGAATGGAATGATTTAAAAAAACAAACGTAAAGGGGTTAACGCGACGCCGGCACTGACCCCCTCGCGAATGACGTCGCCTGCAACGGTCGTCAATCCTCAACCGCCGCCGTCGCTTCCCACCGTCGTCGTGTTGCCGGCGCTCGCGGCAGCGGGTCGCGGAGCGAGCCTGAGCCCGAGCAGGCGGCCCCGCGCAAGGTGCCGGTGGGCGCGCTGCCCAGCGCCGAGGAGATGGACCCGGACGTGCTGGAGAGCATGAACTCCCTGGGATGCTTCCAGGACAAGGACAAGCTCGTGTCGGATCTCCTCGCCCAGCAGTGAGTCGCCCCGGGGTCTCGCACTTACGGGGAGGGGATGGGGGTCATGGTGAGATTCATGGCGATCGCAGTCAGGGTTGTGAGGGTCACGGTCAGGTTCACGGGGTGACGGTCAGCGCTGTTGGGTTCACAACCAGGGTCCTGGTCAGGGCTTCAGGGATCACTGCCACGGGAGTCACGCGGTCGTGTCACTGGAGTTGACACGCACACCAAAGGGACAGCCCTGATTGGCTGAGACTTGCCGCGACCGCGGGGGGAGAGCCATGACGACGGTGCTCACGGTTGCCCCCCCGAGTACGCGTAAGCGAGGGGAAAGCTCTGACATCACAATGGGGCTCTCTGACATCAAAATGGGGCGCTCTGACATCACAATGGGGCTCTCTGACATCACAATGGGGCGCTATGTCATCACAATGGGGCGCTATGACATCACAATGGGGCTCTCTGACATCACAATGGGGCGCTCTGACATCACAATGGGGTGCTCTGACATCACAATGGGGCGCTCTGACATCACAATGGGGCTCTCTGACATCACAATGGGGCACTCTGGCATCACAATGGGGTGCTCTGACATCACAAGGGGGCGCTCTGGCATCACAATGGGGCGCTCTGACATCACAATGGGGCTCTCTGACATCACAATGGGGCGCTCTGACATCGCAATGGGGCACTCTGACATCACAATGGGGCGCTCTGACATCACAATGGGGCGCTCTGACATCACAATGGGGCGCTCTGATATCACAATGGGGCGCTCTGACATCACAATGGGGCTCTCTGACATCGCAATGGGGCGCTCTGACATCACAATGGGGCTTTCTGACATCACAATGGGGCGCTCTGACATCGCAATGGGGTGCTCTGACATCGCAATGGGGCTCTCTGACATCACAATGGGGCGCTCTGACATCACAATGGGGCGCTCTGACATCACAATGGGGCTCTCTGACATCACAATGAGGCTCTCTGACATCACAATGGGGCTCTCTGACATCACAATGGGGCTGTCTGACATCACAATGGGGCTCTCTGACATCACAATGGGGCGCTCTGACATCACAATGGGGCTCTCTGACATCACATTGGGGCTCTCTGACATCACAATGGGGCTGTCCGACATCACAATGGGGCTCTCTGACATCACAATGGGGCTCTCCGACAGCGGCGGCATCGTCACGCCCCGGGAACATCGAGCGAGCGCCTATGGCCGGGCGACAGGCGCCATGACGGCGGCGCGCCTCTGAACCGTAGCTCGAGCGCTTGTTCAGTTTTACCGAGAGTGGGCGGCGGCGGCGGCGGCGGCAGCGGCGGGGGGGGGGGGTGGTTGTTGAACCGGCGTCGGCCGCGTTCTGCGGTTTGCCGCCCGCGAGCCGCGTGCGGTGCAGCGGCGGACGGGGGGGCGACTGTGCCACCTGTCGCCCGGCAGGGAGAACCAGGAGAAGATGATCTACTTCCTGCTGCTCGACCGCAAGGAGCGCTACCCCAGCTACGAAGACGAGAACCTCCCCCCACGCAACGACATCGGTACGCACGCACGCACACATACACGCACACGCACGCACGCACACACGCACGCACACACACATGCACGCACGCATGCACGCACACGCACACACGCGAAGGCAGAAGCAGAAAGAGAAGTGAGGTGACATGCAGTGTGGTGAGTGGGTGAGAGTGTGGGTGGGTGGGGTGGGTGGGTGAGAGGGTGAGTGACTGGTTGAGAGAGTGGGTGAGCGGGCGGGTGGGTGGGTGGGTGACGGGGTGAGTGAGAGACTGGGTGAGAGACTGGGTGAGCGGGCGGGTGGGTGGGTGACGGGGTTAGTGAGTGTTGTGACCTGCGGCGGTGTGGTGCTTGAGCGCCGTGTGGAGGAGACCAGACGGTCAGTCTGGTCACCTGGCCTCCTCCACACGGGTGGACGAATCGGTGAGTGCTTGTTTGGGGCGGGGGGCTGCAGACCCCCCCCGTAAGCGCGTGGACTCTCCCATGCTGAGCCGGCACGGCAAGCAGAGGCCGGAGAGGAAGTCCATGGAGGTGCTGAGCGCGGGGGAGGGCGGCTCGCCCAGCACCGTGCGCAGAGCCCTGCACGCTGCCCCCCACGGGCAGAGGTGAGGGCACGCACCACACACACGCACCACACACGCACCACACATGCACCACACACGCACCACACACACACCACACACACACCACACACGCACCACACACACGCACCACACACACACCACACACACACCACACACACACACAACACACACACACCACACACACACGCACCACACATGCACCACACACGCACCACACACACACCACACACACACGCACCACACACACGCACCACACACGCACCACACACACGCACACCACACATGCACCACACACGCACCACACACACGCACCACACATGCACCATACACACACCACACATGCACCACACACGCACCACACACACACACCACACACCACGCACCACACACACCACACACACGCACCACACACACACCACACACACGCACCACACACACGCACCACACATGCACCACACACGTGCACCACACATGCCACACAGATGCATCACACATGCACCACACACACGCACCACACATGCCACACACGTGCACCACACACGCACCACACATGCGACACTCCACACATGCACCATACACGCACCACACACGCACCACACACGCACCACATACGCACTACGCACCACGCACCACACGCGCCACACACATCACGAACGCCACACGTACCACACACGCATCACATACACCACACCACTCCAATGGGCAGAGGATGCCGATGTTGCAGCGATTATGATATCGCTGGTGATGCTGGCGGCGATGGCAATTATGGCAATGGTGGTGGTGATGATGATGATGGTGGTGGCGATGGTCGTGCTGGCGATGGTGGTGATGGCGATGGTGGTGGTAATGATGATGATGGTGGTGATGGTGGTAGCCGTGGCGGTGGTGGCGATGGCGGTGATGACGATGATGGTGGTGGTGATGGTGGCGGTGATGACGATGATGGTGGTGGCGATGGCGGTGATGACGATGATGGTGGTGGTGATGACGATGATGGTGGCGGTGGTGGCGATGGCGGTGATGACGATGATGGTGGTGGTGGTGATGGCGGTGATGGCGATGGCGGTGATGACGATGATGGTGGTGGTGGTGGTGGTGATGGCGATGATGGTGGTGGTGGTGATGGCGGTGATGGCGATGGTGGTGATGGCGATGATGGTGGTGGTGGTGATGGCGGTGATGGTGATGGTGGTAGCAGTGGCGGTGGTGGCGCTGGTGGCGATGACGATGATGGTGGTGGCGATGGCGGTGATGACGATGATGGTGGTGGTGGTGATGGCTGTGATGACGATGATGGTGGTGGTGGTGATGGCGATGATGGCGATGGTGGTAGCCGTGGCGGTGGTGGCGCTGGTGGCGATGATGGTGGTGATGGTGATGGTGGTAGCCATGGCGGTGGTGGCGCTGGTGGCGATGATGGTGGTGATGGTGATGGTGGTAGCCGTGGCGCTGGTGGCAATGATGGTGGTGGTGATGGTGATGGCGGTGATGGCGGTGGTGGCACTGGTGGCGATGATGGTGGTGGTGGTGATGGTGATGGTGGTAGCCGTGGCGGTGGTGGCGCTGGTGGCGATGATGGTGGTGGTAGTTATGGCGGTGATGGCGGTGGTGGCGCTGGTGGCGATTGTCTCCGTTGGTGTTGCCCTGTGGCCCAGGTCCCGCTCTGTGAGTGGAGCCTCCTCCGGCCTCTCGTCGAGTCCACTCAACAGCCCCCGGGTGAGCCGCTCGCTGCGCCGCCAGCGCGCCGACACCGACACCGACGCACACAGTCGCTCGCTCCGGACGGACGGCGACGATCTCCCGGCGCGCCAGACGAAGCAGCGGAGAAGGAGATAGCGATGTAGTGAGGTGGGAGAGAAGATTTAGACTGGAGATGTAGTGAGGTGGGAGAGAAGATTTAGACTGGAGATGTAGTGTGGTGGGAGAGAAGATTTAGAGTGGAGATGGAGATGTAGTGAGGTGGGAGAGAAGATTTAGACTGGAGATGTAGTGAGGTGGGAGAGAAGATTTAGAGTGGAGATGGAGATGTGGTGAGGTGGGAGAGAAGATTTAGAGTGGAGATGGAGATGTAGTGAGGTGGGAGTGAAGGGGTCTAGACGAGAGATGGAGATGTGGTGAGGTGGGAGTGAAGATTTAGACTGGAGATGGAGTTGTAGGGAGGTGGGAGTGAAGGGGTCTAGACGAGAGATGGAGATGTAGTGAGGTGGGAGAGAAGATTTAGACTGGAGATGGAGATGTAGTGAGGTGGGAGTGAAGGGGTCTAGACGAGAGATGGAGATGTGGTGAGGTGGGAGAGAAGATTTAGAGTGGAGATGGAGATGTAGGGAGGTGGGAGTGAAGGGGTCTAGACGAGAGATGGAGATGTGGTGAGGTGGGAGTGAAGATTTAGAGTGGAGATGGAGATGTAGGGAGGTGGGAGTGAAGGGGTCTAGACGAGAGATGGAGATGTGGTGAGGTGGGAGAGAAGATTTAGAGTGGAGATGTAGTGAGGTGGGAGTGATGGGGTCTAGACAAGAGATGGAGATGTGGTGAGGTGGGAGAGAAGATTTAGACTGGAGATAGAGATGTAGTGAGGTGGGAGAGAAGATTTAGACTGGAGATAGAGATGTAGTGAGGTGGTAGAGAAGATTTAGACTGGAGATGTAGTGAGGTGGGAGAGAAGATTTAGACTGGAGATGTAGTGAGGTGGGAGAGAAGATTTAGACTGGAGATGTAGTGAGGTGGGAGAGAACATTTAGACTGGAGATGTAGTGAGGTGGGAGTGATGGGGTCTAGACGAGAGATGGAGATGTGGTGAGGTGGGAGAGAAGATTTAGAGTGGAGATGTAGTGAGGTGGGAGTGATGGGGTCTAGACGAGAGATGGAGATGTGGTGAGGTGGGAGAGAAGATTTAGACTGGAGATGGAGATGTAGTGAGGTGGGAGAGAAGATTTAGACTGGAGATGGAGATGTAGGGAGGTGGGAGTGAAGGGGTCTAGACGAGAGATGGAGATGTGGTGAGGTGGGAGAGAAGATTTAGACTGGAGATGTAGTGAGGTGGGAGTGATGGGGTCTAGACGAGAGATAGAGATGTGGTGAGGTGGGTGAGAAGATTTAGACTGGAGATGGAGATGTAGTGAGGTGGGAGTGATGGGGTCTAGACGATAGATGGAGATGTAGTGAGGTGGGAGAGAAGATTTAGACTGGAGATGGAGATGTAGTGAGGTGGGAGTGATGGGGTCTAGACGATAGATGGAGATGTGGTGAGGTGGGAGAGAAGATTTAGACTGGAGATGTAGTGAGGTGGGAGAGAAGATTTAGACTGGAGATGGAGATGTAGTGATGTGTGAGTGAAGGGGTCTAGACGAGAGATGGAGTGAGGTGAGAGAAGGGAAATGTAGGGATGAGAGGGACGGATTGGCTTATTGAGTTTGAGGATTTAAATTCGACCTGGTATACTATTGACCCATATTATTGTTCTCATGAAGCCGTGGCTCATGAGCTGCTTGGAGTTCCTGAGCTTTTACTCAGCGTCCTCACGCCCTGTGCCACCACTGGCTTGCGATGTTCTCGCCCAAGCGATCGAAAAAAAACATTCATCCTGAATCTAGCGTTGTTGCTCAACTTGAGTATAGTGTTAGGGGTTAGGGTCAGTGCTAGATTCGGGGCTTAGCATCAGGGTTAGGTTAAGTGTTAGGCTTGGGGTTTAGCATCAGGGTTAGGGTTAGACTCGGGGTTTGGCGTTCGCGCGACAGTAATCCTCCTCCGCCATCACCCTCCTGGCGTTGCATGAACTCGCACGGCCACGACTTCACAACAACTCCACAACTTCACCTCTTCTTCACCGCTTTCACGTCGTCGGTGACGTCCCACGCACGCGGTGCGGCGAGGTCACGTGACACGCAAGGCACGACGCCTGGAGGACCGATGCAGCGCCTGTCACCGCCCAGGCGTGGCCGTCACAATGATTGCTGTGCCTGCATGACGCCAATATTTCCACCTGGTTTTCGTTTGCTGCTTGTTTGATTTAATTTTTTTCTTGCCCCCACCTCTTTGCGTTCGCTAACACTTTTTTTTCGTTTCTGTTCCATTTCTCTGACTCCTGTGTCTGTTTCCTCTCCGTGACCTCTCCACGACCTCTCCTTGCCCTCTCCGTAACCTCTCCGTAACCTCTCCGTAACCTCTCCACACCCATCTGCGACCTCTGTGACTTCTCCGTGCCCTCTCCACGACTTCTCCGTGACCTTTCCGTGACCTTTCTGTGACCTCCCTGCTCTCTCCGTGCCCTCTCCGTGACCTCTCCATGACCTCTCATCCCCTCTCCGTGCCCTCTCCACGCCCTCTCCGTGACCTCTCCACGCCCTCCGTGCCCTCTCTTTCTTTCCGTGCCCTCTCCGCAACCTCTCCGCGACCTCTCCGCGACCCCTCCACGACCTCTCCGTGCCCTCCATGCCCTTTCCCCTCTCCGTGCCCTCTCCACGACCTTTCCACGACCTTTCCACGACCTTTCCACGACCTTTCCGTGACCTCTCGTCCCCTCTCCGTGACCTCTCCACCCCCTCTCCGTGGCCTCTCGATGTATTCTGTCTCTGCTGCCTGTCAAAAATCACGCACGCTCGCACGCACACCTCACCACTCTCCGTCCGAACACCGCCGTCAACGGTTTGAACATTGTGACCGTCTGTACGATCATAACGTTACGTTCTTATTATTATCATTATTATTATAACTTTACATTCCATTGTATTTTAAATTTTCATTTATGTTTCGACTTTTTTGCTCCATGCATTGCGTTCGTTCACCATGTGGGTAAAATCCGCAACGTACACGCGAGTCCATTACGCCTCTGTTGGTGTACGGTGTCGCTCAGTGCATTGTATGTTCAACGTGCGTGTGTGCATCCATGTGTGTGTATACGCCTGTGTGTGTGCATATATGTGCCTGTGTGTGTGTATACGCCTGTGTGTGTGCATATATGTGCCTGTGTGTGTGTGTGCGTATACGTGCGTGTGTGCGTATACGTGCGTGTGTGCGTACCTGTGTGTTTAACTTCTCATCCGCCAAGCCCGGCCGCAAATTTTCTACACCGCCGTGCTTGGCGCACCACTATGGCCACCACCTCTTGCCCTCTGACCCCCCGGCGACCCCACGCCTCGACCGTGACCTTTGGCACCAGCCTTACAACCACCAGCAGCAGCAGCACCACCGCCGTCTCCTGATCCCCTCCCATCCCGACCGCTTTAACTCGCCCGTCAATTCCGCCGTCGCGGCCACCGGCATCTCGAAATCATCGTTACTCTCGTCGCCGTCGTCATCGTCGTCGTCATCTTCGTCGTCATCGTCATCTTCGTCCCATTTGCCGGCGCACCCTCACTTTGGCTTCGGCGCGTTCATGTGCGGACGCTCGCGAGCCATCAAGTCGCTTCACCTGGGCTGCGCTGGTGGCGGTCGTGGTGGTGTTGGTAACGGTGCTGCTGCTGGCGGCGGCGGTGGTGGTGGTGGTGCTAATTGCGGTGGCGGTGTTCGCGGTGGTGGCGGTGGTGGCGGTGGTGGCACTAAGGGTGCTGCTGTCGGTGGCTGCGTTGTTCGTGGTGGTGCTAATTGTAGCGGCGGTGGTGGTGGTGGTGGCGGCGGCGGCGGCGGCGGCGCCAGTCCACACTTTGTGAGATTTCCCATCAGACCCAAATGTAACCCACACCTGAACTCGGTCACCAAACCGTACACCAGCACTGAGCCAAGCTCCGACCGTAGCCATTGCCCAGCTGCCAGCCCAAAGCTTGACCCACACACAAACCCCAACACTGACCCGAGACCTAACCTAGATCCTAACCCTAACCCAGGAGGACCTCGCCCAGATGTGACTGTGGGCGTGAGGCCTGATGCTAAATCCAGCCTTCGGTCTGATTCCATCGCAAACCATCACCCCTACTCGAACCTCAACCATAACCTAAATGCTAACCCCAAATTTTATCACGTTCTTCATCCTCAATCGGATTCAACTCCCAACCCTCACCCGAAGTTCAACACGAATTCCAGAACAAGCCCGAATTATGTTAATCTCGCAAACCCGAACCCCGACGACCCACACCCTGGGCTGGGATCCGACTCGCACGTCAACCGTTCTCTGAACCCTCACGCGAGCCCGGGCTCTGATGTCAACCGGGACCCAAGTGTTAGCCGCGGTCTAAAGTTTGGTGAAGATCCGAGACCCGATTCTAACCCTGACCCTGTCTCAAACTGCACGAGCCCAGCCTCTCTCCTCACCGCGGTCCCCAACTTGTACTCCAGTTTCACGAGCCCAGATCCTTACGCCAAACCCATACTTCACCCAACCTGCGAAAGTCTGACCTCTGGATTGACCCCCGACCCCGAGACCACCCTTGACCCCACCCGCTTGGTGGACGCCTTCGCTCCCCCAAACCTTCACCTTGACTGCGATCGCGACCTACGGCACCACCACGACCCGTTGACCTGTCCCGCTAGCCCCGACGTTCACCACCGCCGCCACCGCTCCTCGTACGAGCCGTGCCCGGTAGATGGCCCGGTCGCTCTGAGCGTCGGCGCCAGTTTTGCTCGCTTCCTCTCGCCCCGCCCTGCCCTTACCCCGACCGCGAACCCCGACCCTAACCGCGACCCCGACCCTAACGCTGGTGCCGCCCTTGCCATGCGTGCTCGCGCCATCGCCCCCGCCGCCGGCGACCCCGTGTGTCGCCGCGGCGATGACGGTGGTCGCCACGGCGATGCCCTCCCCCTGCGCCGCCTTCTCCTCATCGACCGCCGTCGCGGCGACTGCGGCTGCCGGTGGCATCACGGCGCCGCTACCCGCGCCGTTTCGGTTTCGTTTGCTCCCGCCGGCGTCGCTGGGTCTGCCGGTGCCACCACCGCCGGCGCCGCCGCTGCCGCCGAACCGCCCCCTCTCGCCGATCTCCCCGGCGCCACGTTCCTCGGCTTCCGTTCCTCCTCCTCTGCCGCCTCCGCCACCGCCACCCCTACCGCCGGGACCGGCGCCGCCTTCCTGCTCCTGCACCGGCCTCCGCGCCGCTCTCACCGCCCTCTGCCTCTGCCGCCGCTGCTGCTGGCGTCGTCGCCGTCGTCGCCGACGCCGTCGCAGGCGACGCCGCACCCCTCGCCGCGCGCCTCCCCCGTGCCGGCGCCCCGTGCCGCCCAGGGTCGGGCGCCGGCATTGCCGGGCCCGCCGGGCTCGCCGGGGCACGGCGCCGCTCCGCCGTCGCCCTCCTCCACGGGGACGCCGCCGTCCAGCCCCGGGGGTTCGGGTTCGGTCGCCGGCGCCGGCGCCGGCGGAGCGGGAGGAGCGGCGGGAGTTGGGCCTCCTTGGAAGAACCGGCTGAGCTCCATCAAGAACAGCTTCCTGGGCTCTCCGCGGTTTCACCGGCGCAAGCTGCAAGGTGCCGGACGCGGCCGCTGTGGTCGTCGTCGCCATCGCAGTTCCTCGTTTGCGTTGCGAGCACCATCGTTAGCATGCACTTGCCGTATTCACCGCATTATAAGACGCATCCCCCAACTTTGACTTTAATCAGCAGTGGCACAATGCGCGTCTTAACGCGGAGAATGCGGTAAATACGGAACCTAGCATGTCAGTCGGTCAGCCTGTCAGTCACATGACCTATTTGCGTAATTGTCATACACGGTCGGAAAGAACCGGCGCAACTGTGGTGTGGATATCGAGCTCTTTTGTTTGACGTGTGACGGTTTGACCTGGGCCCCAAAAAAAAACGTGACCAAAAATGTATTTTAGTTTCACCGGGCTGATCGCTACCGATGCTCCCAGTGACGGCCTAATACGTGGATTCTGGCAGGCCTCTCGGGTAGCCATGAGGGGCGACTCGGATCGAGGCCGCGGGCCGCGCACGACGTGAAGTAGTGGTGCCGTGCTCGGCTCGCGAGGCCTTAGGCTGCCCCCACCCGTAACCGACTTCGTCTGCGCGCACACCCAGACGCGAGCATCGCCCTGGCTGGGGCCGCTGTGTGATCGAGACCCCCCGTTTGTGCCCCCCCCCCCCCCCGCTTGTGCCCCCCCCCTGCCACCCCCCCCCCCTTCTCTTTCCCTACCCTAGTTCCAACGGCGGATGAAATGACGAGCCTCACTCCCGAGTCATCCCCAGAGTGAGACGACTGGAAACGCAGAGACCGCATCAACACAGAGAGCCACGCACACACACACGGCAACACAGAGCGCCACACACACGGTGACACAGAGAGCCACACACACACACACACGGTGACACAGAGAGCCACACACACACACACGGTGACACAGAGACACACACACGGTGACACAGAGAGCCACACACACACACGGCGACACAGAGAGACACGCACACACACACGGTGACACAGAGAGCCACACACACGGTGACACAGAGAGCCACACACACGGCGACACAGAGAGACACGCACACACACACGGTGACACAGAGAGCCACACACACGGCGACACAGAGAGACACGCACACACACACAGTGACACAGAGAGCCACACACACACACGGCAACTCGGAGAGCCACGCACACACACACGGCAACACAGAGAGCCACACACACACACACGGTGACACAGAGAGCCACGCACACACACACGGCAACACAGAGAGCCACACACACACACGGTGACACAGAGAGCCACACACACACACGGCAACACAGAGAGCCACGCACACACACGGCAACACAGAGAGCCACATACACACACACGGTGACACAGAGAGCCACACACACACACACGGTGACACAGAGAGACACACACACACACGGCGACACAGAGAGACACGCACACACACACGGTGACACAGAGAGCCACACACACACGGCAACACAGAGAGCCACACACACACACGGTGACACAGAGAGCCACACACACACACACGGTGACACAGAGAGACACACACACACGGCGACACAGAGAGACACACACACACGGCGACACAGAGACACGCACACACACACGGTGACACAGAGAGCCACACACACGGCGACACAGAGAGACACGCACACACACACGGTGACACAGAGAGCCACACACACGGCGACACAGAGAGCCACACACACGGCGACACAGAGAGACACGCACACACACACGGTGACACAGAGAGACACGCACACACACGGCGACACAGAGAGCCACGCACACACACACACGGCAACTCGGAGAGCCACACACACACACGGTGACACAGATAGCCACGCACACACACACGGCAACACAGAGAGCCACGCACACACACACGGTGACACAGAGAGAGACACACACACACACACGGTGACACAGAGAGCCACACACACGGCGACACAGAGAGACACGCACACACACACGGCAACTCGGAGAGCCACGCACACACACACGGTGACAGAGAGCCACGCATATACACACAGCGACACAGAGAGACACACACACACGGCAACTCGGAGAGTCACGCACACACATGGTGACACAGAGAGACACACACAGCAACACAGCGAGCCACGGACACGGTGACACAGAGATCCACGGACACAAATAGAACAAATAGATGCGTTGTACAATATGTACACACATCACAGATCCACGTGCTGCTAACCACACTCGCGCCAACAGTCTGCTGAAGGCTATTCGGGAGATATGTGTCTGTGTGTGTGTGCGAAACGTGGACCCCCCTAATGGAACATCTTCACCGGTTAGAAACATTTAGGCTGGCCTGCCTACGATCCATCCTGGGTTTAACCAGACTGGATTGTGTGAGGAGCTCACAAATCCTTGAAAGATCTGGGAAAGGTCCCATCGGTGAGCTCCTCCGGCGGGCAAGGCTGCGATGGCTGGGTCATGTAGCCCGCATGCCCAGCCACCGCATGCCGAAACAGCTTTTGTTCGGCCGGATCGAGGAGGCTAAGCGGGCGCGGCACGGGCTAGAGAAGAGATGGAGTGACGTGGTACAGGAGGACGTGGAGCTGAGTGGACTTGCCGATGACTGGTACCAGCGGTGTCAAGATCGGCCTCTGTGGAGGAGGCTCGTGAAGGACGCTACTGGGCAGTTGGAGGCAGTCGCCCTCCAACAACAACGGAGGGCGGAGGAGCGACGCTCACAACAACGAGCGGATCGCCGGGTGGCTAAAGCACAGCAGGTTGGCACAGTAGGGGGCACAGGTGGTGCATCAGCCAGTCATCTCAGTCAGTCGACCCGTGGCACCTGGGTCTGCCCCGTGACCTCCTGCCAGCGGGCGTTCGACACTTCACGTGGCCTCAGGGTGCATATAGCCTGGCACAAGCGTCGTGATGATGTCACCGCCACTTAGTGGTGAATGGCGGTTGTTGTGCGTGTGTGTGCGTGTGTGTGTGCGTGTGCGTGCGTGCGTTCGTCCACTCCAGACTGGCCAAGAAGTCGTGGTTTGGCAATTTCATCAGCCTCGACAAGGGCGAGCAGATCTTCCTCATGGTGGAGAACAAGCCCATCAGCACCATCAAGGCGGACGTGGTGCACGCCTTCCTCTCGGTAGCTACCCGCCCTCGGCCCTCCACCCTCCGGCACCACGGTCGCGCCGCGGCGTGCTCGCGACCCGAGTTCGAATCCCGCTCGCGACCATGAACACCAGTGACGATAATGATCTGACGCGGCGCTGCGTGGCTGCATCTATTGTCGATTCGACCTCAAAACGAGTGCCCTGGTGCGGCATCTAAAAACATCGCCACCCAAACCCCCCGCGTGTGCCGTAGGTGCTGCTCGCTCACGGCACTTGCCCCAAAAGTTTGCTTAAGGCTATACGGGGGGTGGGTGGATCTTTGCCTTTGCTTTTGTTTTTTTTGTTTCTAGGGAGAGGTCGCGTGGCGCTTAGGCCACCACGCGAGGAAACCCGGTAACCAAATTTCGATGCCCGCTGACGACTGATAACAGTGATCCATCTGAATATCTGCGTTTTATTCCTGGGCTACCCCTTAGGGAGTTTATAATAGTTTAATAGGGAGTTTATAACAGTTTAATAGGGAGTTTATAACAGTTTAATAGGGAGTTTATAACAGTTTAATAGGGAGTTTATAACAGTTTAATAGGGAGTTTATAACAGTTTAATAGGGAGTTTATAATAGTTTAATAGGGAGTTTATAATAGTTTAATGGGGAGTTTATAACAGTTTAATAGGGAGTTTATAACAGTTTAATAGGGAGTTTATAATAGTTTAATAGGGAGTTTATAATAGTTTAATAGGGAGTTTATAATAGTTTAATAGGGAGTTTATAACAGTTTAATAGGGAGTTTATAACAGTTTAATAGGGAGTTTATAATAGTTTAATAGGGAGTTTATAATAGTTTAATAGGGAATTTATAATAGTTTAATAGGGATTTTATAATAGTTTAATAGGAAGTTTATAACAGTTTAATAGGGAGTTTATAACAGTTTAATAGGGAGTTTATAACAGTTTAATAGGGAGTTTATAACAGTTTAATAGGGAGTTTATAACAGTTTAATAGGGAGTTTATAATAGTTTAATAGGGAGTTTATAATAGTTTAATAGGGAGTTTATAACAGTTTAATAGGGAGTTTATAATAGTTTAATAGGGAGTTTATAACAGTTTAATAGGGAGTTTATAATAGTTTAATAGGGAGTTCATAACAGTTTAATAGGGAGTTTATAACAGTTTAATAGGGAGTTTATAACAGTTTAATAGGGAGTTTATAATAGCTTAATAGGGAGTTTATAATAGTTTAATAGGGAGTTTATAACAGTTTAATAGGGAGTTTATAATAGTTTAATAGGGAGTTTATAATAGTTTAATAGGGAGTTTATAACAGTTAAAAATGGAGTTTAATAGGGAGTTTATAATAGTTTAATAGGGAGTTTATGATAGTTTAATAGGGAGTTTATAATAGTTTAATAGGGAGTTTATAATAGTTTAATAGGGAGTTTATAATAGTTTAATAGGGAGTTTATAATAGTTTAATAGGGAGTTTATAATAGTTCAAGGGAGTTTATAATAGTTTAATAGGGAGTTTATATCAGTTTAATAGGGAGTTTATAATAGTTTAATAGGGAGTTTATAATAGTTTAATAGGGAGTTTATAATAGTTTATTAGGGAGTTTATAATAGTTTAAAAGGGAGTTTATAATATTCTTGGTTCTTTCGGTAAAGTCACGTAGAAGGGAAACAATAAAATAATAAAAATATAAAACAATAAAATTCTCACGACGTTTCGACTGCAACACAAGCAATCATCATCAGGTGTGAAAAACCACAACAAGAAAATTTGAAAAAAGTGGCGTTTTTTTAACGTTAGCACCACGGAGAGCGATTTGACAGTTTGTTCAGATGGACGAGTCCATCTATGTTCGGAAAAGAGGAGGGGGGAGACGAAAAATAATGGATGCGGTCTGAAAGCCACCTTAAGCGTGATCAATCAATTAAGACCCGAAATGGTTTATCAAATCTTTCCAATGATTGCTAAGCCAGAATCCATCTTCTCAGTTGAAATTGTCTCTGGGTTTGTATATGTGGATAGCCTTATGAACGAATCTCTCATGGTAGCCAGATGGCTTGCAAAGATCCTCTGTCTTGGAGAAGTCATTTGAACCTACTGAATTATAACAGTGATCTGCCACGGCCGAGGTGTTGGTCCTACCGTGTTTAAGGTCTGCTTTGTGTTCACGAATGCGGTCCGAGACATGTCGTTTGGTTTCTCCAATGTAACTACTACCACAGAGGCAACTTAGTTTGTAGACGTCAGGGTACTGTATGTCCGGAATCACATCTTTTACAGACGGAACCAGATCACGGATTTTATGTAATGTGTTGAATCGGACCTGGATCTTGTGTTTATTCAAGATTTTGGAGATCTTTTTTGTGATCCCCGCAATGTAGGGTAAAGTGATGGTTTTGAACGGCTCCTCAAGAGGGTTCTTCTTCATGGTTGGAGTGATAGCTTTGCGGATTGTGTAGTCGGAATAACCATTAGCCTTAAGAGCTTGGTGTATGTGCTTGAGTTCACTGGTCGGATATGCATTGGGCTCTATGGTGCAGAGTCTTGATGAGGGAATTCTTCTGGGATGGATGGTGGTGGGAATCCGGTTTCAGGTAAGCATCCGTATGGGTAGCTTTCCTGTAGACAGAGTGACTCATTGAACCATCAGGTCTCTTTTTTATTAGGACATCCAAAAAAGGTAGCTTGCCATCTTTTTCGACTTCCATGGTAAATCTGATGGCTGGGTGTATGGAATTGATGTGGTCGAAGAATTGGTCTAGAGCAGACTTTACCGAAAGAACCAAGAATATGAATCCCTGCAGTCACGAAAGCTTTAAATCAGAGTTTATAATAATTTAACAGGGAGTTCATAATGGTTTAAGAAGGAGTTTATAATGGTTTAATAGGGAGTTTATAATAGTTTAATAGTTTCAAATAGTGAAAAAGTTTAATAGTTTAAAATAGTATAATAGATGATCGTTTAAAAGTGTTAAATTGTTTAATAGTATAAAATAGTTTCATAGTTTAAAATAGTTCAATAGATGATAATTTTAAATATTTAAAAAAAGGTTAAAACAGTTTAATAGATAGTTTAAAAATATTTAGTTTAATAATAGATAGTTTAATGGAGTACCCCTCGTGCGCTGCATAGGCCCCAGTAGGCGCCGCTCAGCTCACGGCCCATGACCCCGACGGCCGGTTGAAGGCTCCGTGGGGCACCGTTTTGGGCCTCGTGCGTTTGCGCCTCCCCCTAGATCCCGAGCCTGAGTCACAGCGTCGTGTCCCCCACGAGCTTCCGCGCCGAGTACAAGGCCCCAAGCGGCCCGTCCGTCTTCCAGAAGCCGGTGCGCTTCCAGGTGGACATCGGCTCCAGCGAGGGGCCCGACTCGGCAGGGGACGGCGCCGTCTTCTCGCTCACCTTCACTCTGCTCTCAGGTGACATCGCGCGCGGACGCAGAGACGTGCGCGCATGGTGTGCACGCGGAGACGCTCCAACATGCGCACCAGCGTGGCGTACAAGCGGGCGCTCGCGCGCAGGGGGGCGGCAGGGTGGCGGCGCAATGGTGGAGAACTCGTGGGCCTCGCAGTGAGGAAGGGGTCTGCGTTCGATTCTCTAACTCGGGCGCCTCCCTTTTGTCCAGTTTGTACATTCTCAACCCCCCCCACCCCCCCCCCCCCTGCGCTACCAATCTGGCGACCCGAGTTCGATTCCAGACTCACGGCTACCAACACGGGCGATGAATACGCACGCGCGCACGGCCGAGGAGGGATCGGTCTCCTCAATGGCGTTGTCGCTGCCCCTTGACCCCCGCAGGGCCGAGTCGGAGGTTCAAGCGCGTCGTGGAGACGATACAGGCGCAGGTGATGAGCTCCAGCGAACAGTCGCCCGGGCAACAGCTCTCCGGTGAGGGGGTGGGGACCATCGCCACGGCAACAACCCGCTAAGGATTTTTTTATATTCTCCATTTGTGGAAATTCCACATTGTGGTGGCGAGGGAGGAGTATTGCCCGAAACCCAAACCACCGTTGAACTTCCCCGGTTTGCGAGCCGCTCACAACTTCCGAACCGCAAAGCCGGCCGACGCTCGGGGCCTCAAAGCACACGGGGGACGGTAGTGTTACACTGTCGATGGGTTGCAACCGGGATGTAGCAGTGCAGCGGGTGGGTTTGTGAACCCATCTGTGGGGCGCCTGCGGTGGCGAGATGTTAACTACCTCGTCTGGTATGCAGAATGTCGTGGGTTCGATGCCGACCCTGACGCCTGCTGTATATTTGGAGTTTGCGTGTCTCTCTCTCTCCCCCTTCCCGTGGAAGCGTGGATTTTTTCCCCGGGTTCTCCGGGTTCTCCCTCCACATTTAAAATCCACATCACGCGTTTAGAGCATCTGGCTGCTAGAAAATTCCACGTGATGAGCCACTCCGTCGAGCTGTCGTTTGTGGCCAGTTCTCGCTTCCGAAAAAAAGCTACATAGCTCAGTGGGCCTTACCTGATAAAATAAAATTGTTTGATTAATTATAATTATTGTAAGTCTGCGTCAAGTTGTTGTTTAGAATAAAGTGTTCATGCGTTCTCCTCCGGCGTGTCTCTCTGTCCCCGTTTGTTTTGTTCTGGTCATTTCCTCGTCACCTCTCCCACGTCCCTCACCTTCCAATCTCATCTCGCTTGCAAATCTCCCACCTCATCACCTTCCTAATATTCCCAGTATCCCATTCTCAACTCGGACCATTTTTCTTTCCATATTTTTGTGAATCTGCCTCGCCTCTCTGCACCCCATTTTTTTCGCCTGTTATTTTTAAATCGCCCACCTCATCTTCATCCCCTTTTCTCATTACCCTCTCCATTTCCATGTCTCAATCTCGGCATCGCCTCATCTCTTGTTTTTTCATCTTAAACATTCCTCCTCGTATCCCCGCTCGCATCCCCATCCCCCCGAACAACTCCATCTCCACCTCCCACCTTAACTTCTCGTCTTCTCATTTTCATCCCAATCTCTGCTTTCTCCTGTCGCCACCCTCCCTGTCTCAACAACCCCGTGTCGGCGTCTCACCCCTCAAACCCCTGCCGCTCTGTCCCCTTCTCTCGTTCCCCACGCTCTCCTTGTCTCTCCACGTGTCTTGGTGACCCGCGCCCTCTCCCAACCACGTGTCCACTGTCTCCCTGTTCTACCCTCCTTCTGTCCCCTTTGCTCCAATGTCCCTCTGCCCCCCCCCCCAATCCTGCACCAACATCCCCTCACCCTCCACCTCCTCCCCCCTTCCTCTGTCTGCCCGCCAACTCCGCCACGTCCTCTCATCCTCCCCACCCCCTCCGACTCACCATTGCCCCATGTCCCCACGTCCCTGCTGCGCTCTCCCGATCCATGCCCCGTCACCCCCCTCGTGCGGGCTGTCCCTACGGCCTTTGCCCCCACGCCCCGTCCCCCGCGTCCCCGCGTGCGATCCGTCCCAGGCAGCCCACTGAGTAACTTCTTCGACGTCATCCAGCAGCTGTTTACGGACGAGGGCGGCGTCGGCGAGCAGCCACCCGGGCCCCAGAACGGCGCCGGCGCCACGGGGCCCGGCAGCGGGGGCAGCAGCAGCAGCGGCGGCAGCGCCACCTCCCGCCGCCACGGCCGCACCAGCTGCTGAATTGGCTGCCCGCCACCACCCGTCCCTCTCCACCCACCGGCCACCGTAAACCCGCCGTGTAGCGCCTTCTGTTGGGCCCCCCCCGCGCCCGCCGCCTGCCGTGAGGCCCCGACTAGGCGACCGTCACCAGCTGCTAGGCCCGATGAATGCTTCGAAATGGGCCGCTGCTTTCCGGCACCTGTCGGAGCGAAACCGCGGTGTGTCCGCGAATTCCGTGTTATGTTTTTTTTGTACGCGGGTTTTTTTTTTCTTCCCTTTTCTCCAGTAATAATGTGCGGCTTTGAAGGCAGGGCTGCGTAATTGTTGAGGCCTACCGGCACTACGTAACGCCCGTTTGGTCTGAGACTTAGCGATGGCGCTCACTGTATTTTCAATTTGAAATCGGTTTTCAGTAAGAATTACGAATGAAGATTCATTTATCTCCCGTTCTCATTCACTGAATTGTCGATGCATTGCGAAAAATAAGAAGGGGGCAAATATTTGCCATGGTCTTGAGTGAGATTCCGTTTTTTTAGCACGTAAAATCGTTGTAAATCGCATCCATTTCCAAAATCTTTTTTTCCTCTCTCATGGCAAATATTCCTGCAAAAAATTGCTAATTTGAAGCCCATTTTTGGAAAGGAGGCGATAGGAAAAGCAAGGAGTGGGTGGCGAAGAACTCTGTCCAACAATGGAGAAAGCGAGGGATTCACTTGACCCTGACCGGATTACATGACCGCCTCGTTGCTTGTGGTGGAGGCCGACCGTGGTTCGATTACTGGGTCCGTGTCCCGAGTGCGTGCCCCTGGGCTCTCCTCATGGCTCTCACAAAGACGGACGGATACGGGGGAAATGCGCAAACAGATTTTTCGCAGGGAGATTTTGCAGCAACAACAACAACCTTCATGGCCTCATGGAGCCACGTGAACCGATAAAACAAGAATCCATCTGTTAGAACTGCTACGTCAAGCACCACTGGCCAAACCTTTCACACATTGGGGCCCTCGAAAGCTCTGCAGAGGTCAACTCCACGAAGGTTAAAAACAAAAATTCGCGCATGGTCTTCGTTCGCCTCGGATGCAGCAGGCCTCGGCTGAATCGCCCACTCGCAGTTTTCAGTTCACGTGATAATTCTTTACCTTGCACCGAGGTGAAGAGCCTGGGAGGGGGAGGACGTTTTTGCGAAGGGAGATCGATTGCGTTCCTTCAGCAGCCATGTCGAGCGATTAATCGCGGGCCCGGCAAGGCAATATCCGTAGCGCTTTGCGGAAATGCACTCGGATGGAGACGGGGGCGGGGGGGGGGAAGAGTTTGTGTTCGGTGGAGCCCGGCGTTGCGAGGAAATCGGACGCTTTTATCAATCTGTGCCTGATCAGGGGCGGTACTTGAATCGTCGATGACTGAGAGAGGAAGAAGACGAAGGGCGACAACGAGAGGACGACTCGGCCGGTGCCGCTGAAAGCGGCGTCTGTTCGGGAAGGGGTCGGGGTGGCGGGGGGAGACATCGCGACGTCCCGTCTTTTGGACGAGACGCTAAACTCGAGGCCCGTCGATGCTAAAGAATGACATTTGCTGCTCGCCGAAGGCTGGCGGTTGGGACAAGGACCGATTCGCGTCCTTCCCTCCGATTGTTCCCGGCCGGAAATTCCATCGCGGGAATCCGTCGCGAACATTTCGTCTGCCGATCGACGGGTCGTGTCCTGGAAGTTGCGTTTTGTGATTATTATTTTTTTTGGAGAGGAACATAGGGGATGCGTTGCTGCAATGGTGGGCGGCTCGTAGCAGCCAGAGCGGACGACACCACTTATGTCAAACAAAGTCGGCCTTCGCGCCGGTCACGTTCTTAAAAGCCCACACTGTAAGCCACGTCTTAAGAACTCGCTGACGCGGCCGTTTCTCGATCTCAAATCCTGACGGCCGAAATCTCGTTCTGTCTTTACGCGCACACACACACACACCCCACCGTCCAGTGTGTGCGTGTGCGTGCACGATCCGCTTTGGGTACTTGGCCAGTTCGGGCAAGATTGGTGGCAGACCACGGAATGACGGGGATTGGATTTAGAGCTGGGGTTTGAGGGCAGTGTCGTGTTTGACTTCTTATTTGGTCTAACCACGGCTCTGTGTTATTGTACTTAAAGCAGCCAGTGGGCCTAAATAGTGGCCTAGTCCGATTCTTCAGAAAGTAGTTGCTTGGGTGGTACAACTTTTGCTGTTTTTTTTTCTATATTCAGAGCCACGATGTGTTGTTTTTATTGTTTACCAGTTAACGTTTGCTAACTTACAGCAATACTCAAACAAGTATTCCAAAGGGCATCTCTGTAAAAGTTTAAGCCGACACAATTGAGGCTTACGCATGGCCCTCATGCCACTGCGCGCTAAATATTTGTTCCAATTTATTTTAAACACTGCGAACAAAATAAATTCTACTCGGTGATCACGGGAGCGACAATTTACATAGATTACCTCAAAGTCCGTGTTTTATGCTGATATTTCCCTCACAATTTGACCAAGTTAAGTGGGACTCCTCTGCAGGCTCGTTCAAGGCTGTTTCCTCTGCATTGTACCTAATTTGAAGTGTAGAAAGGAAAGAGATAAACGCCAACTAAATAAAACAAGGAGTCAAAAAGACGATTGAAACAACAAAAGTACTTTCATCAAGCTGAAGTGCAGTGACGGTGGCAAGACGTTGAAAGCGAGGTCACGTGATATTTATTTCTTCAATGAAGGAAATTCCGCTCTCAATGCTTTCTGGATGTTCACGCTTTTTCTATTTATCCGCCCCGCGACCCCCCCCCCCCCCGAAAGATTCGCTCCCCAGATTTGTACTCTCGCGCGCGTGAAGACGAGATTGCATTTTGCTTTTCGCGACCAGACTGCGGCTCTGCCTCTCCCCTACATGGGGCCTCGTGAGTGGGTGTGAGGTGGCGGGAAGAAGCCATTCTGTTTGTGGGGGGGGGGGGGGGGCCCTCCCTCTGCCCCCCGTGGCTCACGAGGCCTGGATGAAAGAACTCGGTACGCGGGCAGCGAGAGATGCTCCTCAACCCAGCCCCCCCCCCCCGCCCCCTGAACTTCTACCAACACTGTGAACTCTGCAGGGCGATGTTTAAGGGCAGTATTCGGAAGAACCCGCTGACTTCACTTCCAGAGCTTCCTGAGCACGAAAATGCGTCGTGTGGAGAATCCCACGAGAGGCGAGACGAGGGTGGGTGGGGGTGGGTGGGTTTGGGCTGCGGGAGACACTCAACGACGGATTAGGGCTGGACTTTATCACCGTTGCTGTGTTTTATCTGGGGGGGTTCTTTTTTATTTTACGTGATCTGCTTTGGTCGTTTCGTTGCTTTCGTTTCGTCGTCGCGAACGTGTGCGGGTTACCACTGCCGGTGTTATTCGTCGTCAGTTTAATTTCGCGTCGTCGAGAGAGCTGAAGGTTGCTGGTGATCGAACAGACGAAGTGAAACGGGGACAAGGATGGGGAGGAGTGGGGCCGGTGGGGGGGGGGGGGGGCGAGGGAATGGAAAGGAAAGCAAAAAAGAGCCCAACGGGAAAAAAATGTAAAAGAACGCTGCCATGGAAAAACAAAAACGTCTATTTTGTTATCGTTGAGATGAGACAACGGTTAAGAGAGTTGCGTTGCCTTCATTTGAGCATCGGTTATTTGCCCGCTTGGACGAGAAGTCAATGGAGGTCTCGGTGTAAAATACCTAACAACAGCACATCGGCGCAAAACAATTCTAAAAGTGCTCCATTCAAAACAAACGAATGCCATTTACAGCTGACGCCCAGAGACCAGTCGGCTGGGTGCGCGCATATCTGAATGGGGGGGGGATCGTGGCGTCAGCGTGACGGCGGTTGACCAGACCTGAGATTTTTTCCTTGAGTTCGGTGTTTTTCTTACCCCGAGCTGCGCACAACTCCCGTTGGAGTGCGCGCGAGATGCCCTTTCTGGGAACCAAAGGGGGGTGGGTGCAGGCTGCAATAAAAGGTTAAGAACCACGGCTTTAGATGTTAGTCGTCAGCAGCGGGGGGAACACGACAGGATTTTTTTTTTTACTGATCTTCAGAGGTTTACATCGCCTAGGCTGGAAAGAAATAAAAACTCCATTCTAATTGGTGGGTTGGCCGAAATAGCGGAATCGTTATTTGTCCCTTTTAAAACATTTGTTTTAAATGACAGTACACACACACACGCGCACGAGAGGTGCTGGAGAGACTCGATAACCCACGTGTATGACAGAGTACACACACACACACGAGAGGTGTGATGGAAAGACTCGATAACCCACGTGTACGACAGAGTACACACACACACACGAGAAGTGTGATGGAAAGACTCGATAACCCACGTGTTTGTATTTTAGCAAAAACCCACGGCAGCTTAATTCACCGTCACACTGTCGAGTCCAATTCTCATCGTTGCCGTTGAATCATCCCCCCCCCCTACCCCCCCTACCCCCCCCCCCCCGGATGGGCTCCGTACAATGAACTCTCCAATCCTGCAATTAACTTTTTTTTTAATTCACTTATTCAAGAGCTGTCTACCCCCAACGAGAGCCAACTTTGTGGGCACAATTTATTTGGCGATTGCCGCATTGGCAGCGGTGCACAAATAACAGAGCAAGCTCGGCACATTTGTCAATAGTGCTCTGTCAGAGGCCTGTGAACGGCCCCTTTTGAGCCGTGAAGCTCATTTCCAATGGCAGTGCTCCATATACAAGTGTGCTCTGCTGATGGACCGTCGCCTGCAACGTCGCCACAGTCTTATTGACGAACGTGTTGGGGGTGAGTGGGTGGGGGGGGTTAGTAGTGTTGTTACTCTCGGGACATTGAGGCGTCGTGGGTTTTTCCAGGAAGCGCAGTGCCTGATGGGTTAGTTACTTCACGCGATCTAAACACGTTCCCTTCCGTCAGTCCAGTTGATCGAAATCATCTCCAGGTCTGGCAGCGAGGCCGTGATGGCAGTGGCGAGGAATGCAAAATTGGGCAAACGGTCGACAGAACAGTCGGGAAAAGGAGAGGAGTGTGTTGATTTGTCATCTTGAGATGTTACCGCTGTTCCCCAACGTCTCCTATTGTGGCTGCTCGTGGTTGTTTGACGATCCTTCACCACGATGATCAGTGCCAGGACAGGTTCATCTAACGCTCGCTACCGATGTTAGCCGTGGCCGGGAATAGAAACCCAATCCGCCGGGCTCCACGGTGCAGTGTGCTCACGACGGCGCCACAGCGCTCTCCGCGGGCGATGAAATGCGTTGCCAAATGACGCCTGAAAAGTGTCAAGGTCACGGGTGGACCTCCGCCTAATCAGGCGTGGAAGCGGAGCTCATCTGCGCTGGTGGCCCCTGGGCAAGTGGTGTGGAAATTCCACATTCCCCGTGGGCAAGGGGCCCACCGTTGATTTACAGCAACAAAGTAGCACTCGGTGTTTTGTGTTTGTTTGTTTGTTTAAATCAAACCTGTAAGGATGATGATGATGATGATCGTGGTGACGGCGGCGGTGGGATGAACTGACTGGGCCGAAATTTGTTTCGGAAATGTTTATTTTTTAGCGTTCACGTTTCGGAGCTTGCTTTGACCGCACGCCGCCGCCGCGTTCCTGCCAAACCCTCCACCCCCCCCCCCCCCCCCCACAAAAGTAAAACCAGAAAACAAGCGGGGAGTTTCTGTACAAAGTGCGCTTTCGCCAAGTTCCCCACAATGGTGTTATTGCATTTGAATGGCTGCTCCTTCCTTGGCTGAATGGCAGCAGCAGCAGCGTCGTCATCGCCGCTGAGAGCCACTGCACGTGCGTGTGGGTGGCGGCCCTGCCCACTTTAGCGACTGTAGGACTTTTTGTCTGTTTGAACAAAACGACGACTCAAGTAAAACAAACCGCGGAAAAAAAAAAAACATTGAAATGTAGGCGATGCTGTACAAATAATGTACAAAAAAAAATATTCCAGACTTGTAGCCTGAATTCTAGCAAATATTGTATTTATATGATGAATTATTGTACATGAAATATCTTTGCAAATGGGGGTTATAGTGGTGGGTGACCTTTGCCTGTAATAACTATTTTAAGCAATCTCTTCCCCCCCCCCCCCCGTTTGTTTTTAAAAGGTGGACGGTAAGGCCCCCGTGTGTCCATGTCGGGTGTGGCGCTGTGGGGTGTGATGCTGTGGGGTGCGTGCAGGCGAACGGACGAGAACCAGAAGTGAAAAACAAGTAAAAAAAATGCGTCACCTTTTCAAGCCGACTTATGCCACCGTTTTGTTCCTGGTAAATGATACAATAATTGCCCTCCCCAAGGAATACGCGCCCGCGCGCACACAACACACACACACTCTGTTGCATCTTCCAGTCGCGTCCCTCCCGCACTGATTTCCTCCCATCATATTTTCTGTAACCGACAATTTGTTCTGCTCTCATTTTTCTCGACCCCAAAACTTTGCATCTCTCGTCATTTTCACCCTTTGCTGCAATTAATTGCCATTTGGTGGCCATAAGAACCATACCATCGGCGAATTCGGAGATGGTTAATACCCTGTCCACGTATATTTACGCCTTTATTTGTCTACAACAATCTTTGGCATGTGCCGTCTTGTTAGTGTCACAGTTTAATGGCCTCGGAGAAATGCGTACCTCCTTGGCCGACTGCTCTTTCGATTTGTGTTTTACTTCATGCAATCTCAGTGGCGTGCTTCCTCGTTCATATTAGTTAAATGATCATTTATCTATTTTGTAAATCAATGCCTTTGTTTATGATCGCTTGGATAACTGCATCAGTTTCCATTGAAACAAATCTTATCAAGCCTCGCCCCTAAGTCACGTGACTCGCGTGTGGCCACCCCCACTCTGAACCCCTCCCCCCCTCTCTACGCCGCCCCCTGTGTAAACAGACTCCGCTCCGTACGGCTCACTCCTGCTGCTCGCTTCTTCTCTGTCCCTTTTTCCCCCCTCTCCTCTCTCATCCCCCGACAATCTTGGTCCGGTGTGGCTCTTTGGTGACCCTTTGGTCATCATTTCTCTATTCCTGTCCAATCATTGCCCCCTCTGATTTCCCATCCTTTCCCGTCTCTCTTCCATTTCCCGTTCCTCTTCTATATCGTTGACTCGACTCCCCCTGTGGTGGCACGCCACGGTTAAACGAGTTGTGTAATGTGTTAGGGTTGAGTCTGAGTGTATAATGAGTGTGTGTGTATAATAAGAGCAATTATTGAAGGCAGACCAGGATCGAAACAACGGTGAAATAAAGAGGCGAGCAAGAGCATATGTGCTTTTGTAAGTTAAATTTGATTATCAAACGCAATCTACCAATGTGCCTGAAGAACGTTTTTAGTCGGTGCATATTACCTGCTATGACATGGATCGGAAGCATGGACTCTGGAATGAAATCTGAAAGGTATGCAAAGATGCATGGAGATGCATGCTGGCAATTACACCAAGAGACAGGTAGAAGAACATGAGGATTAGAAAAGAAAGGCAGAATAGATAACATTCTGATTGTAAAAGTATGGCCCACTAGCTCTGATCACCAATATGGCGTACCCTGATCACCCATATGGCTTACCCTGACCACCAATATGGCTTTCCCTGACCACCCATATGGTTTACCCTGACCACCAATATGGCTTACCCCGATTACTAATATGGCTTACCCTGATCACCAACATGGCTGACCACCAATATGGCTGCGTATTCGTGTCAACGCGTGCACACCCCTTAACGCGTATCCACCTAGCATACAAGTTGCGGTTTTTGCTCGTGACCAGGTCACGTATTTCGGCTTGCGTTGCATTTGCTCATTTGACACTTCTTTTTGTTTGTTAACCTTTAATAAAAAAATGGGATCAAGTAAAATTAATTCTCGCGGTTATTGTCCATCCGTCCGCGTCGCGAATTAACACGCAGAAGCATAATCACACAAAGATATATTTTCCTGTGGTGCAAATCGGATATTAAAAAAAAATACATTTGGTTTCGTTTCAAAGTTGTTTTTCTCGGTTGCTGATGAGAGGTTTTGGCACATGCCTCCTAGATCGCATGGTGAAAATAACCGATGATCCAGCACACGCGCCGATTCACTCAAATCACTCCACCACCCACCGACGGTCAGCCGGCTTCCTTAAAAACAGGTCCCTGCAGGGTGGGCTGGTAGGACAAGTCTCTGCGCTGTCTATTGCTGATTTTACACCCAACAGCACGAGATTTCACTTCGTTAAAGTATTGAAAGGGGACGGACAGACGGACACATTAACAGGTCCCTGCAGGGTGGGCTGGTAGGACAAGTACTCTGCGCTGTCTATTGCTGATTTTACACCCAACAGCACGAGATTTCACTTCGTTAAAGTATTGAAAGGGGACGGACGGACGGACACATTAACAGGTCCCTGCAGGGTGGGCTGGTAGGACAAGTACTCTGCGCTGTCTATTGCTGATTTTACACCCAACAGCACGAGATTTCACTTCGTTAAAGTATTGAAAGGGGACGGACAGACGGACGGACACATTAACAGGTCCCTGCAGGGTGGGCTGGTAGGACAAGTACTCTGCGCTGTCTATTGCTGATTTTACACCCAACAGCACGAGATTTCACTTCGTTAAAGTATTGAAAGGGGACGGACGGACGGACACATTAATCTATTGCAGGCTGGTACACTCAGTTTACAACTTCGTTCCTACCAGTAATAGGCCCCATATCATAATATTTATTGATACGAGATGAATCTGATGAGCTACAAAGCTCTTTTTTTCACAGATGTCCGGTAGGGTTGCGGGGTCAATGTCACAACAATAAACAATACAAAAACACGATAGGAGTGCAACGTATAGGAAATTTAAACAAAGCACTTAAAACAATATACAAATAAATACTAACAAAAAATGTTACTTATCGGATAAAGCTCACTGAGGCTTATTTTTCAGAAGCGACCTGGCCACAAATGATAGCTCAATGAAGTGGGATAATCATCTCGTTGGAATTAATAGCATCATAACAACCCAAAGAATCTAATCGCATTTTTAGCTCTCGGGAGGGAAACAAACTCAACTGTCAACCCTCTCCCAATCGTCGTTGACTGGAGGAGTCGTAACACGGTTGGATGGGTTTGAGAGTGAACGTTTTGGAAAGTGGACGCACACTTTTCTGTCGGTTGCCTGTTGGGCTCTGCATCGACGGCCGAATTGCGCTGCTGCCCTTTTCATATTCAGATGTTTTGATACGTCATTACCTTTCTTCGATAATAAACACACACACACACGCGCTGTCTCTCTTTCCTGTAAACGGTTAATAAAAAAACACAAATGAATATCGCAAAACAAACGTCCGATGTGCTAGTTCCGATCTCGAAGTGGGGCACATCGATGTCTGCTATCACTAAACATCGAATGTTCCAGATAAATCCACTTTAAATCTGTCCTATCCACAGACGGGGGGGGGGGGGGGGGGGGATGGCAGAGCCGGCTAGCCCTGGCCTGTGAGTCACAAAGACGTGGTGAGTTCAAATCCAGTAGAAAAAAAATCAAATTCAATCATGCACCCGAAAGTGGAACAGTTCAATATCAGCATTCAAAGTGACACCACCATAACCACAAAGTGCAAATCGCACCCCCATAAGCTTGCTTGGCGCAGTGGTAACAACTGGCAGTTGCTTGCTTTAGGTGTCGTCCCATGTTCAAATCCCGCATTTAGATATGTTTTTTATTATCATTATTACACGCTTTTTATTAACCCACTCTGTTCGATCCTCAAATCATGTAACTCAAATTTTACCCACTTCCCAATGAGGTATCGACTGCAAACTTGGTATACTCATGTCATACTGATGAGAATACTATATTCTATCATTAAAATAAAAATAACATTTTTATATGGTATGTTTCGGCTTGGGTCTAATTGTCCCACGCTCAACTAACGTTGGATGTAAATCACCACGGTCCCCTTACGCTGTGGCAAGCTTCGGGGCCACTTCATGGCGTCGGAGTTCTTCCATTACTAGTAGGGTACATTTCATTAAAGCGTGTTTTAAAAAAAGTTTTTATTTTAATATTTATTATCTAACAACCTTACGCGATTCTAGATTTGAAGCTTTCGTGACTGCAAGGATCCATACTCTTTGGTTCTGTTCGGTAAAGTCACGTAGGTAAAAAATAAAACAAAAATCACGACGTTTCGGCCACAACACAAGCGGCCTTCATCAGGTGAAGGGACCAGACTGTCTCGAGGACATTTTTTATGCTAATTCCTTTGTCAAGGCACCTTAATTACTCTCACACAGCTTAAAGGTCGCGGTCTGAGCTTGGCTGTGTTTCACTCCAGCGCTGTCCTCGAGACAGTCTGGTCCCTTCACCTGATGAAGGCCGCTTGTGTTGTGGCCGAAACGTCGTGATTTTTGTTGTTTTATTTTTTTACCTACGTGACTTTACCGAATAGAACCAAAGAGTATGGAACCTTACGCGATGCCATCATCACGTGGATTACTGCAGAACCCGGCATTGGGTGGGCCACAATCACTGCCATGTACCCCCCCTCGCCCCCCACCACCACCACCACCACCGAGCTCTTTGCTTCCTGCCAACGTTGGAGGGGGAGTCGGTTCGAATCCCACTCACGGCGAGAAGGGCGGAATCAAACGAGGTGAGTGTGGTTATGCAACAGGTAGAGTGGATGTATTCAGCTATATGCGCGTGTCTGTGTACAAATGGCAGGTGTACGGTGGTGCCAGTGGGCAGAGAAGGATGTCTGGAGGGAGACGGTGGGGGAGAATCCACGGTTACCAGAGGATGAGGAACTTGGAGATCTGTGGAGGAGGAAATGAGAAAGAGCCACGTTTTTAATGAACTGTTCTTTCACAAAAAATACAATCGTTGTCCACTAGGGGAGCGATGTTTGATTGAAATTTTCCTTTCAAAAGCGCTGTAACAGAATAGAATGAATCTTCGGCAGAATGAGTGAAAACATTTAAGTTAATGCGGAGGGAAAAAAATCGGCGTCAAGGGGGAGGCCTAACACGGGGTCGTTTTTCGATCAACAAATCAAGTGCGAAACTGAGAAAAAAACGTCGCTTTCGCAAAAAAATCATCACGATCTCACAACTTGATGCATGCTCGAACACATAGGCACAGATATTCAAAATATCACAGCTTGATCCATGCTTGATCCATGCTCGAACACAGGCACAGGTATTCAATATATCACAGCTTGATCCATGCTTGATCCATGCTTGATCCATGCTCGAACACAGGCACAGGTATTCAATATATCACAGCTTGATCCATGCTTGATCCATGCTCGAACACAGAGGCACACGTATTCAGCCATGCGCAATTACTCTATATATGGGCCTAAAACACTCACGTAATGTATCATCCATCCTGTCGCGGATTCACTATACCCTATTACAGCATGGCTTTTAGCAACACGCTTAAAGTTTTAAGCTACGGTTTTTTTACCACCAAAAAAATCACCGTGAAACTGAGCACGAAGACGAGAAAGAAGCACCCCATGGAGAAGGGTAACACAGAGCTAAGAATAAGGGTAAACAGGTCATTTGACACCAGGGGGTGCCCTTTTGCAGGGAAGCTCGCGTTGAAACGGCTCCTTTGACGCAAAACACACGGCTATCAGAGCAATCGCAAACAATGAAAACCGAACTCATGTTCGAACAACAGTCCCCGCTGTTGAGTTCTACTGCGATCTTGCGGGATATGGACCGCTGACAACTCGAGTACGTTGTTCAAATCGGCGAATTTTCCTCAAAGGGGCCGTCCATAAATGACGTCACGCGATTTTGGACGATTTTTGACCCCCCCCCCCCGTCGTCACACGGCGTCACAAAAGGTCAGACCCCCCCCCCCCAAAAAAAAACCACGCTTCAAATCGCTTTAAACTATTGTCATTGTAGTGCATATTTACTGTGGCGCTGCACTCTGATGTTGTAGGAGAAAACATTTATCAAAAAGTCTATTTAATTAAGTAGAACGTGTTGTCTATATTTATTTAAGGTTGCGCATTTTGATGTGACGTCACATTTCTAACTCGTCACACATCGTCACAAATCGTCACAAATGTCTGACCCCCACCTCCCCCCCCCCAGGTGCGTGACGTCATTTATGGACGGCCCCAAATTGACCATTCCACAAAGTCAGAATCAGACATGTTTATTTATAGCGGAGGAATTCGATGAGCTATACAGCTCGTATAGCTCATCGTATAGCTCATCGGGACATCTTATCGCTCGATGATCCAAGCTGCTTCAAACATTGCCCACCAGGTCCTGGGCCAATCCGGCAAAAATCTCTCCAAAGGCTGGAACCAGTCTGGCTGTCAGTACCACGGAGCGTGACAAAAAAAAAGCGTACCTCTGCGCTTGATTTCAGTGTTAAATATTACATACCGTACATTATACACTACATACAAACAACATGAAAACATACTGCGCGTAGATACATCAACCCATGATGCAGTCTTGCTGATTGGAGTGGTTAATTACGGCACGGTAAATACAGTAGGATATTTATGTTTTGTCTATTTGCACGCCTATGTGCCAATAACACATTTAAAACAACAACAATAACTTAACAACGCCTGAAAACATAACGTTACTCAAGAACGTGCAAAAATAAGCTATTTTAAATCATGATGGGGAGTGATTCTCCTGCGTTTTTTAAAATCCAAGCGCCCCTTTCCCCCGCCCCCCCACCGATTCCACCGGATAATCGATGATCTACAGCAGTGGTTCTTAAACCGATACTTACAAATGAGGGTTTGCTGAGACAAAGTTGGTACTGACGTGCCCGCGCTTAATTTGTGTTTTCGATTATTTACCTTCTAAAAAAAAAACCTTGTTGTGTCTTGCTACCCCCTCACCCCCCAGAAAGAGCATCTCTAGCACCCCAGGTGAACAAAAACCCCTGCTCGACTGTAACAATATAAGAGCGCCCCCCATCGTGGTCATTCTTCTCATTGCACACGAGACGCAAGCCCTTGAGTGTACAGAGAGGAGTTCCATCCCAGACACAGGACAAACTCAGTCCGTGTCTGCCTGCCTTGTGAAACGCTGCACTTGGATCGCCCGACCGTGGAAATAAACTATAAAGTATTTCAACTATATATTTTTTAATTTTACCAGCTAAGTCACACCGAACTATATAGTCATATTTTTCAGAAGCGACCTTTGACCACAAACGAGAGCTCAACGATGTGGCTTATCATGTGGACATCAATAGCAGCCAAATGCTCTTAAACGCGTGATGTTGATTATAAATGTGGAGGGAAAACCCGGAGGGCCCAGAGAAAAATTCCACGCGACCTCCTGCATACCAGGCGAGGTAGTTAACATCTCGCCACCGCGGCGCCCTAAATAACCTCCCCGCCGACCAGATTCACCCGACACTGTTCACTGCTGCAGAGGTGTCCACTCCTGTGCGGCTGCAACGGGAACATTAAAGACCCTGGCACAGCGGCATCGCCAAAACCGGGGTGTGGGATCCAAACCCTCCAGGTGCAGGGTCCCTGGCTCCAGGTGCAGGGTCCAGGTCCAGGTGCAGGGTCCCTGGCTCCAGGTGCAGGGTCCCTGGCTCCAGGTGCAGGGTCCCTGGCTCCAGGTGCAGGGGTCCAGGTCCAGGTGCAGGGTCCCTGGCTCCAGGTGCAGGGCCCTAGCTCCAGGTGCAGGGTCCCTGGCCTCCAGGTGCAGGGTCCCGTGGCGACACCCACCTGCGTTGAGCCCCTTCACGTGGGCAGTTTGTATGGGTGCTGTAGCCATATGGTGTAATAGTAGGAATGTGTATGTATGGTGGAGTAGGGATGAGCAAAATATAAAATAATTGGTGACATCGATGTTTTGGTTCCGCTACGTGGATGTTTTTGATTTAGATGTTGATTCCTCCAATGACACTGGAGCATTCATTTGATGCCCTCGGCGTTTTGTTTTTCACTCCAATGAAGGCCGAAATAGACACAAACATCCCGCTGCTCATCGGCCACCTTCCACTTTAAGCGCTGCCCCTAAATTTCGATTTACATTTGGATCTAAAGCTTTCGTGACTGCAGGGATTCATATTCTTGGTTCTTTCGGTAAAGTCACGTAGAAGGGAAATAATAAAATTAAAACATAATATAACATTCTCACGACGTTTCGGCCACAACGCAAGCAGCCGTCCTCAGGCGAAGAAACAGAGCTGTCGGAAAGACAGCATCGTTGACAGGGGAACGGCACACCCTGCCCCGTAGAGAGATTTAAAGTGAATGTCTTGGGCCAGTGGTTCTTTACCTGGGGGTGCATGCACTCCAGATTTTTTTTACTGGTAGGAAACGTAGTGGACTGGAAGCCCAACCGGGATTAATTCACAGGAGGCAGGGGATTCATTATGTATGTCTGTGGATGTCTGTCCACGTGTATCCGGACACCTGGATATATAACAAATGCGCTCCTAGTGGGCATTACTGGTAGTAAACGTAGTGGACTGGATGCCCAACCGGGATTAATTCACAGGAGGCAGGGGATTAATTGTGTATGTCTGTGGATGTCTGTCCACGTGGGAGGGGTGGGGCTGGGTGGAGAGGGGAGGATAGGGAGGGGCTGGGTGGGGAGGGGAGGGTGGGGAGGGGCTGGGTGGGGATGGTGGGGCTGGTCACCCCGTGGTGCCCTTATATGGATTGGAAGCCCAACCGGGATTAATTCACAGGAGGCAGGGGATTAACTGTGTATGTCTGTGGATGTCTGTCCACGTGGGAGGGGTGGGGCTAGGTGGAGAGGGGAGGGTAGGGAGGGGCTGGGTGGGGAGGGTGGGGCTGGGTGGGGAGGAGCTGGGTGGGGTGGGGCTGGGTGGGGAGGGGCTGGTCACCCCGTGGTGCCCTTATAAAACTCAACGTTTCACCTACTCACGCCGGCTTGTGCCCACCCTCACAGTCGGGCATATTTGCGGAATACACCACGCCGCCATTGACCCTGGCCATTGACCGAGCAACCCAACGTTCCTACCAGCTCCCTCCGCAGGAATGTGTTGAAGGTAAATAATTGAAAACACAAATTCAGCACGGGCACCTAAGTACAACTACTTTGTTTCACCAAACCCCATGTATTCATTTAAATAAAAAAAATGTACCATTGAGAACCAATTTTGCAGTAAAGGTGCACAACTACTGACACAGACTGCAGACGCTGGTTTGTTGTTGGTTGAGTGTCGACCCTGCAAATGACGGTTCTTGCGCCCTTGCATATTTTTCGTAGTAAAATGTATCACATTTTTTTCAAACATGTTTTGGAAAGTAGTGTAAAGATTGCGGTCGAGCGTTTAACCTTCTCTACACACGCAGCCCCTCGAGTCGTGCGTCTCTCTCACTTATCGACCCTGGGATGTAAAGTTTGCGTTGAGTGTTGACCCCCAAAATAGAAACAGCCTCGTGCCTTTACATTCCGCCTGTAAACAGTTCACTTGTAAAATTAATATACTTGAAAACGTTTTTTACTGGTAGAAAACGTAGTGGACTGGAAGCCCAACCGCGATTAATTGTGTATGTCTGTGGATGTCTGTCCACGTGGGAGGGGTGGGGCTCGGTGGAGAGGGGAGGGTAGGGAGGGGCTGGGTGGGGAGGGTGGGGCTGGGTGGGGGGTGGGAGGAGTGGGGCTGGGTGGGGTGGGGCTGGGTGGGGAGGGGCTGGTTACCCCGTGGTGCCCTTATATGGACTGGAAGCCCAACCGGGCTTCGAGACATCGCTGTTTTTCGTGAAATGCCCCTTTCCTCGTGTACATACAAAGATCCCCCGTAAAGGCTGTTCAGGCTGTTGGAGCAAGTGCTCTGGCCAGCACCACGCCCATCCGTCCTCATCTCCTCTCCCATTGCAGATGGTTACACACCGCAACCAGGGACCAATGTTACGGCTAAGTCGACCTCGTAGGAAGACAGAGAACGATATTCCTGGTTCTTTCAGTAAAGTCACGTAGAAGGGGAAATCATAAAATTATACAAATTAAACAATAAAATTATCACGACGTTTCGATTGCAACACAAGCAATCATCATCAGGTGTGAAAACCGAAACGTCGTGAGAATTTAGTTTTATTTGTATTATTTTATTATTTCTCTTCTACGTGACTTTACCGAAAGAACCAAGAATATGAATCCCTGCAGTCACGAAAGCTTTACATTGAAATTTAGAGGGAACGGTGTCAACGTCCAGAGCTGAGCAGCGCTGGGGTGAGCAAAAACAAAAAGAGGCGAAACTTCGCACGGTTAAATCAAGGACTCCACCAACGGACGGTTAAATATTATAGCGCGGTTGTTTTAGTCAAGACGTTGAGCATCATAACACGATACAAGGGAAACGACCCGGGGTCAAAACGTAGCAATAACCGGTGCCAACGTGAACGGCCATCGCAGCAAAGCTAGAGAGAGCGCTACTGAACAAGATCATCGGTCTTCACTTTTTTGTACATTTTCTTCAAATTTTTATTTGTTTTCGCCTTTTGCTATGTCCGAGAAAAGGAAATGTGATGCACATGCAGAGAAGTACTAAATCGTTTTAAAATGTGTTTGTTTTAACTTAAATGTTTGTAAAAGTTATGTTCAGTTACAATGTTTGTTAAGGTTATTTTCAGTTATTTTCGTGCTCAATTTTGGTATTTCTATGGTACTGTAATGGGTTTCCAAGAACGGAACCCCAATGTATAACATTGTGCCCTATGAGAAACGAGGCTTCGACTTACAACGGCTTCGACTTACGACCGTCGTCCAGGAACCAATTAGCTTGTGGGTGCGTGCGTGGGTCGCCTGTAAAGGGCTTTAGCGCGAGGAGTGTGGGTAGTTTTATGGTTTAGGATTAATTCAATGGTTTGGTTGGGGTTGGGTTGAACATGGGTTAGAGGTTTTCTTGAAGTGTATCTTGTTTAACCGGACAAGGTCTCATTTTCAAGCGTGGCATGAGGTCAGAAAAATGACAAAACAAAAACAGCACAGCAATGCAGCCAATAGGTTACTGTGAAAGTATGGGCTGTGGGTTATGGTTAATGTGAAGATTTTGCAAAGGGGTTTGGGCTGATTTGAAGCTCGTGTTATGTTTGGGGTAAGGTTTTTGGGTTAACGTTAATAGGTTGGTGTCTGGGTTATTGTTTATAAGGTTTTGGGGATATGTTAAGGGTTCGGTTTTAGGTTTAGAGTGATGCCTGAACATTTTATTTCGGGGCAGAATGTAAGTTGCGGGCTCGGTTTAGGGATAGTAGTGGTGGCTATGCACGTGGCCTGTAATCCAGCACTGTGGAGGCAACGGGGGTTGGTGTATCACACAAACGACAATGTTGCGTTGAGGTGCAAGACCCCAGCAAAATGCAGTACAGCAAGATGTCGACTGATATCATCCATCCCTTCTTGATGAGATAGAGGGATAGTGTTGCCTCCTGTATGTGTGGGTTTTCTCCGGGTGCTCCGGTTTCCTCTCACACATGGAGTATAAACACTCACCCATTGGCTGAAAACATTTTAATATTTAGAGAACTGCAGAGCAATTGTTGGCACCGGCTCACCACCCTGGCAGCCTTCCAGCATGGTCTGTGGTTCCTCAGTGACTGCGAGATGCAATTTGCATGAACGATGCTATTAAGTTAATGAGATTTTTTGTTAGGTTTGGGGTTAGGTTTACCGTTACGGCTATGGTTAACACTATCACTTGTCAGGAATGGCTGTAGGGGAAATTGCTAGTGCCAGGGTTACTGCTAGGGCAAATGTAAGCGCTAGGTGTCAGGGTTTTCTCAGGGCTAGATATAGTGTTATCACTTGAGTCAAGGTTGTCGCTAGCATCAAGGCTATCGGTAGTGCCAGGGCTAGTTTCAAAGTTCCTGCTTGTGTTAGGGTTCTATCGCTATTTTCAGGGTTAGGTCAAGACCATCAGCAGCCTCATGGCAGTCATCACTTCCCTACGCGCCTCTCCCCCGCTCCCCCATCACCGCTCGTGTCCAATCTCCCTCCCCCCTTCGTCTTCAGGTACGACGGCGCCGGCGATCGCCCCGTGGCTCCACGCTCCTCCATTCCCTCCTCCACCGTCGTTCCTTCCACAACCTCCTCCTCCGCCATCATCGCCGCCGCCGCCGCCGCCGCCACGCCGTTCCGCGGCCCGTTTTCCTCCGGCCCATGGCACTGGCGCGTCGGCACCCACCGCGCCGACACCTTGGCCAGCCCCAGGTGCTCGTGCAGGATGGTGAGCACGCTGCCGTGCGAGATGCCCACCTCCCTTTCCATGTCGGACACCTTGACGCGCCCGTCCCGCGCCACCATGGCCTTGACGCGCGCGATGGTGCCCGCGTTCACCGCCTCCGAGGGCCGCCCCGAGCGCCGGCCGTCCCGGATCGACTCTCGCCCGCGCCGGAACTCGCCGAACCAGCGCGCCACCGTCGGGTAGCTGGGCGCCCCGGCACCGTACACGGCCAGCATGCGCTCGTGAATCTGCTTGGCATTGTTCCCCTCCTTGGACAGGAACTTGATGACGATTCGCTGCTCGATCTTCTCCACGTTCGCCGTGCGCGGTGGGCGCAGGAGCGACGACATCGTGGCGTTGGTGGCGACGACCGGTGTGTGTGTGTATGTGTACCCTTCAGGTGTGTGTGTGTGTGTGTGCCCTACTGGTCTATCTGTGTGTCTACAGCGAGGGGAATGTTGGTAACGATTGGTAGCCGCATTTGTCCACACCTCTAGTCGACAACGCTAAATGAAGGATCCTTGCTTCTTTGTCGTCACGCGTGTGTTCTGTAAACGTCAAGACTCCCTTAACACTCTCGTTAACGGTAATAACAGGAAAAGTTCAGCTTCTAAATTCAGCTAACCTGTTAGGTGCATGAGTAATGATCACTATAGAGACAACTGCCATCAGGGGGACCCCGCTAGGCTACAAGAAAACTTGGCTCCGAGACGTTTCGTACGTATTGGGTGCAATATGCATCGGTTCTCCTGCGTGCAACTGCGCCTACGAGCCTGCAACGTCACACTGGCCCCACAAATATGCACGTGAAGGTGGTGGGTGAATACGTGGGCGTATCTGCAATTCGCATAGGAGGCTTTTGCGAGCAATATCATCCACAATAGAGGAGTTTTTTGTGGGTTAGATCGCGTAAAAATATAAATGTGTTTTCGTGAAACCCGCCACCACCCGACACAGCCAATTAGTAAGGTTTGTCACGTAAACAAAGCATGCCAATTCGTTACTAGATCAGCACACCGATGTGTTGCGGAGTGAACTCACATTTACAATTTCGAGTACGACGTTTCGCCAGCAATTCAAACCCAGAGTCATCAGGCGACAGCCCAGATTTTGTGGAGAACTCCTCCTGTTCCGTTTGTAAATATCAATTACAACTGAATCTTCTCACCGTTACTCTATACAGAGGGCCATGTGCACGGAGACGGGGCGCAGGGTGTTGTCTGTTGTTCAATAGTTTCGCTGCAACTCGCTCGCCTCGGGGTAAGCTGAAGGGCCTGTTGGGTGCAAGCTGCAGAAGGGTGGGTGGATGGACGACGCCAAGCGGAGTCAGTCAAGCCCACTGTTGGGGAAAAAGAAGCCGAGGTCAGCGAAGGGCTCGGTGCCTTTGGACGAGTTTCTGCGAGGGTTACACGCTGGCGGACACGACGCTGGCGCGGAGGTCGCCAGGCTGTGGCGATGGAATTCGCGAGGCCGGCGGACGTAAGAAGACCTTCACGCGTACAGAGACAAAGATCCCACCGTATAGCCTTAACAGACTGTTTGGGGCAAGTGCTGTTAAGCGAGTAGCACCTATCAAGGGTCGGTACTGTGGCACACGAGCGGGGGGGTGGGTGTGCCAGAAACCACGCCCGGCCGCCTTTGTCTCCCCCAGTGGCGATGTTTTTACGCACCGCGGCGCGCTAACCGAGGCACGCACAACCACAGAGACCCCCGAGTTTGCAGGCGAGAAGCGCTGCGAGCTCAGCTTGCCTCCTGAAGCCCGCGAGTGGGTGGCGCGGGGGCCGATTCTACCGCTGAACGTTTTGTGCCACCGTACAGCACCGAATGATTATCCATCGAACAGGGTTTTTGTTGTTGTTGTTGTCGGGGTCAGATCGGGTAAATAATATAAATGTGTGCCGTTAAACCTGCCACCCACCACCCGACACAGCCAATTCGTAAAGGGCTTGTCACGTAACCATAACGTGTCAATTCGTTACAAGAACAAGCACTGCCGGTGTGTTGGAGAGCGAAAGCCACAACAAACATTTACGACACATTTATATATTTACGGTACGCGATCTAACCGACATTAACCCCCCCCCCCCCTCTGCCTTGTGGATATCGGTCGCGAAAGCCGACTGTTGTGTTTACGCGTCAGATTTATTGTCTATTCGGCGTAGGGAGGAATCCGGAGCACACCGAGGAAGCCCCCCCCCCCCCACCACCACCACCGCGCGTGTGTGTGTGAGAGGGCGCAACGCTCGATCCCGTTCAAGTGCAAACAGATGGCGATCAGTTTAACACGTCGGCTTTCGCGACCAAATGTCACCCACAAGAGGCTTTTTGCGTTAGTTCGCGTGTCGTTAAAAACCTGTCCTTAGTAAGGGTCGTCACGTAAACAGAACGTGGCCAATCCGTCACTAGTACAGCACTAGTGTCTAGTGTATAGTAGTGTAGTGTCTAGTGTAGTGTATAGTAGTGTAGTGTCTAGTGTAGTGTATAGTGTAGTGTATAGTGTAGTGTATAGTGTAGTGTGTAGTGTATAGTGTAGTGTATAGTGTAGTGTGTAGTGTATAGTGTAGTGTATAGTGTAGTGTATAGTGTAGTGTATAGTGTAGTGTATAGTGTAGTGTGTAGTGTATAGTGTAGTGTATAGTGTAGTGTATAGTGTAGTGTGTAGTGTATAGTGTATAGTATAGTGTGTAGTGTATAGTGTAGTGTATAGTGTAGTGTATAGTGTAGTGTGTAGTGTATAGTGTAGTGTATAGTGTAGTGTGTAGTGTAGTGTGTAGTGTAGTGTATAATGTAGTATATAGTGTAGTGTGTAGTGTATAGTGTAGTGTGTAGTGTATAGTGTAGTGTATAGTGTAGTGTGTAGTGTATAGTGTAGTGTATAGTGTAGTGTGTAGTGTAGTGTGTAGTGTATAGTGTAGTGTGTAGTGTATAGTGTATAGTGTAGTGTGTAGTGTATAGTGTATAGTATAGTGTGTAGTGTATAGTGTAGTGTATAGTGTAGTGTATAGTGTAGTGTATAGTGTAGTGTATAGTAGTGTATAGTGTCTAGTGTGTAGTGTATAGTGTAGTGTATAGTAGTGTAGTGTATAGTGTAGTGTATAGTGTAGTGTATAGTGTAGTATAGTGTAGTGTATAGTGTAGTGTCTAGTGTATAGTAGTGTAGTGTATAGTGTAGTGTATAGTGTAGTGTATAGTGTAGTGTAGTGTATAGTGTAGTGTGTAGTGTATAGTGTAGTGTATAGTGTAGTGTGTAGTGTGTAGTGTAGTGTGTAGTGTAGTGTGTAGTGTAGTGTGTAGTGTAGTGTAGTGTATAGTGTAGTGTATAGTGTAGTGTGTAGTGTATAGTGTAGTGTATAGTGTATAGTGTAGTGTATAGTGTAGTGTATAGTGTAGTGTATAGTGTAGTGTATAGTGTAGTGTATAGTGTAGTGTATAGTGTAGTGTGTAGTGTAGTGTATAGTGTAGTTGTAGTGTATAGTGTAGTGTATAGTGTAGTGTGTAGTGTGTAGTGTATAGTGTAGTGTATAGTGTAGTGTGTAGTGTATAGTGTAGTGTATAGTGTAGTGTATAGTGTATAGTGTAGTGTATAGTGTAGTGTATAGTGTAGTGTGTAGTGTATAGTGTAGTGTATAGTGTAGTGTATAGTGTAGTGTATAGTGTAGTGTAGTGTATAGTGTAGTGTATAGTGTAGTATACTTGTACAGCACCACCGGTGTGTTGGGAAAGCCAAGCCACAACATTTACATTCCGAGCACGACGTTTCGCCACGAATTACAACCAGCTTCATCAGATGGAGATCAGCCCACGTTGCTGCTGCTGCTGCTGCTCCTTGCCTTCTCCCTGCTAGCCAGGGAAATTGCTTCCTCCACAACAACCCCAACACGCGGTGGGAGACGCGCCACGTCTTTGCGTGACCCACCAACCCTCATTGCCACGTGTTTGGGGCTACCGCAATGCACCGCAAACAGACTGCAAGCCGCGCTGTATATCGCATTATGCGTCGTAACGTGTGTGTTACGCGTTGTTACTATATACTGTATTTACACACACACACACACGTGTGGTATTGTTGTGCTACGTGAATTATAATGAATGAGAATTGTCAATCACGAGTAAGGCCTCCCCCTAATCTATCCGAGCCGACACCGCCGCCGCCCACCCACCCACCCAGAATTATTTTCGTCCAGAATTATTTCCGCTACGACCGACGCCCAATAAAAGGCTCACGGGACGAGGGTGAGACATCGTGAAGTTTAAAAAAAAAATAATGTAAAAGATCGTGACCGAAGACGGCAGGAATCGAACCAACCTGGGGAGGGAGGATGGGGTGGGGAGGGGGTGCCGCTTCACGACACCGCCGATCGGCTTCACGACACTTCGCGCGACCGTACGGGGCGATCATTTACGTGCAGGCTGCCGAGTCGGATTATAAGACGCACCTCGCCCGGCAACCCCCCTCCCCCACCCCACTTGTACCCCCCTCCCCCACCCCACTTGTACCCCCCTCCCCCACCCCACTTGTCAATGAAGTTAGAGGAAGGCGAGCGAAACTCTCACACACAAAGCCGGAAAATAAGACGCACCCCCCCTCCCCCAAACACCTGTGCCTGGCCTTCACACACAAAGCCGGAAAATAAGACGCACCAACCCCCCCCCCTCCTCCCAAAGTGCCTGGCCTTCACACACAAAGCCGGAAAATAAGACGCACCCCCCCTCCTCCCCCAAACACCTGTGCCTGGCCTTCACACACAAAGCCGGAAAATAAGACGCACCAACCCCCCCCCCCCCCTCCTCCCCAAACACCTGTGCCTGGCCTTCAGCCACAAAGCCGGAAAATAAGACGCACCCCCCCTCTCCTCCCCAAACACTTGTGCCTGGCCTTCACACACAAAGCCGGAAAATAAGACGCACCAACCCCCCCCCCTCCTCCCCCAAACACCTGTGCCTGGCCAACACCCACAAAGCCGGAAAATAAGACGCACCAACCCCCATCTCCTCCCCAAACACCTGTGCCTGGCCTTCATAAAGTTATAGGGGGCCATCTATTTAGTGGGTACGCAAAAATCTGTCACAACTTGACCCCTGCCCCCCTCCCTGTACGCACGCGAACTTTTTACACCCCCCCCCCCCAATCCTATAGAACGGCCGATATTTAATCCACGCAGAAACGATCAAGGATTAATAATATTAACGTGTTTTTAGCAAACAGATAGTCCACCGCCGGACTATCTAACTCCTTTGAAGGCCAATGTAGACAAATTATTATTCACACCTCCTCCCCCCTCCCCCCCCCCGTTCCCTATGTGTACGCACATTGTCAGTAGACCCCCCCCCCCCCCCCCATACGCCGGTGAACGCATTTGGGGTTAACCCCAAATTTGGGTTAACCCGAAATGCGTTCACATTTGGGTTAATTAGCAATTTGGCGTCAGAAGCGGCACGAACCCCCAGCGCGTTACCCCACGCATCATACAATCAGTGCGTCTTAGAATCAGTGCGTCTTAGAATCCGTACGTCTTACAATCCGGAGCATTCGGTACTAGGTGTCCCGGAACTGGCGATGGCTGTTGGCGCGACACGTGGTACACGTGGCCGCGACACGTGGTCACACTTTAAACGAGTCGTGTAGAATAGTTTAGTGAATCGTGAAATCAACTTGTTTGTTGTTTATATTCTCGGCGTCGCTGATTATTACTTAACTACCACTAGGATTTTTGTTGTTGCAATACAGGAGACCCCCCCCCCCGCCCCCACCTATTTAACGACGGTGATTGGTTCCACGATTCCGTTCGTTTAAGCTATTTGATCGTTAAGCGAGAATAGGAACAGCGCACGTTAAAGGCTTAATTCGTTCCGATGGCGTCTAAAGTTTAGACCACTTTTTTACCCCCCAAAAAACGCGCTCTATAATATTTGAGCAATGCATATTAATGCGTAAAGATACTATCAACATTATAAACACATACTATTTATAGAAACATGGTTAATCAATGCATTCATAAAAAAATACTGGACCGGCAACAGCCCGTCGTTAACAGGCGAATGGTCGGTAAGCGAACACACTGGCCTCTATGGAGGTACTACACTACTATACACTACACTATACACTACACACTGGGCTCTATGGAGGTACTACACTACTATACACTACACTACTATACACTACACTATACACTACTATACACTACACTATACACACTACACTACTATACACTACACTACTATACACTACCCTACTGTACACTACACTACTATACATTACACTATACACTACACTATTATACACTACAATACACTATACACTACTATACACTGGGCTTCTACTCTACACTACTATACACTGGGCTTCTACTCTACACTACTATACACTACACTTTAGACTACACACTGGGCTCTATGGAGGCCTGTTAAAACAGGGGTGGTCATTAAGAAGGGTTCTATGCTACACTATACACTACACTATACACTACCGTTATACTGGTAGGAACCTCCTGGTTACACCAGCCCACAGGGGATTATTGTGTCCATCCGTCCGTCGTGCATCCAAAAATGGGAGGGGTTGGGAGGGGCTGGGTAGGGAGGGGAGGGTGGGGAGGGGGCTGGGTGGGGAGGGGCTGGTCACCCCGTGGTGCCCTTATAAAACTCAACGTTTAACCTACTCACGCCGGCTTGTGCCCGCCCTCACAGTCGGGCATATGTGCGGAATACACCACGTGGTGCCGCCGTTGACCCTGGCCATTGACCGAGCAACCCAACGTTCCTACCAGCTCCCTCCGCAGGAATGTGTTTATCACGTGCAAGACTTCTTCAAGAGGGTCCTGACAAGTTTTTTTCTGTAGCCAGGGGGCGATGTCGCTGCTTGCTGTGCCTGCGTGTGTGGGGAGCGGTGGTGCAGCGGTTAGCGCGCCGCGCTACGAAGCCGGCAATCAGAGTTCGATTCCCGCTCACGGCCAACACAAGTGTTGATTATCTGAACCGGTCCTGGGCCTTCCCTAGGTCGACTCAGCCACAAATGAGTACCTGGTGCGGTGTGTAAACATCGCCACTATGGGAGGCAAAGGCGGCCCCCGGGTGTGGTGTTGGACACCCACCCCCTCGTGTGCCCGTTCCGGCCTTCATAGGTGGTGCTACTGGCTAACAGCACTTGCCCCAACAGTCTACTAAGGCTATACGGGTGGAATTATTGTTGTCTTCGTCTTTTGTGTAAATCCCAAAACGAGTTCATTTGCAGGTCATTTTTCAAGCATTGGGGTGTTTTGGCCGACACCAGGCAAATTGTGAGCCTTACAATTATTTTTTATAGCTACAGGAGGAAAGCTGAGAAACCCATAGGAAACCCACGCAGAACATACAAACTCCACGCAGAACATGGGCAGAACATACAAACTCCACGCAGAAAGGCGGCCCGAGACGGGGAATATAACTCAGGAGCTCTTCTTGTTGCGAGGCACGAGTGGTTTACCACTGATCCCACCCTTGTCGTTCTACGTTCACTATTGAAAAACATAACCACATGACCATGTGATAGGGGTGGTGGCAATGCTTGCTGTTCACCGGATGTGGAAGGGTGACGATTGTATTTGTTTATCTTTTTAAAAGAAACGTAGAGGAAGTGACAACAACAAAACGAGCGGGAGACATCCACCGAGATGCACGCCTGGAATGGACACCGAGAGACAGGAAGAGAAGCCCGCGGGTCAGACAGCACGCGGGTCAGAGCACGCGGGTCAGAGCACGTGGGTCAGAGCACGTGGGTCAGACAGCACGTGGGTCAGAGCACGTGGGTCGGACAGCACGTGGGTCAGACAGCACGCGGGTCAGACAGCACGTGGGTCAGACAGCACGCGGGTCAGACAGCACGTGGGTCAGACAGCACGTGGGTCAGACAGCACGTGGGTCAGACAGCACGTGGGTCAGACAGCACGTGGGTCAGACAGCACGTGGGTCAGACAGCACGCGGGTCAGACAGCACGCGGGTCAGACAGCACGTGGGTCAGACAGCACGCGGGTCAGACAGCACGTGGGTCAGACAGCACGCGGGACAGACAGCACGCGGGTCAGACAGCACGCGGGTCAGACAGCACGTGGGTCAGACAGCACGCGGGTCAGACAGCACGTGGGTCAGACAGCACGCGGGACAGACAGCACGCGGGTCAGACAGCACGTGGGTCAGACAGCACGTGGGTCAGACAGCACGCGGGTTGGGCTCGGACAGGACGCGCGCCATGGCTGGAAGCGACGATGACCGGTGGTCAAGACTAACGATGGAGTAGCAGCCGAAGGATGGAAGGTGCCAGAGTGGGCGCTCGCCACGGAGATGCCACGATGAAATCAGCTCGCGTGCAGGTACGAGATGGACAATGGCCTTGCAGGATTGAGACACGATGGTTTTGGGGAGACCTTCATCCAGCAGTAGATTGATCATAGCTGTCTGATAAGAGGCAAATGGCTTGGCACCATAACAACCACCATCCAGGGAACGGAGGACAATGCTTGGATAGGACTTTTCTTGTTTTGTTTATCAACAAGCAGCATAGACACATCGTCGCCGGTCGGGATGACGGTCGGTGGGTTGAGACGATGGACGAGGCGGCAATCAAAGTTGAGAACACACCAGAGAGGACGTTCGCTCCGCGGAGAGATGGCAGCGATGAAACGAGCTCAGTGGAGGCCAAGGCTTGGATAGGACTTTTATTTACAAAGCAGCATGGAACAAAAATCGTGGCCAAGTTCTCTCCCTTCGAAAGCAGCCCTGGTCCTCCTCCTCCTCCATCGTCCCTCGATACTCAAAAAAACTTAACGAAAATTATGCAACACAGAGAAGAGCGACGCGAACGCCCCGCGGTGAAAACCACGCCGTGTCTCAAACCACGCCGTGTCTCAAACCACGCCGTGTCTCAAGCCACGCCGTGTCTCAAACCACGCCGTGTCTCAAACCACGCCGTGTCTCAAACCACGCCGTGTCTCAAACCACGCCGTGTCTCAAACCACGCCGTGTCTCAAACCACGCCGTGTCTCAAGCCACGCCGTGTCTCAAACCACGCCGTGTCTCAAACCACGCCGTGTCTCAAACCACGCCGTGTCTCAAACCACGCCGTGTCTCAAGCCACGCCGTGTCTCAAGCCACGCCGTGTCTCAAGCCACGCCGTGTCTCAAGCCACGCCGTGTCTCAAACCACGCCGTGTCTCAAGCCACGCCGTGTCTCAAGCCACGCCGTGTCTCAAACCACGCCGTGTCTCAAACCACGCCGTGTCTCAAACCACGCCGTGTCTCAAGCCACGCCGTGTCTCAAACCACGCCGTGTCTCAAACCACGCCGTGTCTCAAGCCACGCCGTGTCTCAAGCCACGCCGTGTCTCAAGCCACGCCGTGTCTCAAGCCACGCCGTGTCTCAAACCACGCCGTGTCTCAAACCACGCCGTGTCTCAAACCACGCCGTGTCTCAAACCACGCCGTGTCTCAAACCACGCCGTGTCTCAAGCCACGCCGTGTCTCAAACCACGCCGTGTCTCAAGCCACGCCGTGTCTCAAACAACGCCGTGTCTCAAACCACGCCGTGTCTCAAACCACGCCGTGTCTCAAACCAGGTCGTGTCTCAAACCACGCCGTGTCTCAAACCACGGAGGACCACCCCGACCGCCCTCACCGCCCCCCCATATTCAAATAAAATTAAAACACAAAACCAAACACGAACACTCCCCCACACCCCCCAAAAACTAAATACTCGAGCACAGTTAGTGCAAGGAATTGACGGCCAAGTGCAACTTAGAAACAATACAAATAATCAGTTTTTGTTTAAAGAGTACAACTGCAGTTTAACAAACAAAAAAACGAATTATCCAACAATACTGTAGGAACGTTTTTCATTCAATTCAGCCTTGTGAATATTTCGCCGACACAGTATTATGGTCCCGAAACATTCGTGCACTTTAAAGTAGGGTGCCCTCTCCTCAACCTCTTAACGTCGCTGACAGTTTATGTACGAAACGGGGCCATTGTGACAATTCGCTCAGGGTACTTGAGTTTTCTGTTCTACAGAAGGGCCACCAATGAACCTAACGAACAAGCGCACGTGTAACTGTACGTCCAACTCTCGATTATCCAAGAGGGTAAAAACGGTGAGAAGGGCTGACCCAGATGAAACAAACAAAAAAAAAACACAAGGAAAATGCAAAACATATACGAATTAATCTATCCATACGTTGCTAGCCGTGTTGAACGTAATGAGAGAGACGAAGCACACGTCACCTATTTTAATTGCTTCTTAAAGTAATCGGATCACTCGCCCGATGTGCTTGCAGTCGCACGGGCAATGACCAACCGGGCGAGTGAGGAGCGGCCAATGAACCCGGCCGTGAGCGTAGAAAGTGAGCGTGGGCACGGTAAATTCGCACCCACGGAATATCGATCGTCCACTGCGGTTGGACTGCGCGGGAGCTATTAAGGACCTAGAGATTAAAGAATCACCAGTTGTAACGTCTGTAATCAAAGCTTGCTTGAGATACTGCTCTTCAAAGACACGTCGAGCTAAGATCAACAGCAGGTGAAAGAAGTCGACACGTTTTATAAGGGAAAACAAAATCATTATCAGCATTGGCCAAAGAAGTCATGGAATGCCCCCGGTAATGAAAACTAAAAAAAAACAACAAATAATTGCTACAACAATAAATCAAATCGCTGTGGCTAACTGCCATCAGGAGGCTCAATGGCTGTGTCAGCGCACGGAGTCTGGCACTTCCGAGATTCTGGGTTCAAATCCAGGTGGAAGCCACCACTGATTAAACCGGGTACTCTAGCGAGTCCAGGGTCTCGGGCCCAATCGCTTAACATCTCGCATGAAAAACAAACGCCAAACGTAGAGATTGGTTTTACACTTAACTCAAATAAGCCTATGTTCTCGACACTCGTCAGAGGCACAATGCTGACACAAAAAAATCACCGTGCGGTGAAGAACGCACTGTCGAGCGGTTGGTATTGAACCAGACGTGCCCAGGAAGGAATTGGAAGTTGCCCTGCGACACTTATTCCAGGGTCTTTCCTCGGAGCATGCGGACAATGGATACGAGTCAACTCAACAACCAGCCCAAGTAATTTTGTTTTCCAATTGTCAGCAACATCCTGTCGCAACCAAATGTCATTGCCGCTGCACCGGTTTACTTTCACTTGCTGCGATAACGGTGGTTGTACTCTTGCGGCGAGCACGGCAAGGCCATGCTTCTACACATGTTGTGGAAAAAACTTTGTTCCGATCATCGCTCATTTGCGCACAAAAAAAACGATCAACATCGATGATGTCGTCGCGACATCGAAGATGGCCTCGCGAATTCACTCATCGTTACCGCTCTTCCGTCAGTAACAATTCGGTTTTAAACATATCGTCGGATGCTCCCTACAACGCGCAGCGTGACGCTGGCTTTCATCTTCCTTTAACTGTCAGTGCTTTCGCTCCGAGTCCGCACGCCGACATCAACAACAACACATTTGGGGCGTGGGGGGGTCCAATCGTCAAAAAAATCAAACAAATGAAATCCCCAAAGCCACTCGAGGCTCAAGAAAGCGAAACAATTTTTGTGATTTTGTACCCCCCCCCCCACCACCGCAAAACGTGGGCCGTTTATTTTCGCCGACAAAAGTGGCGCTGGAAATGTCCCCGTCTCCAGCCATCGTCTCTTACAGCACGCCGCCCCCGTGCCATCTTCCGATCTCAGGTTTCTTTAAAATTTTCATTTAATATATTTATCTACAGACGCTTTAGCTATAGTACATATACAGTGAATCTGCACTTGTTGGGTTGGCCCGGCAGGGTGTTTCGTGTGCGTGCTGGCATATGTGCATGTGTGCGTGTTACAATGAAACCACTTCCAACTTAACGATGCCACTTGCGTTTTTAGTTTATTCAGTGCAGCGCTGCACTGGTTTTCAAAAGTCAAGTTCACTTTTATTTTAAGCTACGGTGGCTTAAAGAATGTCATCTTTGGAGGACAGTTCATATATATATTTTTTTGTGCAATGGAAAATTTAAGAGAACTAATGAGCAACGTCATAATTGTACTTAACTGAGACATGTCAGTGTTGCTGCTACGACGCAATCATTAATATATCATGGCAATTTACTAACCATATTTATAGTCTATGTAGTTTAACTGCAGTTTTTCCCATTCATTTGTAAGTTCAGCCAAGCACGTAACATTGTTGTAAATATCTATATCACCATCGCTTCTAATTCTGGCTTTCCGAAAGCCCCAGATGCGGTGGACACTGGGGGGGGGGGGGACCTGGAGGAAACGTGGCGAAAAGGGATGAACATTAACCTCGGAAAAGGGCGCAGACTTTTGAATCGCTCGTTTAAATTTGAGATTAAATCCTCTTTTCCCCCTTTCGCGTTGTCCTGCCCGGCATGGAAACTCGCTCACTTTTTTAGCTGACACCTCCGCAATTTACTCAAATCCACTCGTGGCTAGCCGAGTGACATCACAGGAAATAACATCATAGGTGCACGGGAAGTAAGGCCACACCCGCCAGATGGGACAGGGAGCAGTAGTGTGGTGCCATGCCGAGTTGAAGAGTTAAGGTTTTGCGATTGTTTCTGTGTAACTGCAGCGACGATGATGGTGGTGGTGGTAACGATGCCGAAACTGTAAATTTCTCAGTCATCGCCGCCGCCACCACCACCATCGGCCTCAACCACTCTTTCCCGGACATCACACATGATTGGAGCATTTGAGTCGTACTGAATGAATATCCCACGATTTTGTGGGTGTGCGAAAGGGATGGAGGGAAAGGGTTGCAAACATTCGAGCACACGGTCAGGGGAGATAAAAATGTTGGGAAGGGACGGAGCGGAGAGAGGAAAACCGCTGGGAGTGGCCAGTCGGTGGTGGTACTGGGGCAGAGTGGGAAAATATTTTGCACGGGGAATATGGTGCAAAAGGAAAACGGTGGGAAAGGTTAGGGAGAGCTGGGGAATTTTTTTTTTTTATCTGGGAACAACTTGCAGAAACCAAATACCGAGATGATGGGTTGGGATGGGAATGAGTGTAAGATAGGAAACGCTACCGTTAGGAAAATCCTGGATCCACCAAAGAAACGTGCAAAAACTCGGATTGAGAAATTTTGATGTTTCTGTTTCATACGTTCACACACACGCAAGTGTGTGTGTGCGTATGCAAATCCTGTGTGTTCGTGTGCAGTTCTCGTCTTGAATGCCATTGTGCCAGTGTTGTGACTCGAGCTTAAAGTCATTCCTCTGAGCGTATCTCTCTCTTTTCCCCATCGTTAATTAAAAAACATAAACTTCTCGTCTTCCACTCAAAACACTCCCTCCCCCCTCCCCCTGCTGCCATCTCTCAAGGTAGCGAGCACGAACGGAAAATTATCGCTCGTGGATGAGACCCAAAACAACAAACGGGCGCGAACAACGCGGCGTCAACGATCGCCACGTCGGGAATAGTAACAATGAAATTTAAACAGCTCTAAAAATCATAGCCAAAACAACAGCGCCATCGAGATTAATAATAACTTGAACAAATAAATAACAAGAAATAATGAATAATAAAAAAACAATTCACGAAAATAATATCAAGAATTGTATCGACTACTATAACAGCAGGAATACAAATATTACGTATGACAATAATATAGTGATATTGTAATAATAGTTAATAATGATGGTGGTGATAAAAGTCTGGTGGCTGCCACGAACCATCCTACCTACTCCTGACCATAACTGTAACCCTGCCCTAACACTATTCTAAACCTTAGCCCTCAATTAATTTACCCCTTAATAATCTACACTAATAACACCTTGACTCTGAACACTAAATTGTCTTCCTATCCATGGTCTTAATTGTCCCTGTGTTGACCCTAACACAGACCCCGGACTCCAGCCCTAACGGGCCTTCACCTGACCATGAATCTCTACCCTGAACTTTCGCCCAATTCTGACCTTTCAACTCGCTCAAGTTTGCTAAAGCATGGCCTTTCACCTGAACCCCGACCTTTCGCCTCAACCCCGACCTTTCACCTCTCGCTCACATGATTCTGCTGCGTCGACGGCGGGACTAGGGGCGATGACGTCACCGCGGCCGCCCCCACGGCACCGGCGCTCGCTCCGTCCTCCCCTCTCCTCTCCCCCCTACTCCGCCCCCTCCTCTCTCCACCGCCACCTTCACCGGCGCCGCCATCGCCGCCGCCGCCGCCGCCGCCGCCGCCGTCGTCGTCGTCGTCCTCATCGTCCGTCGTAGAGAGGGGGCCGGAGCCGAGGAGCGGTGGGTGGGAGGGGGGCGACGCGAGGGCGTCCAGTAGGTCGCCCACGGGCGCCATCTCGTCGAGGGGGGGCAGCAGCGTGAACGCGCGCGCGAACGCCAGGAAGTGGCAGGCGAGCGTGTTGAGGTGCGCATGCGTGTCCATCTGCACGGCGTGCCGGAAGTGGCCGCAGTACAGGTGCGCCAGCACGTGGAACAGCAGGCGGAACACGCGCCGCACCAGCGCCTCGAACAACGGGGGGAAGTCGCGGCCTGCAGAGCGGGGGGGGGGGGGGGGAGGGGGGTGGAAGGGGGGAGGGGGTAGTGGGGGGTGAGCGGAATGAGAAAAGGAGGGAACGATTCAAGAATCTTTATTTAGACTGGAGAAATTCGACGAGGCATGAAAGCTCTTTTTCACAGATGTCCAGTAGGATTCAGTGAAAGGGGAATAAGAGAATTATTATTATTATTATTCGGGGGGGTGGGGAATGGAATGGACTGCGTGGGAGTGTGTGAAATGAGTGTGTGCGTGTGGAATGTCGATTCTGTGTAACTTCATTTACACAGTTGCGTTTGACACTTTAACGAGCACCTGGGACAGGCGGTTACACAAGGCATTTGTGCCATCATCCCGTCCGTCTGGACCACGGGAGTTCATGTTCGGTGGGTCGTGTGTGTGTGTGTGTGTGCGATCAGCACAAGCACACACTTGGGAAGGATTGAATTGTATTCGACACAAATCTGTGTCCGTTTACACACTCGCGCAGGGGTCGGCAAGCTGCGGCTCCGTAGCCACTTGCGTTATTTATTCAGGACTCACCGTCTATTGGTATTCACCACAGGGCGCATTGCGACTCTTGAAATAGAAGGGGGTTTTTTTTTTTACCGAATTCGCAAAACAAAGGGCTCTTCTTGTTGTTTGGGTTGCGGGCCCCTGCACTCGTGCAATCATCACCGTTAATCCGTGTGGACGTTTCTTTAACTTAATTTTACTATGAACGGTTTTCAAATTGTATTTGTCCGAGCCAATACAACATTGGCGAGGTGGTGGTGGGGGGAGGTGTGGTGGGGGGTGGGGTGCAGAGCTGCGTTGTTACCGTATTTCGTGGGGAAGGTGTTCTCGTCCGTCACTTGCTTCTGCACGTACGACATGACGCAGTCGATGTACTGGGGAGCCGTGCACTTTGTCTTCTTTCCCCGGTCGCTGTCCTGCCACAGCACGGGCCTGCACACACCAAAACCGCACGCACACACACGGGCGTTATAACACACACACACACGGGCGTTACGCACACACACACGGGCGTCACGCACACACACACGGGCGTCACGCACACACACACGGGCGTTAACACACACACACGGGCGTTAACACACACACACGGGCGTCACGCACACACACACGGGCGTTAATACACACACACGGGCGTTATGCACACACACACGGGCGTTAACACATACACACACGGGCGCCACGCACACACACACGGGCATCTCGCACACACAAACATCGCACACACGGGCGTTACACGCACACACACACACACACGGGCGTTAGACGCACACACACACGGGCGTTAGACGCACACACACACACGGGCGTCGCACACAAGGGAGTTTAAACGTGGATGCCACACACGTAGGCCTCACGCGCAGACATCACATGCAGATATCACATGCAGATATCACACAGAGACATAACACACCGGACGCTACGAGCAAGGAGGTGGGCAGAGTTCACGGAGCAGAGGGAGCGACCGCTACGTGGGGGTGGAGGAAGTTACAGGGGTAGTGAGCAGAAGGGGGGAGGGGGGCAAGGCTGTGGGTGGATTTGACCACGAGGACAAGGATCCGGCAGTGGCAACGCTCGTCGATGGGAAACGAGTGAAGTGAGGCCAGCACTGGGGAGATGGCAGAGCAGGATTAGCGCGGTCGGTTACGTGTGGTGCGAAAGACGTTCAACATATATACATAACAAGGACCCAGGCGGCAGCATTTTGGACCGGCTGTAGTTTCGATCTGGGCGACAGGGTGACGCAGCGGTAACTCTTGTGGCTAACAACAAGACAAGGCCTGGGTGAGATTTATTCTTATCTGGCGCCTTTCTGCGTGGATTAAGAAATGTCCTCCCCTGTTCTGCACCGAATTTCTCCAGGTCCTACCATTTCATCTCGTAACCAAACAAAAAAAATTTCTACGAAATTGATTTTGGCCGAACATCCCAATGCCTACAAAAATATACCTGCAAATAACTCAATTCGGATTATAAACGAGCAACGGCAACATAGCGCGCCCCCAACTGCGAAAACTTGGCAGGAACATCCTGAAAATAATCTTGAGACTCCGCGAGGCTTTCCTGGGTCAACAAAACGCAATTTAAAAAAATGATATTAAATGAGGCACCTTTATCTGAGTGTGCGTATTGTGAGATGTTTATGGTGCTACTCACATGCTCCCTATGCACATGGTGGAGCAGGAATCAGGAGTACAGAACTCAGAAATGGTGCTGTATTGCAGGTTGATGTAGTTGAAAAATGTTGTTGCTGTGGAAAGAATGGCAAACAACGAGAATAAAAACAAAGACAAAGATCCCCCCGGCGTATAGCCTCGACAGGCTTTTGGGGCGAATGCTGTTAGCGGACACCTATGAAGGCCGGCACGGCGCACGAAAGGGTGGGTTGGCCAGCACCACGCCCGGCCGCGTTCGTCTCCCGAGTGGTGAAGTTTACACACACCGAAGCCGGGCCACTCATTCTGAGGCCGAGCAAACTTAGGGGAGGCCCAGAACCAGGTTCAGATAATCTACACCGGCGTTGGCCCGTGAGCAGGGAATCGAACTGAGCGCGCCGGCTTAGTGGCGCACGCGCGCGGACGTGCGTGCGCGTCCGTACTGTGCGTCGCCAGCCACTCGTTGCGGTCGATCTCCGGCGGGAGCGCGGTGAGCAGGATGAAGTCGGTGTCGGTGATGCGGGCTCGCGCCAGCTCCCCCTCCAGGTAGGCGCGGTGCTCCTCGGGGCAGCTCCGCCGCTCCTTCTCCTTGTCCTTGTCCGGCCGAGTTTTCTTTCTGCGGGCGACAGCGGAATTGGCGGCGCCACCGTTGGGAGAGGCGCGTGGGACCGACCGTCGACGGGAGACGAGAATTCCTTCGGATAGCGAACGCGTCGGATGGTCCGTGTGGGAATCGGCGGTTTGTAAGTCGGGCGAGTTGGAGGTGGGGGGCGACGTGTGGACGGGCGGCGATGTGCTCGCCGCTTGTTGCAGACGTTCGCCGTTCGATCCTCGCGGCGCAAAAACAACAGAAATCTCCACAGCTGTTATGAGTGGCGCTGCTGAGCCCAATGGACAGATTTCATGACGAGCGGTCTCGGGGGTTTTGCAGTCGACCGTGAAAACAGGCGGGAAAGTTCTCGAACAGACGGAATATTTCCCGGGAACGGTAACACACGTAGGCGGCAATCGGCTTCCTAAAAAGCAACGTAACCAGTCACGCGTTGCGCCACGCGAAGCTCCTTTACAGTCTCAACTTTAACCCCTTGTGTTTGCGTGTGTGTGTTACTGCCGTGTGTGTGAGATGTATGCAGTCTATTGTTTGAAGACGTTACGCAAGATATAACACACCCGTTACACTTCTGCGCGAGTTCTGTGCAAGAGCACGTGGCGCCACAGGTTGGGCACAACGAGGTGGGGCTCTGGAGTGTGGAGAAGGAGGTTAAATATACGAATACCAGCGGCGTGGTAGCGTGTGTGGCATGGACCCTCGTGTAAGGAATGAGTCGGTGGGGGGGGGGGGTCCCAGGTGGGCCCCCCGTACTATTAAATTAGTGAGGTTAACACCACGCTCAACCACCTTTGTTTCCCGAGCGGCTATATCCATACTCCTCATCAGGTACTCATTTGAGGCTGAGTTGACATACACAGACCCACACGCACACACACACCACCCCCTGCTTCCCCTTCAACAAGGTAGAGAATAATACGACGAGTTGAACAGTTTCGAGACCAAGAATCTTGGATGCTGCTAACGGAACTCTACATCCGTCCCAACTCCAACGAGCCTCCGTAAAAAAAAAAATTAAACATAACCGCAGGGGCGAGGCATCGTAAATAGCTTGATAATGACACGGAGAGGGGCTGGGGACCCCGTTATGCAACACGCGGCCTCCACTTTTCCCGCCACCACACCCACATCCGCGAACCGCCTGGCCCAACTTCGCTTCAGAGACAAAGACAACATTTCACATCTTTGTGTGCACCGGAGTCTTGGTACATTAAGCGAAATAATAAGAAAGGTTCTATTAAGGTGCTCGCCGACAGCACTTGTGTGTTCGTGGGGAGCGGTGGTGCAGCGGTTAGCGCGCTGCGCATCGGAACCCGGCGTCCTGAGTTCGATTCCCGCTCACGACGAATAACAGTTGCAGATATCCGAACCGGTCCTCTCCTAGGTCGACTTCGACTTAAATGGCAAGTGTATTGCGGTGTGTAAACTTCAGCCCTGGGGAGCCAAAGGCAGCAGGATGTGGTTTTGGCTACCCACCTGCTCGTGTGTTGTACGAGACTTTAAAGGTGCTCGCCAAATTCTACATGGAGGATTAGTCATTATTCGTATGTCCGAGCGTGTGAGTGTGCATGGCGTTGGAGGCCAAAGGCCAAAAAAGTGCACCGAGCCTGGCACAAGTGCCGTGATGGCGTCACCGGCTCTTAGTGGCGAATGGAGGCTGTTGTTGTGTATGGATGCTGGTTAAACCAGTCTGCAGGAAAAGTGGCATTGTGGAGCTGACTTAAAGGCAGTTTCCACATGGTCGGTGGCCCTGAACTCACCGATTCTGTTTTATATCAAAACACACCGACCATCATCATCATCTCCTCTCGCACTCACTCAACTTAGAAACAACGTTAGAAAAGATTAGATTCCCCATGTAACCTACACAGGCTGCTGGGGCGACAGCTGTTCGCGAGGCACCCGTGAAGGCCATCATGGCGCACGAACGGAGTGGTATGACCAGCCCCATGCACGGCCGCCTTTGTCTCCCCAGTGCCGCTGTTGGACGCATCCGCCTCATCTGCCCGTTTAAAAGCCGCGGCGACCTTGGAAGAGGCCCATAAGCGGTTCGGATATTCGCCACTGGTGTTGGCCGCAAGCGGGAATCAAAACCGAGGCCGCCGGGTTCGAAGCACGGCGCGCGCTAGTCACTCTCCTCCGCTGCTTCCCACACACGCACGCACACACACACACACAGACTCGTCTGTCTCATCGCGCGCACGCACGTGCGCACGCACAGACATTGAGTCACACAAACGCTCCGCGCGCGACTCACGGTGATGTAAGTTTAACAGCTTGCACGTGCGGTCACGCACAAGGAAGCAAGCGAGCGGCACGAAGTGCACCAAGCTATCAGTCGCAGCCCCAATCCGACACGTTCACCAACGCGCTGACAGCGAATGCACGAAATCAATCGCGTTCGTGCAAATAAATAACAATCGGCCGGGACAAGCGAACTCTGCGATAGCTAAAAGGCGGAAACGGGCACCCTTGCGCAAACATACGCACGCACGTGCAAGTTCAACGTGCAAAATCTACCGGTGCGCCCGAGGAAAGCCGGCCGGCCGGCCAAACTCCACCTCTCTCCTCTCCTCCCTGGCTCGGTTCGTCAAACACCTGCCGAGCGCTTCACCGCAGGCCAAGGTGCGGCCCGCTTTTTGCCGCCCTGCTTTTCGCAGGGCGCACGGAGTGGTGGGGGGGGGCATCGCGCCACAACCGTGCGCGGGGCAGTCGGCGCGGGACAAAAGCCGGAACGGGTTTCTCTCGGTTTACTTAACAAACAAAAAGTTAAAACCGAGCAAAACAAACGCACAAAGTCAAGTCAAAGTGAACCTTCCTGCTCAAATCGAGCATCATGGGCGCTGTTGCTCACCTTTCCATTGTTTACAGCACTTGAGCCAGCGGCTGTAAATATCTCTGGCCTGCATCTACGGCGGCGGCCAGTCCTACCTTGGCAGAGATAAGGGTGTTGAATTTCTCACGTGCCTTCTTTGCGTGTTTATCCGGCCAGGCGGGCTCATAGGGCAGAGCGTGGAGGGGAGGGAGGTGGGGGGAAGCTCGCGATCCGAAAGTTGCGAGTTCAAATTCTGGTTGCGAGGCGGCGGTCGGTAAAATGAGTACCACTCTGTGGGGAAGTCAACCGCGGTTGAGCCCATGGAGAGACTCGCCCCCGCCATAGGAATGTACAACTTCCACATCTCTCGCGAGGTGATGCCAAAGACTCGGCCACCGCCATAGGAATATGTAAATATCAATTTATCTTTCGCGAGGATGTCCATAATGGCCGCGTCAGCGCCACTCAGTCGGCACCGCTGAGATTGCCAGGTCCATGGTTTGTCAATTTGTATTGATTTGTCACCAAGGTAGTTTCCTCTTGAGAGAAGCAATGCATCCCCCATCGGGCCGTCGCGGGGTTAAATAAAGGATGGCGGATCACTCACACCGATTTCGTTTGTGTGCAGAAGTGACACGCACGAGGTGAGTTTGTTCTGTAAAGGGAAGCGCTAAATTTGACTGTGCCCTTGACGCATTCACAGTGACCTCTCTCATTCAACGGCCAGAGGGCACAAGACATTGCAACCACACACACACATAATATGTAACAACGTTGTCAGTCAGTTTAACATGTAGGCTTTCACGACCAATATTAATCATAAGAGGTTTTTGGTATAGATCGCGTTAAACCCGCCGCCACCAATTTGTGAATTGTAAATGTTGGGGGTTTACTCTCCAACACACCGGTGTGCTGTACTAGTAACGAATTGGCACGTTGTGTTTACGTGATAAACCTTACTAATTGGCTGTGTCGGGTGGTGGCGGGTTTCACGACGATATTATTTATATTTACGTGATCTAACCCAAAAAACCTCTATTGTGGATGACATTGCCAGTGTTGAAATAATTAATCAGTTAAATCTGCAGTTCTCAATCCGTGGGTCGCGCCCTTCCCGGCCTCTCGCAGGGAGGGGGATGCAGCTTGTGGCACGGATACCGTGCAGGAGAAATGACGAAATCCGCACCTCTCATTATAACGGTTGGCTGCGTATGGTGCTAAAGAAGTAGGCGAACGGTGCATCGCTACACGTCATCTTACACGCGACTCACACACGTGGAGTTTATCACAGGGTTGTAGAATATGTGTGCAGCCAATGCCACTATTGTGCGATTTAATTGCTACACTTTCCAATGACGCCCACCAACAGCTCCCATCGCTTTAAGTTGTAACCCATGATGTTTTTTCACGTCTTGGACAAAACTGCCTCCACGCAATAATCGGCAAACATTTAAAGTTGAGCGCGCATGGCAAAGGAGACCTAGACAGAGCACAGGCCAGTTCCCGAGGAATGTAATAGTTCATGAACCACTGTACCACCACACCCCAAATATACAAAGACCCCCCCATATAGCCTTGACAGAATGTAGGGACAATTGTTGTTAAGCGAGCACGTTATTAAAGCCGGCACGCCGCACGAGGAGGTGACGTGGCCAGCATCGCCCCTTTTGCTTCCCCAATGCCGATTTTTACACACCGCATCTGGCACTCATTTACGGCTGAGTCCGCATAGGGGAGGGCCCAGGACCGGCGCAGAAGTTCGTCACCGACGTTGGCCACGAGCGTGAAATTAAACTTGTGCTGCTGGTTTGGTGTAGCGCAGTGCGGTGCTCTAACCACCACATCAACACCCACGCACGCACGCACGCAAATACCTTGACGCGCACACGAGCAGACACGTGGCAATTGCGTATACAAAAGCAGCCACACAAATACGCACGCAAATTACGAGTACATGCCGAAACGCACTCACGATATACAAATGCACACGCCAAAAAGTATACAAACAGAGGTGCACTCAGGCACTTGCAGAGTAATAAACAAATTAAAACTCCTACAGCCAAATCACCCAGACTGCACTCCATCTCGGAAACTAAGCAAGGTTGATCCTGGCTAGATTACGAGACCATGTGGTGGGCATTGCAGAAAAATTCATTGTTGTACGGTACTTATACGCTCCCTGCCCTTCACCAAACTAAACGATGATCGGCGTGGAGAAGTATGGTCAAACAAACGCCACACATAACCCGCACGAGGCCCTCATCCAGCAGGAGGATTGACACAGGGGCTGTAATCACACGATGTAAACGCAGAGACACGCGCGCAGCAAAGATTCTCCGATTGTAGCCACGACACGCTGCGTTGGCAAGAGCTGCCAGCGACGTGCCTATTGAGGGACGGGACACGCTCAGGCACAGCAACCCACTCGAATGAATGCAAGTGAACGCAAATCGGTTTGCAGAGATGACACAAAGACATCTCCAGTTTCCTCCAAGTAGCCACCCCCTCCAAGCCACATTCCTTCAAAAGTTGTGCACAATCATTATTCACCACTGTGACGGGCAGCTTGAACAGGCCGCATGTCCGACTCGTCACGTTACAAAGCAAGCGGCGGTGGCATCATCACAGGAGAATATACGAGTGTCACGGTCCCCGGCCTCCTATAAACATCTGGCATTTAACCAGCATTGGTCCAAGTAAGCCGTTTTATTCGCGCGTTATTCAGAGCGTAGACCGATGTTCAAACGTTTGTCCACGTGATGCCATCGCGTTTTCCATGCACATGGCAACCCGCCACCTGGGGCAAACGCGAAAAAAGGAGGAGGGTGCATTCCATCTCGAGGGATTTATCCGGATGAGATGTGTTTATAGTTAGAGTGTCGACGGGGGAACACAGGCAAGGAAAAAAAAAGATTTAAAAAAAGATCACACGGAGTCCCTCTGCTCACCTTAGCGCGCGCGTGACCGACTGGAAGACCATGTTGATGCCGAAAGAGCGGAGAGGAAGCTTGGGTTTTATCATCGTTGGCGCCCGGGCGCACGAGCCATGCCTCCAGTCCCCACTTCTGACGACAGCCGGTGGGGGCGGACGCAATGGAATTGTCCGCGTGTTTTAAGAGAACACGTTTTGCGTGCAAACGAATTCGCGTATGAGTAACGCCTTGGTAAGAAAACACTCTCCCCCCCCCCCCCCGTTCTCCGTTGACACGTACGGTCAATTTATTTATACTTAGAGCACTGTCAAAAGTTCAAATTCAAGACCAACCTTTTCCTTTTGTCTCTTTCGACGCTGCGAAATGCCAATGTTTAAATGTCGATGTTTAGGCAGAATTGGCTGACCGACCAACTACTTGACAACAGTGGATACCTAATAGTCAGAAGAACTTTTAGAAATAGATCTTAAGCATGGTCATACGCCGCTGTTGCTGCCAATGAGCGCGGAAAGTTGCCTAAAAAGGATTTAATCCACCACGCCTTCACTCACGCAGGCTCAGTAAGATTCTGCTGCTGCTGCTGCCCGTAAATAAGCAAGCCACTCGCTCATACACACGGTTTCCTGAAACCTGCCAGGTTTTATAGGCAAGAGCACGCCCTGGGTACAGACCGCCCTTGTCTAGTGAGAGCGGGAGAGAGGGCGGGAGAGAGGGAGGGAGCTGAAGTTACCGAGGTTGGGGAGGGGAGGCTTGAAAGTGGTGTCATAATGAAGCCACCAACCGCAGTTCACTCAAGTAAGCAAACAATTGGCCTCCTTCCCATCTGGGTATCTCCGTGTATGTATATGAAGACAGTTTTTGAACACGTCCCACCAGCCACAAGGCCTTTTCGGAGTGCATTATTTCAGCATCGATTAATCAGCACAATCAAAACTCTAGACCAGTCTTGACAACCGGTGTCAGCAGTGAGGCTTTCTTGTACCAATGCCAGTAATCTGGCTGATGTTAATAAACAAGCACCCTCTCTGTTTGACATGGAAGTTCACTGGTCAGTCTTGTCCGATCAGAATTCACTCCTCCCTGCCTTTTCACAGACTGCTGGGACAAGTGTTGTTAGCGAGCACCTATTAAGGCCAACACTACACCACACAGCACACCTAGAGCGACGTGCTCGCACAAACACGTGAAACATATCCACACTCACTTAAGAATACAAGCACAAAAGGACACACAAAACAAACATCACCTGTGTAACCTTAGAGACTGATGGGTAAAGTGCATTATTTTTGTTTACACGCATGTATACCAAAATACGTAGATCCCCTGTATAGCCTTTGTGCTGTTAGCGAGTGCCGATAAAGGACATTATACGGCACACGAGGGGGCAGGTGGACAACACCCCGCCCGGCCGCCTTTGTTTCCCCAGTTCTGATGTTTACACACCGTACCAGGTACTCCTTTAAGGATGAGTCGACATCGGGGAAGCTCAGAACGAGTTAAGATATTGATCACAGCTGTTGGTCGTCAGCGGGAATCAAAGACGGGTCAATGAGTTTGCTGCGCAGCGCGCTAACCACTGCACATACACACACTCTTATATATACATGCCCTAATAAACACTCACACACACACATGCACACAAATATGCAGACACATGCACGGTCACATCCTCTCTCTCTCTCACGCATACATACACATACATACACGCAGACTCTCTTAAACACACTCGCACACACACTCGCTCCCGCAATTTCTGAAATCACAGGAAGCGCCTGAGACTCGATGTGCTCGGTCAATGGGGGGGTAAAGCAGGACCCATGTCTAACCCAGCCTTAATCTTCACACAACAATAACCGCTATTCGCCACTAGGTGATGATGATGATATCATCACAGAGCTTGTCCCAGGTTAGGGACACTCTGAGGTCACGTGAAGCGAGGCAGGAAGTCAAGTGATGGGGCCAGGTGTTATGGGGTTGACCGAGATGAAAAGACCGATTTATTCGCAGGCAGTCACATCCACAAAACAACGGACACACAATAACAAAGGCAAAGAATCCCCCATAGCTTTAACAGACTACTGGTGAAAGTATTGTTAGCGAGCACCCACGGAGGCCGGCACGGCACACGAGGTGGTGGTGGTGGTGGTGTGGAGAGCAACAGCGCGCGGTCGCCTTCGCCTCCTCAGTGCTGATGTTTACACGTCGCTCCATGTGCTCATTTAAGGCTGAGCCGACCTAGGGGAGGCCCAGCACCGGTTCAGATACTTGTCACCGATGTTGACCCGTGAGCAAGGAATTGAACTCGGGGTCACCGGTGTTCGAAGCGCAGTGTGAAACCGTCGACGGCACCGCCCTCTACGCATGACACACAAACACCAACTTCCTGCACCACCACTTCCTTACAAAGCAGTTTCACTTCCCACCACTGAGAACAGTAACCCCCCCCCCCCCCAGCATCGTTTCATCACCGATCCATCACCGTGTGCTGTCTGCGGTCAAATAAATAAGCACACAGTACGCTGGCTTTCCATTTATGTCCCTTCCCATCAGCCACATGGCCTTCTGAGAGTAATTTTTTTTTCAGCGGCTTCGGTTTAACGCAAGCAAAACCCTGGACCGGTTTCGGCATTTGAGGGTCTCATCAGCAGTCAGGCTTGCTTAAAGCAAAACTGGTGAACTGCCGGATTGTTATAGGCAAGGGCACGCTCTGCTAGACACGAGTCATAGTTTGACACAAAAAATGTAATACATAAACATTAAATAATAATTAGTACCGTACTATGAATATGGCGAACTGGGTTCGATCCCCGGCCACGGCTAATATCGGTGGCAAGGGGACATTGGAAATGGTCTTGGGGGCCCTCCATCGACCCGCACTGACCGGCATGGTGAAGTACGGTCAAACAACCTTACATGACTGACACAGAGTGGGTTGAGGCCTTTCTCCAGCAGCGGATTGACAAAAGCCTGCAAGTTGTCAATTTTGAACGTTATGTTGACGGTAAATGACTCAAACATGGCTCCTTTTAAGGAGAGTTCTGCATGGGGATGTTTGGCCAATATATATTTTTAAGATGAGTGTTTATCGCGTGGCAGGAAATGGGAGTGCTCGGAGGAACCACATCAAGCGTGCAAGGGGGGCGACACTCTCAATGATTAGCGAAGAGACGATCGCTTTCCTGTGAACTGGAGTGAGAGAAATTTTCCATAATTGGCAATGTGCTGGTTTTTTATTAACCACCTGCTACTTTTATTGCACCTGCTGTACCGTATTTCTGTGACAATAAAAACGATAGAGTATAACAGATTGACACATGTGTAATGTGCACAGCTTTCTGGTGCGCCATGGCCCTCAAATCCAGTCTAAGGTTGACTCGGACCATCATAATCATCACCACGCTCACCATCATCATCATTATAACTATCCTCATCATTGCCATCGCCATAATCATCACTACGACCATCAACGTCATCATTATTATCACCATCAATCCTCATCATTGCAAACATTTGTAGGTCAGAATTCAGAAACGAAACGCCAGATTATGTTTGGGTGTGTGTATGTGACAGCGTGTGTGAGTGTGTAATGTGTCTGCAAGTGTGTCTATGAGGCAAAGGTGGCCAGGCATGGTAATGGCCACCGACCCCCTCGTGTGCCGTGCCAGTCTTCATAGGTGTTCCCTAACAGCACTTGCCCCAAAAGTCGGTTAAGGCTAGACGGGGAATCTTCGTCTTTGTGTATAGGTCCTTGAAAGATCTGGACACAGTCCCATCAGTGAGCTCCTCCGGCAGCCGAGGCTGTGTTGGCTAGGTCGTGGCCCGCATGCCCAGCCACCCCACGCCCAAGCAGCTCCTGTTTGGCCGGAAAGAGGGGGGGGCTAAACAGGCGTGGCAAGGGCTGGAGAGGAGATGGACTGATGTGGTAGGAGAGGATGTGGAGTTGAGTGGACTTGCCGATGACTGCTTCCAGTGGTGTTAAAATCAGCCCTCTGTGGAGGAGGCTCGTGAAGGACGTTACTGAGCAGTTGGAGGCAGTCGCCCTCCAACAACAACGCAGGGAAGGGGAGCGACATTCACAACAATGAGTGGAGGACCGGGCAGATAACACGCAAGCTGGAAGTGGGGAACACAGGTGGCACATCTGCCAGTCATCTCAGTCGGTCAACCCACGGCACCTGGGTCTGTCCCATGACCTCTTGCCAGTGAGCATACCACCCACACTAGACGAGGCCTCAACGTGCACCTAGCCTGGCACAAGCGCCGCGGTGACGTCACCACCATTTTGCGGTAACCCGCAGCAGTTGTTTTAACGTACGTGGCCAACGAGCGAATGTGTGTCTATGCCGGTGAGTGTGCGCGTGTATGTGCATCGTGTATACGTGCTGCGTGCGTGAGCGGTGACATGAGAGCTGACGCCTGCAGCGCTGACCCCACTCCGGGCCATGCCACCACCTCCCCAAGCTTCCCATCACACACACACAAGGCCAGCTCTGTGCAAGGGGAGGCTCAAAGCCCAGCCTTGTGTGCAGAGCCACACCCCAGCAGTGAGCCCACACTGCATCCAGTACGTACACACAAACACGAACGTAAAAAAAAGATATCCCGTATAGCCTTTAACAGTGCTGGGGCAAGTGCTATTATCGAGCACCTATGAAAGCCGGCACAACACCACACAAGGGGAGGGGGGGCATGACCACAGCCAGCTACCAGTTTAAGGCTGAGTCGACCTGGGAGAGGTAAACGATCTGCTGAGATCATATACCACTTTCAGCTGGGTTTGCACTATGGTTGGGAATTAAACACGGTTTCAGTATGCGGCACCGTAAACACACAGTCAGGATCCTCTCCCTCCGGAATACATTTTTTAAAATCTTGATTACAAAACAAGCAAAGCTAAATTCACGCGTAAAAAAAATCCTCAAAACACAACCACACGCGCACAGGTTTTTTGCTCATCGGAGATTCAACACAAGGTAGGGGACATTTTCATCTCAAGGGCACAGTGCTCAGTCAAATGGTTATTGACACCAACTGTGACAACAGCGATCATCCTACGGATAGCAGCGGGTTTTTCCATCTCAATAAATATATATTGCCAGTATTAAGATGCTAAAAAAATAAGACTTTACCCTTTCTGGCAAAAAAAATACAGGTGTTAAGATATTAAAACACCAAAGACACCTTTTACAATACATCAAGTCTGCATTAACCAGACATTCTTGTGGTAAAACGTGCAAACAAATTTGATTTGATAAATGCATCGTCCTTGAAACATATTGGCACACACCTAAGACAATTTCTTACGACTTGGTCTCACCAGTGCTAGACCAAAGGCCGCCAAAATTTGAAAACTACAAGGACAATGCAAACACGAAAGCGTGAGAACGTGTAAGTTCACCGCAGGTTCAGGGCCACTAACATTTGATCATGGAGACTTTTTTTTCCGGAGAGTGACCTGTGCCAAGGCAATAACTGAGATGGGCAGGCCTTTAGTAAAAAAAAGAACACCGCTCAATGGGAGGTCGCTCCTTCTCCTCTAATGTGCCCTCCTCCATCTGGAATTCCACCCCTCCAATTCAATGTCAAGTTGTCATCGTGGCCAAAGCCGTTGATGCGCAGCACCTCTCGCCAATGCGGTCTACTCTCCGCCAGATCCCGCAGCTGTTGCACAGTATTATTATTATTTGTTGTTATTATTACCACGGTGGTTACTCCGGAGTGCCAACTCTGTTAGAGGAGGGTCCCTGCCACGTTTTTGCATCGGGGGGGCGGGGGGGGCGATGTAGCTGTGTGTAATTCCAATTGAGAAATTCGCAGGTTATTTTTTTGCCAAGTCAAATTTGGACCATGACGCCAGGCACACAATGGCCTACTCATTTCAAATGGCGTCAAGGGGACCTTTGACGTCCACTATGAAGAAGACGGTGTGGAGGATATCACGGTTAACACACCCGCAGTAATGACCAGGGTGGCCTCAAAATTCATATCGCAAATGTCAGCAACAAAACTCCGGCCATCTTCGCAGCGGCGGCTTTTGGCGAGTCATCGAACAAAGATGGCCTTACCACACAGCGCGCTTCTGCGGCTGTCTGGAACGCTCTTCCTTCCGATATTAGGAAGCCAGAGAGCGAGGCCTTTTTAAATCTAGATGGAAAAGTATTTCCTTAGAACTAATTATTGCGTTTGGTTTGTTGTCCTTCGCCCCCACACATCCGATTAGCACGTTTGTCTATGTGCGGTGCGAAAGAAGTTCAACGTGCATAGTACAACAAGTGACGGACATGCTGCCGCTGGGCCACATCATGCAGCAGTCGACTCCATCCTTGTGACCTCTGGTCTAACACCTCTCACCTCCGCGCGTCTCCCACATCTGCACTGTGCGTCTTGACAGGCACTCGCGTTCAGTCCACGCTGGAGTGTGTCGTAGCGACAGACGCTACCAGTCCTGTCCGCACCGCTCCCCACCCTGACCTCCCAAACGTCAATTCACCAAAACCCACGTGATGACCAGCGTGGTAAAGTATGGTCAAAATACTGACGGGAGGGGGGGGGGGGGCATGAGGAGCCCTTCATCCAGCAGTGGATTCATAGGGGGGGGAGCTGTAAAAGTGACACGATTTTCAACAGACGCGTAAGCGCATGGATTAAGAGGCAATTGAATTGCGTCTTACGCGCCTGCTCAAGTGCGAGCGTTCCAGTGTGCCAGCGTGTGTGTGCGTAAAGTGTGTGTCAGACGGTGAGAATGCGAGTCAGACACAGTGGGATAAGTGGAGAGAGGTGGAGTGAGTGGGGAGAGGTGGAGAGAGAGCCATGACGTCGCTGCAGGCTGGACTATAAAGTCGGGCAGTGTTTAAAATAGCCTGCACTCACTCGCTGCGCTGCCTTTCTGCTCCCTACTCCAAGCACTGGCACAGAGTGGGCCGGCTAATTTTAGAATATTCATATACGTACACATCACTGCGTGAAGTAGTGTGCGTTGCACATCATATGGGGAGCGTTAGTGTAGCGGTTAGTGCGGTGCGCGACAAACCCGGCGACCCAAGTTTGATTCCCGTTCACGATGAACAACAAGCAATAGAGTAACTAAACCGGTCGTGGGCCTCACTTAGGCCAACTCAGCCTCACATGATTAAAAATGGTGCTATGTTGTAACCATCGCCACTTGGGAGACAAAGGCCGGCAGGCGTGGTGCTGGCCACCCACCCCCGGGTACTGTGCCAGCCTTTATTGGTGCACTTGCCTCGAAAGTCTGTTAAGGCCTTACGGGGAATCTTTGTCTTATCTTTGTTTGGACATCATACATATATCATGTGTGTGGATATGTGCGTATGCGCATGTAAATTGTACTTCTACATGTACACAAACGGCTCTTTTGTAAATCCACTGCTGGATGAGAGCCACCGTGCGAGCAATGGGCGGGTTTATAAACATACATCACCATGCCGGTCGGGATGGGTTGGTGAAGGTGGGGACCATAGCCGTTGGGAACAAAGGACAGTACAACAATAGAATTTGCTGCACTGCCCTCTGCTGATGACATCAGCTTTGTGCGTGGTGGTTGCCCATCCGAGGGCTATCCAGGCCCAACCCTTGTTTTAGCCTCCGGGATCTGAAGAGACTGGGCGCATTCCAGGTGCTGTGGTGTCACACGCGCCAAGGATATTCGCATCAAATTATTTTTCCAGAAATAAAACGCTCGGTTGGTTTCAAAACACTTGCTCCAGCAGGGTCCTGCTGCATTGGGATGTTTGGCCAATTCCAATTACAGAGTGCCTTTTTGTTTTGTATGGAGAGAAACCAATGTATCCAGAGAATTACCCACCAAACACAACAACCGCTGTTCGCCACTAAGCGGCGGTGACGTCACCTCGACGCTTGTGCCAGGCTATGTGCACGTTTAGGCCACGTGAAGTGTCGAATGCCCACACACACAGGGGGGACAGCACACAAGGTCCGCACAGATGGGTTCACAAACCAACTTGCTGCACTGCCATCTCCTTCCAACTCGCGGCGCATTCAGTTTTTGAACGTTCACAAATCTCTGCTGTCCCAGAGCAGCACAGGGTGACTCAGCACCTGGCCTGCAAACGGGGGATTAGTCTGCGAGTAGGGGGCGATGACTACTAATGTGTAGTCCCTATTGAATAACTTTAAGTGAATTTTTCAAACGTAGCAAAATGTGGCCCGTGACCCCGGCACACAGTGGCCTACTCATTTCGAATAACGTCACGGGGATCTATCACGTCGACTGTGAGTGAAGCAGTTGGCGAGAATTTAGCAGTAAATACACCCGCAGCATATTAAACCAGGGCGGCCTGTCGGATTCGAACAACGAACATCTGCATGACAGCGGCAAATGCGCTACCACTATAAACACAAACATAAATGGGTCCTGTTCAGTGCAGTACAGCAATAATATATTTTGATTTAAAGCTTTCGTGACTGCAGGGATTCATAATCTTGGTTCTTTCGGTAAAGTCACGTAGAAGTGAAACAATAAAATAATAAAAATATAAAACAATATAGTTTGTTTATATTATATTTATCGCATACACGCCCATGTTGGTGGTGTTAAATGATCATGACTTAAGGGTCTGAATCTTGCCTGGCATCGCGTTCTTCGTTTCTAAAAATAGATGCATGTGGCCTTTTAAGCAGAATAACAATAATAATACAGGTTCTTCCAGGGTTTACAACCTTGAACCAAGGTTAACCTTAACAGGTTGCAAGGTTTTTCTGGTTAAAGCCATCACCAGCCCTGATCAATCCACAACTGGCTTCCTTTGAAATGCTGGTCTGGAAGCGCCTGAACCAATCATCATCATTCCTCCATGGTCAATACAATAAGTACTACAAGAATGAGATGAAGTGTCACAACTGCAATACAATAACCATAATAAATAATGCCATTTACTTTTTTTTACCCACTAGAGCCTCACTGATTCTCCAATGTTATTCTTCAGGAGGACACTGCTGCATGGGCTGTTTGGTCAATTTCCATTATTGAGTATTTGGCTTCGTGCGGGAGGAACACAATATGCCCGGAGAAACCACGCGACATGCAAAAAGGAGGTATCGCTCACAGCTCCACACATTGCTGTCCTGTCATCTCCTGGCCACCTGGCAGTCTAACGCCAAAGTACCAATGATGTTTGATCCTTTGTTTTACATGTCGGCTTTCGCGACCAATATTATTGTCTACGTGACAAACCTTACTAACCGGCTGTGGCGGGTTGAACGACACATTTATATTTAGGCGATCTAACCCGACAAAAAACCTCTATTATGGAGGTTTAATCCTACTAAGCTGCCGCGATGCAACGAATCTGCAGTGGTTTGTTCACGAGGAATAAGCGGGTGTAAAAGCTACCAGATTCCCGGGAGACTCAACCGGGATACACAGCGAGCTGTCAGCCCTCGCTCCATCGGCCCTACCCATCATGAACATCGCCAAGGCCATTCAATCACCATCACCATCAGAGCGGACTCCATATTAGGGCTGAAGGATTTGGGGAAAATATCTAATTGCGATTTTTCCGACAGATATTGCAAATTGCGACTATTTTTTTAAAAGTCAAGCTTCAGTCCAATATTCACTGTGTCATAGATTTAAATATGTGGGAGCATTACCACGTGATACCATCAAAATATGAACTGCTCTATATATTCTAAATGCAAGGATGAGAACTTAAAAGATATTAATTGCTTCCAACATGTATTTATTCAAATGTTTTAATTGAAATAGAACAATCAAAGATAGAACAATTGTTAAGTTAAATAAATATTTTATTTTTCTACCTACGTGACTTTACCGAAAGAACAAAAGAATATGGATTCCTGCAGTCACGAAAGCTTCAAAGCATAATTAATTAAATAAAGTTATAATAAAAAAATAAAACAATTCCAATAATAGGACTTTTCAAATCGCAGCCTTTGCGATTTGCTAATCAAATTGTTTCAAATTGCGATTTCGATTTGAAATCGATTAATCGTTCAGCCCGACTCCACACTCGGGGTCGGCTCCGCCTACTGTCCATAGGCCTACTATTCAAGTAGCCACGCCCAATAGTCAGATAGCCCCGCCCACTAGTCAGATAACCCTGCCCACTACTCAGCGAGCCCCGCCCACTACTCAGGTAGCCCCCGCCCATTATTCAGTAAGCCCCGCCCTAATAAGTGAGCCCCGCCCTTTACGCAGTAGGCCCCCCACCCGCTCATTGAGCCCCGCCCGTCGCTCAGGGAGCCCCGCCCATTATTTAGGTAGCTCCACCCACTATTCCGCTAGCCCCCGCCCATTACCTGGGTAGCACCGCCCACTAAGCAGCAAACCTCAATCATTTTCCCATTTCATGAGTCAAGCTAGCGGACAGAGTATTTTAAACTGGAGACAAAATACTGATTTTCACAAGTGCCTTGCGGGGGGGGGGGGGTTCATGAGTACAGACTTTCTAGAACTACTGTGACTGCCCCAATTTCTACATTTTGGTAGAAAGCGGCGCGCATATATCCGTAGTGTTTACGACGGTGTGAGAACCGGCACACACGCGCTTGTTTGCCAAGCAGTTAAGAGGTGGTCACACCGCCAATAATCGTGGGCAGGCTTTTAACGCAGAGAGGTAATGTCAGCAAAGTGGCATTGAGGCACCAGCAGGCACTTAGGCAGGACAATCAGCTGTGCGGCGACGCGGTCACGCAGACGTCTGACCGTCTGTCAAACACCGGGGGTTGCGCAGACGCTGGCAACTGGGCCGAGACAATAAACTCTCTACACTTGAAAACTTGCCATTAATCAAGGGCTGCTGACACCTGGATTCAGAATCTCAGCGGTGACGGCTCAGTGATCTGACCTCCGAGCCACACCGGCCATCTCTTATTAATCACCTCATTTTCACATATAGTTCCAAAGAAGGTCATGAGCAAATGTTTAAAATAAACGTGCAAAAGAGGCGCGGAGAGATGATGCATGCTTGGAAATACGACGAGCGACAGAGAGAGGAACGCATGGATTAGAGACCATAGCAAGGCTAAAGGATTCAAAAACTGTTAAGGAAGGACACGTCATAGGACGAAGGGATGATTGGCTGATCGCCTACATCGTGACGGAGTATCAGCCGAGAATTGGAAAGCAGATGAGAGGCAGTGCCGGTTTAAGCTAGTGCGGGGCCTGTAGTGTATGTTATAAAGGGGCCCTAAATAAAAAAAACACATACAAAATATTAAAAAAAAATTTTTTTACTTACATAGGAAATTTATTGTATTTTTTCATTTGCTATACAGCCAGATAATACGACAAATCGCTAAACTTAAACATTCAGTCGTTCATAAAAGTTGAAGGTAGTATAGTTCTATAGTAATAGAGCAAGTGCAGAATCATTGAACCGGAATTGATATCTTGAAAGCATTTAGCGTGGGGCCCTTGAAAGTGCGGGGCCAATAGCATGTGCTACTTTTGCTACTAGGATAATCCATCACTGATGAGAGGACATCCTCCACGGAGACGAAGGGATAAAATGAACGTGTGTGCAGTTGCCGACTGGACGGTTCGCAGTGATGGCAGCACGGGGAGGACTTCATCCAGAAGTGGATTGACCAAAGCTGCTCAATAAAGTGATGCTGATTATGATGAACATGAAGGCATTTCAATGGCTTTGACACACCCGGTCATTTCTCGCACCGCGTGTATCGTCCTAGTGACCGCATGGCCAACGTGACACCGAGTCCAGAGTGCGACCTGGGACCGCCGATAACACCACGCTGCAGGAAGATCGTGATCTCCAAAAAACCGAAACAGAAGAGAAGGAACCCGTGGCATCGTTTGTAAGAACTTGATCCAGTGGGCTGGCACGCTCACCGACGCCAAATTTGGTCGCAAATATTTTGTGGTTTCTCTGCACGGAGGGCCGCTCGCACAAACGTCAAGTGCCGGTGAAAATTCCGTCCTGCTCAAACGAGCTATCGGCTGGTGATCATCATTGTCATGGCCCCTGAGCGAGTGGTGAAAATTCCACATTCATGCGATGAGAGTCAGAACATCCATGAGCGTTTCCAAGGCATCGCTACAGTAAAGTGAAAGCTCCCAACTATAAAGCAGTCGATCTTTCTATTCTGCATTTATCTTTATTATAAAGCTTTCATTGACTTGAAGCTTTCGTGACTGCAGGAATTCATATTCTTTGGGTCTTTCGGTAAAGTCACGTAGATAGAAAAAATTATAATAAAAAAAATTAATTCATTTCATTTTCATGTGAATTTTTATTATTTGTCTGTTCCCCAGTGCTTATGTTTACACACCACACCAGGTACTCATTTAAGGCTGAGTCGACCTACAGGAGGCCCAGGAATGACGATCTCCAACGGTGCTGGCCCTGGCTGGGAATCTTAACTCCGTTCAACGGGTTTGGAGTGCAGTGCGCTAACCACTGCGCCAATTCTCCATGCACACATACACCAAATTAAACAATACATACAACACTCTAGTCCCAAGACTTCGCAACGTGGCATGAATGAGCTCGAGAACGTGTGCAGTTCCTGTGTTACCGAGTGCGAGGATCAATCGCCGTTGCCTAGGGGCATAGTAACAAGGGACCTGTAGGATTGTGGGAGTTCAGTGTCAATACCCGTGGTTCTGCCAGATCATGAAACTGTTTGGCACAGTGGACAAACAACGTTTGAAGGAACACTTACAGTTTAATCACCAGACCTTGGCCACTGGCCAAAGTCGAATGACAGCCGTGTGTGGTCACTGCCACTCCAACAGCTTTCTGGGTAACCTGCCCTACACCCTGCACTTGTGTCCCACCCATAACTACAAGCTCCTCTTCTTGACGACTTCAACGCTTGCTTTCCACGTGCTATTCCAAACTTCCAAGTTGATTACCCTACCGTGCCGTGAAATTCCATCATTCAATTCTCCTAGGCCACACGTACTAAAATGTCGTAATACTCTGTAATGACTGCACGCAGCTTCTAGACTAGTTGTCACACACCTGTATTGGCAATGTCGCAAGGATTAAACTGTAAACTATAATATAAACACCCTTTGCATGGCGAATGACTTGGGATACGAAAAATAAACATTTGAACAGTTAAAACACTTAAAACATCATAAACCTCATTCACAAAATACAAAGTAGTGGCATACACTAATAAGGTAGCCTGATATACCTGGCTAACCGTGGGAACATAAGACAGGGCAAACGCAAATGTTTATTCAATGCAACGCAATGCCACTTAATGCAATACAAACAATGCCACGTGGATGGCTTCAACAAGCACCAGTCTCATCCTTAGGCCATCAACCCCTTCTAGCCATGCACCAAGTCGTTGTCCTGTCGTTATTTCATATATCATGATCCTGGTGTGTCTACAACACTTTTTTTCCCTAAACATGAATACTCACTCTGTAGTGTTTTCCAGTTACCTGCAACAATTATAAACCTGTTCAGGAGATGTATAAACGATTACTTTTTGCTATCATTATATTCACATCATGAGCCCAACAAATTCAACGTCTTTGTTAAATTCTCAAACCATATCTTGTTGTTTGTTCCATTGGAACATTCTCTTACACGTTTGGAAAAATGTGCATTCTGGGATACTGTATATGCATTTTATTATATAAATACTGAACCTGAATAAAATCCTCAAGTTTAACAATTCGATCTGTATCATGATTATGCTCCTTGGTTCTTTCGGTAAAGTCACGAAGAAAGAAAATAAATTAAATAATAGAATACGACGTTTCGATTGCAACACAAGCAGTCGTCATCAGGTAGAACTAAATTTGAGAGACAAAACACAAACACGGAGACACACAACATAGACACACAAGCAGAGAGAGACAACACAGAGACACAGAGAGAGACACAGACAAGACACAAGCAGAGAGAGACAAAACAGACACACAGAGAGAGACACACAACATAGACACACAGACAGACACACAAGCAGAGAGAGACAACACAGACACACACAGAGACACACGCACACATAGACACACAGAGAGAGACAACACCGAGACACACAGAGACAACAAAGAGACAGAGAGACAATATCGAGACACACAGAGAGACAACACAGAGACACACAGAGACACAACATAGACACACAGAGAGAGACAACACAGAGAGAGACACACAGCATAGACAGAGTGTTTCTCTGTGTTGTCTCTCTCTGCTTGTGTGTCTGTCTGTGTGTCTCCGTGTTTGTGTTTTGTCTCTCAAATTTAGTTTTACCTGATGACGATTGCTTGTGTTGCAATTGAAACGTCGTGTTCTATTATTTAATTTATTTTCTTTCTACGTGACCAAAGAGTAATTCCTGCAGTCACGAAAGCTTAAAATCAATCATGATTATGGTTCAATATCGCTATCCACGGCCTACTGTGTGATTTACCAATCATCAACTACTTTTTCGCTGTTCCCACCGATTGATTAATAGTTGTTCTCTGCTCTCAATAGCTTCTTAAATGGTTTAGACGCTTGTGTGTGTGTTGCACTTTCAGAGTTAATCAACCTTTTTTTAAACAGCTCTTGTTCTCCAACTGTGCTTTAACACACACACTACGTAACGATCCCGGAGAATCCGAGTTCGATTCCCGCTCACGCCCAACACCAGTGACGGTGACTGTACTTGACCCACTTCTGGGCTTCCCCTAGGTCGACTAAGCCTTAAATAAGCACAGTAGCTGGTGCGATATGGAAACACTGAGGAGACAAAGGCGGCCGGGCGTGGTGCCGTCCCGGCCTTCATAGGTACTCGCTAATATCACTTGCCCCAACAGTCTGTTAAGGATATACAGGGGATATTTTTTTAAATTGTTTTTTTGTGTGTACGTATGCCAATCTAGCGTATGTGCATATACAGTGTACTGCATGCATGTGCTACATGTGGCAAAGTGGTCGGGGCATGTGGTGCATCTGCCAGTCACCTCAGGTGTGCTGTCACTTTATGCCAGCGGAGAGCCTTCCCAGACTTAACCTCACCTCGTAGGCGAACCTAGCCTGGTACAATCGTCACTTAAGAGGCGAATGTCGGCTGCCGTTGTTGTACGTGTATGTGTTTTTTTAAATAATGTAGTTGCTTGTTTATACACTATGTACACGCCCAACCACAGCATGCACCTAAAAGTTAACACTTTCCCACCACCTTTTCTTACAACGGACCGCATCCCAAAATAATACCGCCTCGCTTGACGCAAAGCACCAGAGATTACTTTACCAAAACGTACCCCCAATAAACGTGACCAAACATTAAGACAATTCATTAGCACCACTTTCCGTCGCGACCCCGTAGCGGCCTTGCCTGACTCTGGACTCATGCCTCGACGGGAACCCGGACTCGTCCGGCCGCAGGATCTAGTCGAGGGTCGGGGTCTGACTTAGGCCTCGCGGGCCTCGGCCGCGGCCGAGAGTGACAAAGGCGGTCGAGAAGGGCAGCGGTGAACATAGCTTAGGGGGAGGAGAGGCGAAGGGGAGAACCGTCGTGGACTCGGAGACTCACCCGATGAGCCAGTCCATGTCGCACGGCAGTCGTTCGTTACCGGCTCCAATGAACCGGCCGCTTCTCCGCCCACGGAACGGCTTCAGATTGGCGACGAGAACAGCCCAACCTCAGTCGGCCATCTTGCTCAGGGAAGTACCCCCCCCAACCCCTCCCCCCCACCACCCCCTCCCCCCCACCACGCCCTCCCCCCCACCACCCCCTCCCCCCCACCACCCCTCCCCCCCACCACCCCTCCCCCCCACCACCCCTCCCCCCCTCCCCCCCCTACTCCCCCCCCCACTCCCCAACCCCCTCCCCCCCCTACTCCCCACCCCCCTCCCCCCCCTACTCCCCACCCCCCTCCCCCCCCCTACTCCCCACCCCCCTCCCCCCCCTACTCCCCACCACCCTCCCCCCCCCTACTCCCCACCACCCTCCCCCCCCCCTACTCCCCACCACCCTCCCCCCCCCTACTCCCCACCACCCCCCCTACTCCCCACCACCCCCCACCACCCCTACTGCCCACCCCCGACTACTCCCCACCCCCCCACTACTCCCCCCCCACTACTCCCCACCCCCCACCACACTACTCCGACACCCCCCACAACTCCCCCGCTAAAATCTCCGTACATGACGTCACCGCGATGCGCCACTAACCCCCTCCCATCGTCGCGTTAAACTTCCCGCAGCAAGATGGCCGTATCGGCTGCAGCTGTGATGACGTCGCGGCAAACGCGCGCGCCCTCTCCGTGTTTACGCCTGACCATGCCTTCTAATTACCATAGCCGCGCCCCGGCCCCGCCTCCTGCGTGACGTAATTAACCAGATCAGACAACCCATGTAAAACTCTGCTCCACGGACTCCTCTACTTACGAACATTCGACTTACGAACATTCAAAGATACAAACAAACCTGTCCCCGTATGTCGAGTCGCCTGTTCAGACCGCCGAGCAATATATGGCGGCGGCGGTAGCATCTGCATTCGCATAACGTCAAGAGCCAGTGGCATCTCAATCTACAGGAGATTATACAACTTTTAAAGCCATTCCCCGTGTTTAGTGTACATGCCGTCCAACGTGTTTGGACGGCATGTACACTATATATAAATTACATTAATTTAATCTGGTTAGCATATATAATACCTATGATGTGATAGAATATGGGTGGTTAAAATACACCCCCCACCCCCCTTATCAATCATCAGTTGTTGCCTTGCACCGCTAAGATGTTTCATTCATTGGCTAAGGGGCCGTCCATAAATGACGTCACGCGATTTTGGACGATTTTTGACCCCCCCCCCCTTCGTCACACGGCGTCACAAAAAGTCAGACCCCCCCTCAAATATGACGTCACAAAGCTCTGCCCCCCCCCCCCCAAAAAAAATTAACATGCTTCAAATTGCTTTAAACTATTGTCATTGTAGTGCGTATTTAATGTGGCGCTGCACTCTGATGTAGGAGAAAACATTAAAAGTCCATTTAATTAAGTAGAACGTGTTGTCTATATTTATTTAAAGTTGCGCATTTTGATGTGACGTCACATTTCTCAAACCCCCCCCCCCCTCGTCGCACATCGTCACAAATGTGACCCCCCCCCACCCCCCAGGTGCATGACGTCATTTATGGACGGCCCCTAAGCAGGCATTACCAACAACGCTGAATAAGTTTCCAAATCACTTTTCCAGCGACGCATGCCACAAAACCAATCACATCCCCCAGTCTTTCCCAATTGAAACCAGCGGGGGCCTTTGTATGCAGGCGTCACGGTCAGAATTTGCCAAAGTCGACAAAATTACACCGCAAATTACTCAGCTGTGTGGTTGTCATAATCGCTCCCTCCCGGCACCATTGAACTTTGACCGTTTTGCCACTGGGGGGGGGGGGGGTGCCCCTAGGCCAGATCACACATCAATCATCGCTCCCTAACTTGGCACACCGATGCCCGCTTTGCAGGCCAGGTGTCGAGGAGCCCTTCGCCACACAGGGAGGGCTGCCACTGGGGGTGCACTTGGAATGTTTGAGATGAGATGACGTTTAGGTGCTTTTGAGTTGCCGAGACGTTTAAGCAAGCGTAACATATATTTTCGAGATACAGTACGGGCCCAAAAGGGCCCAAACGCCCAGGGGCCAGTTACAAACAGTATCACCTAATTTGTAACTGGTTTCTTGAACGGAGTGAGGCTCAGAAGAGCTCAGGAAAAAAAGAAAAAGAGACAATGGGATGAATTCCAAAGTGGAGCAGTGCGAGGGAAGAATTATATAGAGCGGGAAGTGTTGTGATCTGAAGTGTTGGTGGTGGTGCCTGGACACAGTGGGGATGACAGGAAACAAGTCCGGTGTCTGATAGACCCAGTCAGAATCTGAATATTTGTCTATACTGGAGGAACCCGATGAGCTACAAAGCTGTTTTTCAGAGATGTCCAGTATTTTCACAGATGTCCCGTTCTCACCATGGGTGGGGGAATCGGTTGAGCGAAGTTCACGGAAGCAGCAACCATGGGAGTAACGACAGAGACGTCATAAAACGCCAACCCCAAAGGGTTCAAATCGGTGAGGCCCCTACTGAAAAGACTTGGGGGTGGGGGGGGGAGACTTAATGAACTGAGGCAGATATCCAAGTTATTTGAAGGAAACTTAACACACACACACACACTTGGGGCACAGAAACACGTTTTGGTCACACAGGCAAGGGCGAGTATCCTTATGGAGAAAATGGAAACAAAATAGGTTTGTGTAGCAGCAATGGGCTAATATCCAGCACTTCGTTAACACGCCCCCCCCCCCCAGTAACCGAAATAGCAACACCCTTGGAGTTTTGATTAGTTTCCCGATTTTTTCCCCCCTCATAGAAAGGCCGTAAAGACAACTTTAAGAGTTGACCCTTGCATAAGGCCTGCACCATCGGCAGTAAATGCTGGTGCACTGTAAACAGCACCGCAATCTGCTATTTACTCCAGGTAGAGAACAACAATTCTCGAATCCACTGCATGGCTGCGAGACGTTCAACAACGTGAAAACCCCAAGGGCAATGGGACTTGCGGTTTTGAAACTTGACGCGACTTAAAAGTCTTAACATCTCCAACATCCTCTATTTAAGGAACGAAACAGGAGGATTTCTCCTCAAATCTGGCTGTCGCCTGATGCTAGTTGTAATTACTGGCAAAACATTGTACTCAGATTGTAAATGGTGTTGATTTGCTCTCCAACACACCGGTGTGCTGTACTAGTAAACGATCTAACCGGGAAAAAAAAAACACGGATGATATTGGTCGCGAAAGCCCACGTGTTAAATCTCCGATTAGCACGGTTGGCTGCGTACGGTGCGCGAAAGACGTTCAACATAGTACGTACGTACGCACATAAGATAAAGCGAATGGGATCTTCATTTCAAACATCGGTGCGTTTTATTTCCAAAGGAGAAAAAGCCACCGCCGTCGGACGTCTCAAAGCGTGAGATGGCATCGTCGAACAGCGGCTGCCACCGACCAGCACGTGCAATGCAGAAATGATTGCCGAGTGCAGCGTGTGACTGTAAGCATGATACTGACGGACAAGCTACACAAAGCAATGATATCACGGTCGTGTGAACTGGTGTCAATAGACAACAATCGCGAGGTTTCTTTTTGTTTCATATGCGTCAAGATGATATTTGGCGCACCACTATTTATTTTTCCTCAAAGAAACCAGAACTCCCTTGAGCTACTTGGGAGCTCTGCGCTTTTTGCTTAGTTCACTTATGCCTTGGCACCACCACTACAGCTATGCGTGACAATTTGAGAGGTCCGCATCGGTTTTTGATAAGGGTCGTGTATCCCTTACGCAACAAAGTGAGCGTCCAATATGGCCCGGCGGTGGTCACGTCCACGCAACGTCAAATGTAAAAATAAAAAACTCTCCCGTGCATTCACCCGCAAAGAACGTTTGCTCGGAAGAAAACGCGCAATGCCCTCAATTTCTGGTGGAAGCAGAGTTAGTCCAGCGAGCACAACCACAAACACTCGAGTGCTTCATTTCACCCGGAGCAGTCCGGAAAGGCTCTTCTGGGAATAATTCTGGTATGCCACAGCCCATCTTGCCTTATATTGTCCTCGTGGTGCTGCATTTGATATATATAAAAAAAATGGTTCAAAGGATTATAGGAATATAAAAAGTCGAGGTGATTTGTTGCTGAAATGAGCTCCGATGAAGTGTTCATCTCCCGTTTACGACCCCGGAGCCACCGTTGACTACCCCTACAGAGTGATACAAATTTAATCGATTCCCTCGCTCTACAGCGGAGCCATCAAGCCGGTATAAAATAGATAAATAAAGGATATATTACGGATAGGCGTACACTATACTCTCGTGGTAGTGCCTTACGGCGTGAATCCCTACTCCAAGCCAGACCCAGGAGCGTTCTAGAAAATATCGGGTGAGAAATGAAGCCCTCATTTACACGGAACACCAGAATCATAGTAAAAATTATGTTAGTTTAAAACAAGAAATAAAACAACAACCAGCGAGGCAGCACAACTAGAGACCAAAAAAAACCCACAGAACATGATCACGACTTGAAGAACTCAGTCTTGAATCGGTAGTTACCATCGTCATCATCATCATCATCACAGACGCGCTCGTTTGTGTACGAGATGTGGTCAAAAAAGCTTTGAGGATTAAATACTAAAAAGTCTTCATTAACGTGAACCTAAAGACTGGGTGCAGAAGCGGCGCGCAGTGATTAGTGAACAGCGTTGAGAGCCAAACCGACCCGAGGTTCGATTCCAGACTTACACACACACACAAACCGACGTCACGAATCATAGACGTTACCATACCTGTCAACCCATACTGTTTACCCCGTATTATTGTACAGGGAAATTGAGTTTTCAGGTCCATACGGCAAACAGCCGTTTCAGTACGAGCAAAAAAAACAATAACTTTTGTCAAATTTGTTTTTGTGTTTCTCCCTTGTGATGGGTCTTTGTAGGATGAACGTTGAGATTTATAAGGGCACGGGGTGACCAATAAGGTCTGAATTGGTCTGTAATAAGGGGTTGACAGGTACGTAGTGGTGAGTGCAGTAGTGGTGAGTGTACGTAGTGGTGAGTGTAGTTGTGGTGAATGTATTAGTGGTGTCTATTTGTTTGTGTTTCTCCCTTGTGATGGGACTTTGTAGGATGAACGTTGAGATTTATAAGAGCACGGGCTGACCATTAAAGTCTGAATTGGTCTGCAATAAGGTAGTCACTGATAAGGGGTTGACAGGTTTGCATAACAATATACTAAAATGATAACATTCTGGTGCGTGCGAAATTTAATGAGAGCCATTACTTTGGACGGTTTGCTCTCAAAACGTTTTTACCAAAACTCAACACACGTACTATATACTCTACGTTAAATGTGAATACTATCACTGTAAGAACCACGATCAAAGCACCTTTATATATCTGGGGCAACGTGGGGTAAGGGGGGGGTATATATATATTTTTTTATATCGGCCTGGATGCTCCGTGGTCAGAATACTCTGACTGCCATTCGGAAGCTTAACATTTCAACCTCTATTCTCGCTCGAACAAATTCATCTGGCAAAAAAAAAATCATCACACACTGTGTTCAAACCTGCAAGATGGCAAACCCACGTTTATAGGCCCCGCCCACTTACAGGGACCCGCCCACTTTTTTGTGGACCCACGCCCACGTTTACAGGACCACGCCCACTTTCTGCAAAGCTCCCGTCCGCTTCTACAGGGCTACGCCCACTTTTACAGAGCCCCCCGCCCACTTTTGCAGAGCCACGCCCACTTCCTGATATCGGCTCCGCCTACTGCTGCTCATCGCAGGCCCTGCCCACTACACAGGTCGCAACTTACAGAGCGAGCTAGTGCCACCCTTTGTCTAGACAGGGACTCCTCTTACTTACGAACGAGTTAGGTTCCAGAATTCTGCTCGTAAGTCGATGTGTTCGCAAGTCCAACTTTACGCCCGTCGATTACATACACGTTGTACGGTGTGTACACTAAACACGGGGAATGGCTTTAAAAATTGTATAATCTCCTGCAGATGTAGATGCCACTGGTTCTTCACGTTCTGCAGATGTAGATGTCGCCACCGCCATCTATTGCGCGGTGGTTGAACTTTCGACTCTCGGTCCGAACAGGCAACTGGACATAAGGACATGTTTGTACCTCTGAAAGTTCGTAAGTCGAATGTTCGTAAGCAGAGCAGTCCCTGTATAAGGAGTTTACCATGAAGCCAGATTATATTTTAAACCGCAGATAAACCCCAATTTGTTTGAAATATTATGGGGTGAGGGGAAGCGGGACAGACTTTTATGTAAAAGCGCCTGATGATAACCATCATCATGACAAAATAATAGTATAGATTGTACATTCCATATTGAATGTGGAATTTCCACCACTGGCTCTGATGAGACAGGATTGGATGACTTAAGTCTTTGCACCACAAAAATGTCCCCCCCCACCACTTTACCATGGTGGCTTGAAAGCATTAAAATCTTCAGTAACTACAGGCAGTGAACTGTCTTTCATCATTTTTGCACCATTTTTTTACCTTTTTGTTCAAAGTAAAAAAAAAACATTTTAGTAAAAAAAATGCACTTCTTTTGCTTAATAAAGATTTTCACAACGTAAATGCATAGTTTTTGTATCTATATATATTTTTTTCTTTTTCAAATTGTAATTCAAAGTTTAATATATATACCAAGGTTTCCAAATCGAAAACTATAGAATAATATCAACGATACGGCGGTGTGAAAAGCCCCCTACATTCTCCCATATTTCCCCTTTTCTCGAGCCGTCCCTTTCCATCAGCACCGCCGGTCACATGACCCAGGTCAACAATTTGTATGGCGCCCTATTGACCAATCAGACAACAGGCAAGTCAACCGCCTTGTCCTGATTAAGTCTTCAACTTTGAGGGGGCAAGGGAGAAGTCGGAGTTTGTCGTGGAGACTGACGGGGGAAGCCTAGGCCTTGCCTGGCAGGCCTGCCTGCGCTGGTGACACGATGAGCCCACAGAGGATGCGCAAGTAGTGGGTTCCAAAGACGTTGCGGTTGTGCATCACCAGGCGGGCATACCTGCAATGGCGAATGGGCAAATGGGGGAAAAAGAGATACGGCAATGGTTCAGCGGAAGTATTTCTAAGAGTAACAAATTATATTTCGTAAGAGTCCATGTAATGACAATGTCACCAGCAAATATAGGGTCAGAATAAAGTTGCTTTAGGATTGGGGTTTCAGTGTTAATCCCCAATTTTCATCAAGCCAGACAAAAGCTCCTTGATTATCCTTATTTCATTTGTGGTTCATGAGGCTCCTTTCAGATTATCTAGTGCTCTCAACTGGAAATTCACAAACACTGTTTTAACATCGGCATTGTATTAGAAGCCGGTCTGTAGTAACAAGGGGAACAGATTTTTTTTAATGATTGTGAGGAGAGAATGTGATTAAAGGAAAGTGAATTTTACTTCATAGCCACGTTTTCCAGTTCCGGTCCCACCGGCGCAAGTCCTCCTGGCATCGGAATGGACGACCGTCCTTCCACAACCCCTTTTAGGTAGTCGTTCACGCGGCTCGCTGAGATGGTGGGGGGGTGGGGGGGCGGCCGGGCAGAGCACACGCAAAAACAAAAACACGGTCCCTCGTCAACACCTGTGGTGGATAAATTAAAACTATAAACTATTTTTTAGTTCACCAGGGAAAGCCCAATGAGCTGTATAGCTCTTTTCAGAAGTGACCTGGCTGTCACAAATGATAGCTCAATGAAGTGGCTTATCATGTGGACATTTATTGCAGCAACACACTCTAAATTTGGAGGGAAAACCCGGAGGATCCGGAGAAAAATCCCCGCGATCACGAGGACAACATGCAGACGCCAAATATTCAGCAGACATCAGGCTCGGGATTGAACCCACGACTTCTTGTATACCAAGCGAAGTATTTAACATCTCATCCACCGTCGCGCCCATGAACTGAATCAAACCATTAACCGATGGGACGTTGTTTTTTAAGGAAGGCAGCATTAACATTCAAGTGTAAAGTTTATCTTGTAAAACCAGATGAGAATGCAAGAGGCAAGAGACAAGGACAGCTTCAGTTGTACGTGAAACACTGGGTCACCAAAACGGGAAAAGCAATGCAGTAAAAGTAGGGAGAACAATGAAGCGGACAGCAAAACATTACATTACAGAATGAATCAAAGATACTGCAAAAAAAGACATTAATAAATATAAAACAGGATGTATTTCCTCGAATAAAAATTGGCTCAAGTTACTTTTAAAAAACCTTCATACTAAAAGTTACAGAAACGTCCAAACGGATTCATGGTGATTATTTCACGAGTGTGTGAACAGACAGAGATTTGTGTTCGAATACAATTCAATCCTTCCCAAGCGTGCGCTTGTGCTGGTCACACACACACGATCCACCGAACATGAACTACCGTGCTCTAGACGGACGCAGGCTGGGCTGATGAGACAAATGCCCTTTGTAACTTTCTATTCCAAGTGCTCGCTATGATTAGGTGAATTTAATGCCCGAGGGGGTGAAGATGCACGCGCTTGGGCGGGCGGGATTTGACTTGACGTCACCAGCAAATTGGTCGGCAGGCCTGGGTCACGTGACTGGTAGCGCTGACAGAAGAGGGGGCGGCTCTGTAGGAAAGGAGAATTATGGGAAAATAGGGGGGGTGGGGGGGGGGTGGCGGCTCTTTCCACCGCCGTACCGTCCCTGCACTGCTGTCAATAGGCTAGCAACAACAACAACCGCCATTCGCCACTAAGTGGCGGTGACGTCACCACGACGCTTGTGCCAGGACATGTGCACCTTGAGGCCACGTAGAGTGTCGAACGCCCGCTGGCAGGAGGTCACGGGGCAGACCCAGGTGCCACGGGTCGACTGACTGAGATGACTGGCTGATGCACCACCTGTGCCCCCTACTGTGCCAACCTGCTGTGCTTTAGCCACCCGGCGCTCCGCTCGTTGTTGTGAGCGTCGCTCCTCCGCCCTCCGTTGTTGTTGGAGGGCGACTACCTCCAACTGCCCAGTAGCGTCCTTCACAAGCCTCCTCCACAGAGGCCGATCTTGACACCGCTGGTACCAGTCATAGGCTAGCACACACAAACGCACACGTGCCCACGTGCCCACGCACCCACGAGCGACGCGACCGGGTTGCCGGGCTTGCACAGGTCCCGGATCTGGCCACACAGGGCGGCGCGCGCCGCCGCGGGGGTCTCGTGGAGGCCTCGCTGCTCGGCCAGGCGGCACAGATCGACGTCGAGCTGCTCCGACACTGCGCCCAGCGCCTCGGCTAGCATGGCCGGGCTGAGACACGATGAGCGGAGAGACGCACGGATGGGGGGGGGGGGGGAGGGTGAGACGCACGGGAGCGAGGAGACATCGGCAGATGTTTTGCTATTAAATCACAGCAACGGAGGCACAGGGGCCCAAAATATCAAGCGGCCAGCGGCAAACAGCGCCGCCGAAGGCGCACATTCTCGAATCGAGCACGGCGATAAGAACGTGAGAAAAAGAGACGAAAGTCGGTGGAATCCCGAAGGCGGCGCGAGCTGACGCGTCTCGTACGGGTGGCAGGCTCCCTGCGTGAGCGCGTCCACGACGTGCTTGGCGTGAGCGAGGAACGCGTGCTGCCCGCGCAGCAGCTCGCGCGCCCAGCCACCGCCGCGCACCACCAGCAGCACGCTCGCCTGCACCCGCAGGCGCCGCACGTGCCCGGCCGCCTCCTCCAGGCGCCCGCGGTCCGCCGCCACCGTCTACGCGCCGCCGCCACCACCGCCACCGCCAAAGACAAAGATCCCCTGTATAGCGTTAACAGACTGTTGGGGTCAAGTGCGGTTTGCGAGCACCTACTGAAAAGGGCGCCTCTCCCTCCAGGCGCCCGCGATCCGCCCCCACTGTCTGGACGTTGCCGCCACCGCCGCGGCAACCACCGATACCACCAAGGACAAAGATCCCCCGTATAGCCTGAACAGACTGTTGGGGTAAGTGGCACACGAGGGGATGGGTGTCTAGCACCATGCTCGGCCGCCTTTGTCTCCCTAGTGGCGATGTTCAGACATCGCGCCAGGTACTCATTTGAGGCTGAGTCGACGTAGGGGAAAGTCCAGGACCAGTTCAGATATTCGTCGCCAATATTGGCCATTAATGGGAATCGAACTTGGGTCGCTGGGTTCATCGCACGGTGCGCTAACCACTGCACCACTGCCCCCCCCCACCCCACTACCATCACCACTACCACCACCACACAAGCACACGTGTACATGTACACAGGCAAAGATACCACCCCCGCCGTGTAGCCCACACAACCGTTAAGGGCAAGTGCTATAATGTGCGGTTATCTAGACCAATACGGCGAACACGTATAAGGGCCAGGACCACGCCTGACCACCATTGCCTCTCAAGTGCTGATGTTTACAGACCACTGCAGGTACTCATTTAGGGCCGAGTCAACCTAGAGAAGGCCCAGCACCAGTTCAGACATTCGCAACTCTTATTGGTCGTAAGGGGAAATGGAACTGGGGTCGCCGGGATCGTATCGCTGTGCGCAAGACACTATACTGAGGCTCTCCCACTCCCCCGCACGCACGCACGCACCTCTGGGTAGGGCTCGCCTGGCTCCCAGGCGAGCAGGTCGAGGAAGGCCTGGCTCAGCACGACCGAGGGATCTAGCACGGGGGTCACGACCCCTGGGGTGCGGGCAGTGGCATCGGGTGTGAAGACGCTGGCGCGCGACGGCGTGTGGCTCACGGCTGCCGCCAGCCAGCGCCGCGTCAGCTCCAGCGCGTCTACGCGCGCGCACACACACACACACACACGTGGGTACACGTGCGTAAGGAGATGCATGCGTGTGGGCACACACACACAAAAGCAAAGATCTCCTGTATAGCCTTGACAGATTTTTTGGGGCAAGTAGTATTAGTGAGAAGCTATCAAGGCACGTATGTATGTATTTATGTTGAACGTCTTTCCGCCCGGCATGCAGCCAACCGTGCTTATCGGAGGTTGGGCACACGAGGGGGTGGGCGGCAGAGCACCACGCTCAAGTGGCGATGTTTACACAAATCGCACCAGGTACTCATTTGAGACCGAGCCGACCTAAGGGAGGCCTGGACCATTTCAGATAATTGTCACTGGCGTTTGCCGTGAGAGGAAATCCAATTTGGTTCGCCGGGTTCGTAGCACAGCGCACGCACGCACGCACTCATGCACGCACGTACACGTCAGTGGCACGCACGCACGTACACGTGTACTTGCGTGCGTGCGTGCCACTGACTAGACAATACACACGAGTCTAAGTCAGCCCAATTTGCTGCTGAGCGTTTGTTGAGGCATTCATCCAAATTTTATCTTTCGTGACTGCAGGAATTCATACTCTTTGGTTCTTTCGGTATAGTCACGTAGGTAGAAAAAGTAAAAGAAAAGAAAAAATAATACATCATTTTTAATTTTATTTTTCTACCTACATTCATCCAATGTTTACAATCCTGAGCTCGTGGAGGAAATTCCACGTTCCTATGGGCTGGGGTATAAATAGCAAGTCAACCATTGTTGACTCACTCCAGACAGACTGGTGCTCATTGTATCGCCGCTAGAAGGAGGGTTTATTGGCCGAGTCAAACCCCAAACACCCCACAACCAGGATTTGAACTCGCAAAATTCCGATTGCGAGCCGATTGCTCTACCCCTGCGCCGCCTGGCCGGCATCAGCTTGCGATTCTTTAGAATTACTCCGGACGGACGCATCTTGTATTGTAGTGGTCATTCTCTACTCCACTCATCTCTACTCCAAGCCTGCCTGAGCAGTGTTTTGTGTGAAATTTGTCGTCCTTCCCCGGCATCTCCGATTAGCACGGTTGGCTAGGTACGGTGCGAAAGAAGTTCAACATACAGTAAAACCTTGGATTGCGAGCATAATTCGTCTCGGAAACGTGTTTGTAATCCAAAGCACTCGTAGATCAGTTGTGATCACGTGACGCTCGGCAGACAAAGCGTATACGTACTACTCGTATTGCAAGACCATCGCTCGTTTATCAAATTAATATTTATTTAAAAATTTGCTCGTCTAGCAAAACACTTGCAGACCAAGTTACTCGCAATCCAAGGTTTTACTGTACGTACGTACGTTCGTCATTCAGCTGTGGGTACTCCCACATCTTCTGAGATGCCTGGCCTGCATACAAGAGTAGGCCAGGGTAGGCGAAATGGAGCTCTCTCTAGCGGACACCCTTCCACCAGCAGCAGCGGCATGTTAAAAGCGATAACGAGTTCAACGTACGTACTTACGTGCAAAAATATCGAGTGAGATATAAAAAAAACCCCGACTACGCCCACAGCGGAAACACCCCAGACGGGTTTGCGAGCTGCTCGTTCTACCGCCGGACAAGCTGGGCCCGGACGGCTTGCGCTGCTGCGTCATAAACGACGGGGGACAAGCGCCGTGCATCGCCTCGCCGCGCCGCGCCGTGCCACGCCACTCACTGGGCTCGTCGCGCAGGAAGCGGTCGAACTGCGACTGCTCGTAGCGGCCCGCGTCGGCCTGCAGCCACGGGCGCACGCAGCGGATGGAGAAGTTGGCGTAGTCCTGCTTCATGAGGTCCAGCACTCGGAAGATCTCGCTGGGAGGAAGAGAAACCCGGGGGGATGGATGAGAGACAGAGAGAGGGGCATAGACAAGACAGATGCACAGGGACAGACACACGGAGGGTGACGATACTCATACCGTGATACACCATGTGCCTAGCTGACACTCAAAACATGTGCCGTGCACGTGTGGCCAACTTGGGTTCACCAAGGGAACGCATTCTGGACGAGTTTCTGATTGCACGTCTCTCTTTTTTTTTAATATAGGCAAGTGATTTTAGCGAGTGGCATCTACAAAGGGAGGCACGGCACACAAGGGGGTGGGTGGCCAGCACCACGCCCGGCCGCCTTTGTCTCCCTCGTGGCAATGTTCCCTGCACACCGCGCCAGGTACTCACCGAGGCAACCTACACGCACACTCGATCGCACGCACCGATAGAGTGACACCGCCGTCTTGACATCTTTGCGGCCTTTATCACCGGCGGCGTCCTCCGCCAGTCGCGCCAGCGCTCGCACGTCGGCGTCGCGCACGGGCGCGCACAGCCGCGCCATCGTGCGCACCACGGAGTCGCCCACCTCCACCACGTCCAGCGTCCCCGCCTTCGCCTGCTGCGTCAGCAGTCCGGCGTCGAGCGACTCTGGCAGCGGCGAGCGCCGGGTCGGGCTCGGCAGCAGGGACAGCAGCGTCTGGGAGCCGGCGCCGGGTTGGTGCCGGTGCCGTGGGAGCGGCGGAGGAGGGTGGCAGATGAGACGGTTGTCGTTACATTACCACGATCGTCAGCCGCAGCATCGTGGCGACAGTCGGCGGCAGCAACAGCATGGATTGCAAGTAGGGTTTAGGCTTAGGGTTAAGCCACGTGCGTTTGTGTGTTGAACTTCTTTCGCACCGTACGTAGCCAACCATCCTTATTGGAGGTGCGGGGGAAAGGACAACAAACTTAAGACAAAGGAGCAGTTTTAAAAGAAATCCGTTTTCAATCTGGGCTCAGAGGTCAGGGTTAGGGTGCGAGGGTTCGTGGCGCCTTAGATCGCCTTCGTGCCCCCGACACCCGCGGGGACGGTTGTCGCGATCATCAAAAAAACGCAGCGACGACCTCGGGCGAGAAGGGAAATGACGGCGGCGACAACTCTCGGACGACTCACCTCCTGGATTTCCCCCATGAGACGCAGCGCCCCACTGAATTCTGGGGGATCCCTCGACAGCTCCGTCTCCAGGATGTCCCAGAATGCCTTGTGCATCGCTTCCGTCACTGCTTTCTCAAGGCTGGGAAATAGCCGAGGCGCTCGTCAGGGGTCGGGACGACGTGGGGTTACGGGAGTGATCACCCGCCCCACCCCATTTTGAGACCCAAAACTTTGGCGTTTGATTCAAATTCATCAGACAGATTAATTAGAGGTCAGTGATGTTCGCTGTGAACACCCGGAGGCCGATCTAGAATCCCCCCCCGGAGCGGCAGGGCGGGGCACAAGATTAGGATTGTTTAAAAAATAGGGGCTCAACATTCTAAAAACATCCATTCTATTGATTTCTCATGGTTAATATCAATGCTCAGGGGTCTCAAAGGGGGAGAAGGGAGGGGAGGGTTGCTCCCATTACCCCATTAGCCCCCCACCCTGCACCCCTTTAGGATCAGCCACTAACCCTAAACTAAAAACATTTTTTTTAAACCAGCAGGGCGTTGGAATGATTGAGGTGAGACGTGATGCGAGGCGCTTTGAGTTCCGGGGACATTTAAACGAGCGGCACATTGCATGCAAAATCCCTGTGGCCGACCCTCGTGCTGGCAAATCACCTCCCGTCGGCAGGCGCGTGGCGCTGGAGGCTGAAGTCGGGGTCGAGCGCGATCTCGTGCGCCAGGATCATCTTCTCCAGGCTCCGGGTGGCCGTGTGCACATCGGGGGACACCAGGCCGGGAGGGCTCTCTGTGCCACGCCGGCAGTCGCGAGATGGGATAAGGGGTTTAGGGGTCAGGGGGGTGGGATTATTATAATATTTCTTAACAGAGTTGCTGAACACAGGCCCGAAGGCCCAAATGCCTCGACACGTACTCACGACCTCGACACCGACCCCCCACGGCCTCCACGCTGACCCCACGGCATCATGCCAAACCCACAGCCTCGAGGCGTGTGCTCACGGTGGACGCTGCGTCGCCCTCACCTGGGGGGCTTCCGCTGCCCGATCCTCCGCTGGGGGACTCCATCTCCCCATCCTCGGACACTGCGGCAGAGTCTCCCGGCTCGTCCCGCAGCATCGCCGCGTCTGCGCGGGACAAGCTGCAGCCGCCGGGAGGGGCGCGTGGGCAGCGGCGGTCGCAATCCGATGGGTGGCGCAGTGGTTAGCGCGCTCAACTCCGTCTGAGATCACCACCACCATCATCATCACCATGACCACCATCATCATCATCATCAACACAACTATCACCACCATCACCTCTAACAGTTCAAATGTAGTTAAAAAATGGGGCACTTCCATGATTTCAGATGCACATTTCAGGCGTACACAGAATTTAAACAATCACTGGCAAGACCCCGAGCTGAATCCAGGATCTCGGCAAAGCTGGCAAAGCGTTCTGATCCCCTGAGCCACCGAGGCACCATTGACTATAACTTCTGAACGTGATTTTTATTTATGAAATCTTACTTCAGCCGAGCTGCCACAGTACCCTGACCTATCTGATAAGGGTAACGGACACCACTTTTAAAATTACGATACAGATTTAGATATCTGCTGCTCACCGAGGCACAGCACAGTCCAACCTGAGACACCCGCACACACCGCGCCGGCCAAGTCGTGTTGTTTGCGAGCGTTTATTAAGCCTGGCATGGCACGTAATGTATATCGGTACCGTGGCCAGCGCGCATTACACCCTCTGCCAATGTCTCAAAACCTCACACTCATGTCGAGTTTTCACCCATCCAGGCTTGTGGGAGGGAGCAGTGAGCTTCCCGATGCCTAGGTGGTGGTGGTTGTACTTGTGGTGGGATCCTCGATGAGAGGGTCTTATTCGCGACAATGTTTGCGTTCTCCCGTTCATTCTTCCACCAGTCTCCCATGCCACCTGGTGTGCGGCCGAGTACAAATGACTAATTTTGGGCTAAGCCAACCTAATGGAGGACTAGCGCAGATTAAGAAACAAATTGGCAACAGAAAACTCAATTCGGGCCTGGAATTCAACTTAGATCGTGACAATTATTCCGTAGCTTGCAAGCGGCTAGCTAAAAACACTTGCTCATCGCTTCCTTTAAAAACTGCATGCACATGCATACGCACACACACACAAAACCAAAAATAGCCCCACGGAGGGTACAGCCATCGAAGTGTGGATCAGAGTCCGGAAAAAGAAAGTAGCCACGCGTTTGTAAACAAACACGATGGACAACACCATAGAGGTGAATTCAGGGACACTCGGTTCCGACCATCTGAATGAGCCTTTCCCATAGAACACAGCCAAATGAAATGTGTTCTCTTCCCACATGCGCAGCCCTTTCTCCAATCCACTGCTGGGTGAGGGCCTTTTCCCTCACCGTGCCGGTTGCTATTTGACCACACTTGTCCAAGCTGGTCAGCGCGAGTTGTTGAAGGCGGGCAGCATAGAAGTGGGGGACCTTAGACATACGCTCGATATTTCTTTTTGCAGCACTGCCACCTGCTGCCCACAGCATAGCCGCACAGCAGCCTAAAACAACACCTATTTTACAAATGGCGGTTGCCCATCCAAGAGCTTTCCAGGCTCTATTTCTGCTTGGCTTCCGATATCCGATGAGATCTGGTAATAGGTTCTCATCATACAGCAAAGTGCAGTACTGCACCAAATGCCTCGGTGCAATATTTTAAAAGTTAAAGAGTCTCTCCATCTGTTCAAGCGTACCTGGCATGACACTCCACTCTGCTGGTGGACGTGCATCAATGGTGGTAATTCCACATTCCCATGGCAGGAGCCATTATATGCCAGAGGATGGCCAATGTCGAATTTCCGTTGGCGATGGGTCGAGTCCACCCCGGCACTGTGATGGAGCCACCACTGACATTATAATTAGTTGGCCGTGCTCCGTTATCCGTGTTGTGAATTGGATCATTCGCTGGTAGCGTTTCAGACGTTCGCCATGAGGCCACTCCTGAAGCCGTCCACCGGCTCACCCACCAACCTCGACATGAACATCTAAAACATTACATTTTGATTTAAAGCTTTCGTGACTGCAGGGATTCATATTCTTGGTTCTTTCGGTAAAGTCACGTAGAAGGGAAACAATAATATAATAAAAATATAAAATAATAAAATTCTCACGACGTTTCGACTGCAACACAAGCAATCATCATCAGGTGTGAAAACCACAACAAGAAAATTTGAAAAAAGTGGCGGTTTTTTAACGTTAGCACCACGGAGAGATTTGACAGTTTGTTCAGATGGACGAGTCCATCTATGTTCGGAAAAGAGGAGGGGGGAGACGAAAAATAATAGAAGCGGTCTGAAAGCCACCTTAAGCATGATCAATCAATTAAGACCCGAAATGGTTTATCAAATCCTTACAATGATTGCTAAGCCAGAATCCATCTTCTCGGTTGAAATTGTCTCTGTGTTTGTATATGTGGATAGCCTCATGAACGAATCTCTCATGGTAGCCAGATGGCTTACAAAGAACCTCTGTCTTGGAGAAGTCAATGTCATTTGAACCTACTGAATTATAACAGTGATCTGCCACGGCCGAGGTGTTGGTCCGACCGTGTTTCAGGTCTGCTTTGTGTTCACGAATGCGGTCCGAGACATGTCGTTTGGTTTCTCCAATGTAACTACTACCACAGAGACAACTTAGTTTGTAGACGCCAGGGTACTGTATGTCCGGAATCACATCTTTTACAGACGGAACCAGATCACGGATTTTATGTAATGTGTTGAAACGGACCTGGATCTTGTGTTTATTCCAGATTTTGGAGATCTTTTTTGTGATCCCCGCAATGTAGGGTAAAGTGATGGTTTTGAAAGGCTCCTCAAGAGGGTCCTTCTTCATGGTTGGAGTGATAGCTTTGCAGATTGTGTAGTCGGAATAACTTTATCGAAAGAACAAAGAAAATATATCTAAAACATTGCTTAAAATAATCACGAGCGACGCTGCGGAGGATATAAATAACACGCTAAGTGGAAAATACTCCTTGATCTCACATGTGTTCCTCCACTTAGAGGACTGACGTTTGTTATTACCCATCCCAACAGCCACAATTGTTCATGATCTCGGACCACTTATTTCACTTGGATGGTACCACCTGAGGTGCCGGAACATTTGCGGCTCCAGTTTCTTTAAGCGGCCACTAACAGTTAGTTGTTGTGATAACCATTTGGAATGAGTGGGGTTGTGCAGAAATTAACTCTCAGGTGTACAAATACATCTCCACTAATTAGGGTTTGCTACCTAGGTGGTACAAATTTTGCTTTGGCCCATGGATAAAACGGCTTTCTGAGAGTACATAGTTTCAGCAGGATTGGTTCAAGACAAGCAAACTGGACTGATTTCAAGATTCAATGACTCGTCAGCAGTCAAGACTTGCTTGGACCAATGCTGGCGAACTGCCCGCATATGAAAGATGCATTGTCTACTTATTAATTGTGTTATTTATATTCTCCACGAACAAGGAGCCATATCTAAGAGAGGGTCCTTGCCAAAAACGTTGCCGATCTACTTCCAAAAGGTCAACTCCAGGTGGCGCTCCTTGGTTCTCCAAACAGAGTGGTCCAACCCTGTGCCAATCAACTTGTTATATTTTACAAAATGTAACTCAGGCTTGTTTTCGGCTACATTAAATCATCATTAAATTTGTTTAATCCACTGCTGGATGAAGCCCCCCCCCCATCAACCCCCACAAATCCCCACCGCCTCGATCATGAT